>NW_022990836.1:472500-877989 GCF_902827175.1 Gymnodraco acuticeps
AGTTCTCTCTTAAGGCTCTTCTCTTTGTGCTCCCCCCGGCAGAGCCTCTCCACGTAGCCCAACAATACCTTTCAGCGGGCCGATCAACATTTACACATATCACTCACTAATAGGCTCCGACCTGGAGATGCCCAGGACTCAATCTTGTGGAAATTGGTCAAACATGCTCACTTTTTACAACAGAGGATTAACAACAGATACATCACAGCCCAGAGCACTTACCTTCTTAGGAGTGTTCTCATTTGCTTTGTAAATGTCATTTTATCTGTGAAACAGCATGGGAGCCTTTAAAGGATGAACTCGGACCATAGGAAGAGGGTTAGTGGATACACGATGACACTTTGGACATTCGTTTGGGGACAGCTGAACATGTTTGTCCAAACGAAATCCTATCTGCGAGTCACTCCTCAAGGTAATATGGCTTCACAGCAAATGATAACTTAAGAGACGTAAGAGAGCTTTTGTATTTAGTTCTTCTGTCATCATTTATTTCTTGTCCTCTGATCAAATGGTTACATGTGGATCCTGATACAGCAGACATCTGAAATGGAGGCAACAGAGGCAGATGTGCATCTCCCTGCTTGTCAGCTACTTCTGGAACAAGTACTGTTTCTCTTGCTCTGTCAATTCTACAAATTATTGTAGTTATATATCTGAAATATATCTGCGGTAAACTTTTCTTTATGTGATGGGAATAAGTAATGTTTGAAAAGGATGTAAATGAATCCCTGCTAATACTTACTGTCTGTTCAGCTGCTGTGTAGTCAGGGCCCAGGCCTCGCAGATGTATATCTGACTTCAGCTGCTTGTAGTCTTTAAGACTGTATGCCTGAGAGAGGGAGAGAGAGTATCGCTTGAATCTGTGTCAAACAGTGAAGCTTTTGAATACTTCATTTGGAGATGAATTTTGTTGAACTGAACTCCATTTGCTTTGATGGCGGTCAAAACGGCACAATGGGCCAAAAATAAAATCCTGACTTCAATTATGACCAGCTTTGACGTCTCTCATGATGCATTTAGAAGATCACATAGTGATCGAGACTGATTGTTTCACGCCATACACATCATACCCGGAGACTGTTTATGCTTTCAGCCACACTTGTGACGTCACGTGGCTCAAAGATGGCGATGCAGTCCAGACTGAAATATTGAACCATTGAATGGATTGCCATGTTATTTGGTACAGACATTCAACATCCCCAGACGAGGAAGCCCACTATAATGACCTCCTGCCACCATGCAGATGACAATTTAGTTGAAATGTCTTAAAAACGATTGGATTGGGGTCATACAATTTAGTACCGATAGAGAAGGATCCTAATGACTTGTGACACTACTTATAACAACCTCTGAGTAATCCATCTAGCGGCACCAACAGACCAAAGTTTGCACATATGTGAAATATCTCCGATGTATAATAACCACGTTGTCACTTGGTCTTTTCCTCATCATACTATTATCTGGCCAATAGGACCAACTTACGTAAAGTGGGGTGTTCGAGCTGAGGACTCAAAGGAGAGTGGTGCTTTAAGTTATTTGATTCAGCAGTTCTGTAGAAAGCTGAAAAAACCCAGTCCACCCAGCCACACTTTGGTTCACGCCTGTTCTTGGCCGTAAAAGTGTAAAACACACATGTAAAAATGCACACAGCGCAGCAACGTCATACACCGTCTTGACTTAATATACTGCCATCACTGTGACTTCTGCAATGATGGTGTTAGCATTTAGCTCAAAGCTCCACAGAGCCAAGTAGAGCCCTACAGAGACATGCTTCTTTAGAGTATTGTTTAATTGTATTTGAACGCTAAAGTGATGACACATGGATCGTTGCTTTCACATTGTAGTTCAGTAAGATCAGCTAATCAAAAACATGTGTTGATGTCTTCTTCTGTGGATTAGGATAAATGTGTGTCTCTACAGTGGAGTTTAAAGATAGTGGTTGTCTTGGTGATACTAAATCAACTATTATTTCAAATAAACCAGAAACATATTAGTACTTCACATTAGTGTGTGTGCAACAGTGTTTGGTTGATAGGGGAGACACAAAGACAACAACTGTATTCCCCTTCATTCGCAGCAGTTGGTGGTGATGATGATGATGATGATGTGTGTGTGCGTGTGTGTGTGTGTGTGTGTGTGTTGTGTGTGTGTGTGTGTGTGTGGTGTGTGTGTGTGTGTGTGTGTGTGTATGTGTGTGTGTGTGTGTGTGTGTGTGTGTGTGTGTGTGTGTGTGTGGTGTGTGTGTGTGTGTGTGTGTGTGTGTGTGTGTGTGTGATGTGTGTGTGTGTGTGTGTGTGTGTGTGTGTGTGTGTGTGTGTGATGTGTGTGTCGTGTGTGTGTGGTGGTGTGTGTGTGTGTGGTGTGTGTGTGTCGTGTGTGTGTGTGTGTGTGTGTGTGTTGTGTGTGTGTGTGTGGTGTGTGTGTGTGTGTGTGTGTGTGTGTGTGTGTGTGTGTGGTGTGTGTGTGTGTGGTGTGTGTGTGCAATCCACAAGCTGTCCCAGACAACATAGAGCTAATCATTCCAGATTTTACTGGCTGCTTTTCAGAGGGGGGATTTCAATTTGCTCTCCGTCGGCCATGGACACAACAGGGTCTCTTTCTTTCCAAGCCCCCTTCCCTTCTAGAACCCCTAAGTCACGCTCATCTGCTTTCATGCCGGGGCACTACAGCAAGACTGCTTAGCAAATTGAGTCAGTAATCTCGTCAGACATGATGGCTAACATGGTGGGAGAGAGGGGAGGTCAGGGGATGAGTGGTGTTGGGCACCACAGGTGAACCTGTGAAGGCTCCAGTATGAATACCACTCGGAGCACTCGGCGGCCTTGCTGGGGTCTACTTAACTCAATTGTTAGTTATTGTAACAATAAATATGACACACTATATACATCATACATAATCAATCGTCTGTGTTCATTTCTGTGTGTCCCTGTTGGGGACATTTTGTGTAAGAAGTGTATCATTCACTGAGAACATGTCCAGCCATGTGCAGACCTGGTACTATCTCTGCACACACAGAGATCACACAGGCTTTGTGTGTGAAGACACTGACAAAATGAAAGCAAAAAGAGCTATGAAATATCAACATTCTGTTTTCAGTCAGTTTGCATCAATGCTGAGGTGAGTTTTAATCGTGGACAATTGTTTTTATGACAATGACAGTCACCTGTATTTAAATATGTAAATATCTCAGCCTGGCAAACCAGAGAGGGGGAATACAAACAGCCAAATCATTAAATGCAAATGGGCATCTTTAGTGGCCCTGTGCCTCAGTCTCTCTTGCTTCTAATCACCTTATCCTCTAACACATCTTTAAACGGCTTTTCAGAGCCTGCAGCCTTGTGGTTTATATAGTCATCATCTTATAGCAATTAAGTGGAGCTTAGTGGAACTAGACAATTAACCTGATGTTTTGTGCCTTACTCACCAGAACACTCCTGCTGGATTAAGCTGTCCCTGCATGAGACAGCTGATGGGATTATTTGGGACTTCAAAGAGGCATTTATTTGTGTAACCTCTTGTGTACGTGGGATTAAAGGGGAATACCACTCCACTGAAGAATTCATGTGTCACTTTTGTTAACTGCATAATGAGATCTTATTTTTCTAACTGGAACGCAATTATTCAGTATGTTATGAGTATGTGGACCTTGAGCCTTTTTTTAACACAGTTTTAAAATGCATGTATTTCAGACAATTATACAAATCCTTTTCATAGGTGGCATCCCAGATTAGATGGCATACAAAAAGACAAGGAATCAAACCTTTGAACAGTCATTATCCCTCCTTTCAGGGCACATATGAAGATCACACACACACACACACACACACACACACACACACACACACACACACACACACACACACACACACACACACACCTTGTACGTTGCTCTGGTCCTGAGCTTCCTGTATCCGTCAGTGTGAGACTCTGTGTTCTCGGGGCTCGGCTCAGGCTCTCTCCCTGTCATCGACTCTCTTATAGGGGGCAGCACTGCGAGGCCTGAGACTGGGGACAGAGTGTTGGGGGTCCCGGGGAGGTTTTGTGGAAACGGCTTAGTGTGGGCCTCAGTTGGACACTTGTGATGCTCCCCTTCACAGGATAGGGGCCACTGTAATGCAGTTGTCCTGGAACGCAAAGTAATTGGTGGATAAAAACGAAGTTTCCATTGTAATAGACTACTAAACAAAAATGTATTTTCCCTTTTATATAATTGTACGTATTACACATTCTTATTCCTTTTCATTGTTGTACTTGCCTCAGTGCTTGCAGTCTTTTTCATAAACCATTATGCTTTCATTTGGGATGTCAGTTCACTGTTGTGTTTGCTTTAATGTGTCCATTATTATCTGTATTTCTTTATATGAAGGCTATTATTTGGTGCAGCATTTCTCCAATAGGATACTTCAAATGCAATATCTTTCTAATCTTGGTCAGAAAAAAGATGTATACTTATATAAAAGGCTCACCTTTGCCATTGTTCAGGACTACTCTTCAGGATTCGGTGGTGATTCGTTTGTTGACATCCAGGGAAAAAGGCAAGTCCAACTTCAGATGGGGGGCGCCAGTGAGGAGGTGTCAAATGGATGATGTCATCCTGGCCACCCCGCTGGATAAAAGGATGGAGATGGGAAGTGTTGAGGTGGATGTTGAGGTGGATGCTGGGCAGCAGAGGCTGTGAGGAAGATGTCTTCTGAGGATTTGGCTGAGTTACAGAGGCTGGTGTGGCCAGTGTTGAGCTCAGACAGTCCCCCCACTCAGCTGTGACCCCCGGGGCAGGGGGGGGCTGCTGCTGCCGCTGCTGAGGGTTGGGGTATTCTTCCCGCTGGGTTTTCTTTTCTTCACTGATCTGGGTGAACTGGGGTTATAATAGGATTAACAGTTTGAGAATTAAAAAATGTTCATTGATGTAGAATGTCAGAGCAAAAAGGTACTGATATAGACAAGACTGATTTAAAGACTTAGTTAGCATGGGTGGCCCAGCATATAGCATGTTTATCCTCCATTCTACATAGAAAATAACAGATAGTCACTTTCACACTTTCATAAAACACTGTGTTTGAACAAAAGCAAAAAAACTGTTATTTTTGCCGCTGCTTTTTAATGAACTATTCATATCTTACACTGCACTGTAACTTGTATTCATGTGTTTTATACCTGTCTTATTCTATATGAGCTTGTTTTGTGTTTTTTTATTATCTTAAAATGTGTTTCCGCTGCTCTATTTCTTAATGCTCTTAATGTCTTTCATTTCGTAAAGCACTTTGAATTGCCTTGTGTTGACAGGTGCTAAGTAAATAAAATTGCCTTGCCTTGTAAATATAATAACACAATGACAGTTGTCTGCGTGTTTGTATATGTGTGTTTATCTGAGTTTTGATGATCACACACACGGCATGTGTTTTGCCGTGCACCAGGAAGAGAGCAGTGCTGAGTGTAATGTTATTTGGATCAGCGGTTCTATAGAAAAGCTGCAAAATCCCAGCCAGACTTTGGTGAGTGCTGAGCTGTGAAGGGCAAAGCGACGCGCATCAAAACACTACACAACAGCACTCCACTAAATCTGCCTTTTCATATTCAAAGACTGCTGCTGTGGATCTAGATTTTTTAAATCCTCTGCCTTTCTGTAAGATATGCCAACATGCAAAGTGTAGCTTTTTCAAGATCTTAGGTGTTTTCTTCTTGCTTTGAAATGGAGTTGAGCACAAAGCATGAACCAACCACTCACACCCAAAACAACAGCAGACACACATGAGCTCTGGATAAGAGGCTGAATTCTCTCCCAGTGTAACAAGGGCTGGAGCTGTCCTTCACATGATCCCACCAAATGATTTAGCAGGAGGCCTGTGAGCGAGTGTCTCATGCATCTAATGCCACTGATTTAGCAAACATCAGCTTTGCCCATTCCAGAGGGAAAATATGTATTCTCATCTGCTTGGCAGCGTCAAGGTGGCTGCTCAAGTGCTCAAAATAATAACGCTCCTCCAATCTTCTCCTTTTTTACTCAGACTCCTATTTTCTTTTTATTTAAATCATCTCTGGCAAACCCTAGTGCAGAAACAGCACCGATGATTGTGTGCACATTACCTAAAGGAAATTAAAAGCATAAGTGATGGTGTCTCAGCTGTGCAGCAGCTACGTGGCCATTGTTTTACTACATGTTCACATTACACTGGGCTCACATGTTCACCAAGGGAGAGGACCAAGATGTTCCTAAACCTGATTTACTCTGCTAGCTGACTCCTTAAGCACTTTTAGACGGATCAGAAGGAGAAAGCTAAATACTGATACTGAAAATGTTGAAATAAAAGATATACACTAGAAACTAAAGCCTTTGGGAAGGCCAATTAAAACATACACAACAACAGCTACTCAGGGGTATCAATACTGCATCCATTACTATCAGTGCCTGTCTTATTCCACCACATCATATTACGTCGATTTTCCTGTTTCAGTTGTTCCTAATGTACCCATTTGAGCCATGAGAATGTGTTCTGCTAATGCTGTAATGAAAATCATTTAGTTAACTTCAGGGCTCCCCTCAGCGGCAGAGGACCATCTGAGTGGATCAATGGTATTGACAGGCTGAAGACTTTTTCACTGAATGCCACCAATTCTGTGAGCTTGAATAGGTGAAGGTCACAAAGAGTGAGTGGATCCAGTTGTACCATATCCATCAATAAGTGTGTTTGTGAATGTGTATAATACGCTGACATGTTACTGTTATACTGGCAAGGATTCAGGGCACTGTCAGACAAACCTCCAGGACCATATGCTGTTTCATCATTGAAGCTGTGTGGTCCTTTTCTCTAGCTTTCAGGTACATTGGTTTGCTTTGGGTTATTAACTGAACCATACATGAACTGACCAATAAAATGGAAGAATGTTTTTTAGAAATGACAGAAATACTGTTATACATGCTGAACAGATGACCAATAAGAATAGGCAGTGTTGGAAGATCAGAAACAGGTGTCAGTGACTTCTGTATGTCCAGCAGTGTACACACACACACACACACACACACACACACACACACATGCACGCACGCAGGCACACACGCACACACACACACACGCACACACACACACACACACCTATTCCCCCTGCCTTTTGTCACCCATTACAAACATCCCAATCAGTTGGAGCAAATGATCAAGCCTGTATTGCATTTTGAGCATGGTAAGCTGTGTAATATCTTTTTTACTAAATTGGGAGGCTCGTAATTGCCTCTCTGTGAGACGATGTCACAACAAAGTCTGCCAATTGCAGCAAGCTGTATTACCTCCTGTACCCGGGAAACATCTGCTTTTCCCAATGAAGACTTCAAAGGGGCTGTAGATCTTGAATTGCATTTAGCTGCTATTGTGGCCGGCCCAGGTAATCTTGATTAGGTGTTTAGACTGAGGCAGGGTATACAGTGGCAGAGAGCTCCCCAGAGCTTTGGTCTAAAGCTATTAAAAGATTGTACATTATGTTGCCCTGGCTTTGAAGTGAGGGCCTGCGAGAGGAGTAGGGACTCTAAGGGGTGAGTGCAATAGCAGAAGATTGATCTGCTACTTCTGTCTTTATCAAAGGAGGCCCGGGCCCCGATGAAGCCAATCATTGCTGCTGCCACTCTCCCACTTGGCCCAGCTAAACATTTGCTGCATTAGGAAATTGTGTACATTTAATAACACGTCTAATTATCAGTTGCCGTCAGATGGCCGCACTCTTTAAAAGACCAAATGGGGAGTTTTAAAAGGCCCACGTAACGACTGACTTTTCTGGACTGATTTGTGAAAAGCTTGATTTGTAAGACTGATGCCATTTGTGTACCGACTGTTTCTTTCTTTTGTGAGGAGCTTTGGACAGAGAAGGCGGGAGGAAGCACAACACGCTTTGTTATAGAAGATGTGTATCATAGTTATTACAAGTTTTTCTGACCTTTAATATTTTATCTCCCAATACTGAAGAAAAAATCATATTTGTCTACTTCAATTTTTAATATTTCATTTAGTGTGTGTGAAAATAAACCAATATATTCAAAACTCTAATCTATGAGCAGAGTGGAAACTGTGCCTCTGTAGACCTATTGGATGTTTAATGTGAGGACCTGTATGTCGTCTCAATGCTTCAATGAACTGCAGCTTTTACTGACATTATTATTATATTTTTTTATTCTGCTTCTAAAATATGGTTTAACATTTCTTAAAGCCTTTTCAGTTTTGTTTATGCAAAATAATGTTGCTTTGAAAAACCCAACACAATGATGAATCCTATCTTGAAACAGGAAATAGATACGTGTAAATGAATGCCCCTTCTTTTGTGCCCTGTGTCCCCCATTAAGTAAGACACATCTTAGGGGACACAGGGCGATGGAAAACTAATAAGCAAATTCAGAGGGAAATGACAAAACACAAGGGGTCCAGAGAGGGAAAGGCTCTGGCTCTGTTTACCATTGCACAAAGCTAACGGCTCTTGACTATGTAAATGGTGATGATATGAGACATTGTGAAGGGCTGGGGCTCAGATGGTTGGGGGTATTATAGGAAGCAAACAGTCTTGTGGCCCAACAAATGGGGAATGCAGGCCATCCCGACCAATTATGCCACTGTGCCAGGTGCAGGGATGTCTAAGAGCCTATTGGTAACCATGCGTCTCTGATGTTGTACACATCAACTCATAATAAGCACTGCATAGCCAGACATGGTTCTTTTCATATGGTGAAGAAGAAGGCAGATAAAAACAGCTATGCTCCTCTGCCAAATTAATTTTCCAGACTGGGTCAGGGCAAACATCATACAATATTCTCTTAGTTGTCTGAGATGACTATAAAAGGCATATAGAAAGCAATGATAATACTAAATGAGCATATCATTGGTTCATGCAGAAGGGAAAAAACAATATTGCTCTATATTCAGCCCAGGAAAAAGAGATGCGTTGAAGCAATCGCCCATTGATTCAAAGAGTAATATACTGACACTTGACTACTGATCACCTAAGTGTTTAAAACTGTTAGTATAGCCGAGTTCAATGGATTAAGTCATTGTCATAAATACCAAAGCACAATCATCACTATCACATCAGGTTAATTTGCTAATACAAAGCAATGCATGTCTTAAAAATATGAAACACCACACACTTGCCAAAAGCATACCTCAATAATTAGCCTACTACAACCAGAATCTGCTTCCTTCAGTTCCAAAACAAACAACCTACGCTGGAGAAAAGCAGTAAGTCCAATAGATAGTTGATCAGCAAACAAGCCCCACACACTCAAAATAAAGTGTATTCCAATATTTGTCGGTAGTCTATCCCCAGTGAGAGCCAATCTGAAATCCTGTTAGTGTAGCAATAGCTGGGCAGCCCGGGAGCCATGGTCAGTGCTAGGGCAGCTCCTGGTGGCTGCTGCTGGAACTGCAGCCTATTACAGAGCGGAAAATGTATTGTTGTTGTTTTTTTATCACATATCAAAGATCTAACTGTCATTCCGTAATTTGTACCATTAGCAGACATTATTGATGGGATTATACAAACCTTATTGACTTTATGAGGCCTCTCCTGCTTAAGTGCATGAACACTCACATAGGAGCCACGTTTGGAGCTGTTGCGCCCCAGGGTCATTTTGTTGCGTTCCACGATGTCCTCTGCAAGACTTTCTAGCTTTTTGTTCAATGAAACCTTTGGATATTTGGAAGTGCTAGTTTGCTGTATTTGAGTTGTTCCTCCTTGTGTGCTTCTCAGTTCCTGCAGGAGGTAGGCCTTACTCTGGATATACGTAGCATCCTTGGTGAGCTCAGTTGACCTTCTATTTTCCCCTGCATTGTCACAACTATTTACACTTTTCCTTCTGAATCCTTTCAGTGTATTTTTGCCACAGGGTGGCTTTGAATGGTCCGCCTCAGGTGATGGAGGTTGTAACTCATGGTGGGGAGCGTTTTGTGGGTGTAGGCAGTACGGCTCAGACTCATCACAAGCCAGATGAGGAGTCACTGCAACAGCTGGACATGAGTTGACGATGTATCTGTATCCTCCTTTCATTACAAGTCCTTGTCTGTCACAACATGACTGACTGGATTTCTCTTTAGGAGCTTGATAATATTCCTCAACAGAAATATGTGGACTGTCATCGAAGCAGCCGGCTCCCCTCAGGTTGGTCCTCCAGTTGGGGTCATAGCGTAGGTCAGAATAGGAATCCTGGGTGGGCTGCTGGCTGCAGGGTTAAGGGAATGACAATATTAAAAATGATCTCATGTGCAATACAACAAGCCTAAAACTTATATGTGTATCATATGTAACAGCTCTATTGCTGAGCTGTATGAAATAGGCAGATAGGAGATATCAAACTAAATATATGTCTGGTAGTCTCATCCTATTATCAGTAATTGATTTAATTCTTGTTACGCAGCTTTATTAATGACATTTCCACATCCAAAGGAAGTGTTCCACATTCACATCGGCCTTTACTTAGAGGTCAAAGGAACAAGAGACATTAGACCATTATTAGAATGATGATGTCCTCAAACAAAGAGCGCTACGCCTTATCAGAGACTTGTGAAATTGAAACAGATGAGGGGGATTAGGTGCCTGTATTTACAGATCATTTTCATGTTTTCACCTCCGGACTCACTAATGACAGTGTATTTGAGAGCTACTAGCGGGGGAATGGGTCACAAACGGCAATTTTCAGCTTATGAAATGGCTTGAAAATTGCAGGCTAAAATGCTCTTTCTGATGGTGATGAAAAGATCTCATTAAAATAAATAGCAGAGAGCCTCTTTGTTGTGCTTACTGGGAGGACGAGGGGAGCCTAATTCTCCTGCCGTTATGTTGTGCGTCGGGGGGGGGGGTTGCCTAGGTGTAGGGCCCTTCACATGGATGAGGCCAAAAGGGTAAGGGATGTCTCTCTAATGACTCAAACAAGTTGGAGAATGCATTATTGACGACATGCAGCTGGACGCGATGCCTCCCACACTGAAGGAACACCGCAGCCTGATATTTCTTGCCCAAGATACTGACACCTAAATACAAAAGCTATTGAAATATTGTGACAAACACTGAATAGGAAAATGAAAAAACTAGCCATACGAACTATACTCAAACATCCCTTCGCAATTTTTCGAATGATAGGTGTAGAATATAGTTAAGATGGATGAATGGAGTTGCTTTAATAGGATATATTTTACTACAAAAGGGAATTTCCATTGGGTTTAAACTATGCAATGGCAATGTGTGAGAAGGCTTACCGCTTTGAGTGGGCAGCAGCGAGGACTATGAGAACACGGTGATGCCAATAGGACTGTTCCCCTGCTTATGCTCGATGAAATGGAGCCTTTTGTGAGAATTTGTCATGCTCATTTTACCCTGAAACAATGTACTTGCGAACCCACACTTGGTGGACATCAGTCTGCGTGGGTTAATGATGGGAAAATGCAGAATGCCCCTTTTCAGAGGGAGATGACTATCATTCTGGGTCTGCAGGAGGGAGTAGTGGAAACAGCAGTACGGTTTAACAAGAGTGCAGAAACAGATGTGGTGTTGTTCTCCCTCTGCTCATTCAAAAGAGAGAAGCCACAATGATCCCTGTTAATGGACCACGAGTGACCACTTATTGTGATCCACCCAAACAAAACAAAAATCTAATTTAGCTCACATGAAAGGTGTTATTCTGAAAGCACCTGAATTAGGCCATTCTCACTACAATGTGCCATTGATGGCTGCATCTCATTAAATAACTGACACCACTTCATTGTTAAGTGAAGAATGAGGGTTATTTATCTTTTATCATCCATGTTCTGTTTGAAAGTAAAAGGTTTGATTGCCGCCTCCATTCTCCTTGCTGTATTCCAGCAGCACTATTATCTGCTTAATTTCAATGAATGTGTCACAGACAGTGAAAGTGACGGTCCAGTTCAATGGGCAATTTGAACAAGGTCAGGAACAAACCTCATCATGGTAAATAGCTTATAATGGCGCGTTGATAGAAGGCCACATATGTGATGAAAACACAACAAAAGGTTATTTATTTATATATATTTGTTCACCAATAAATCAAGTCTGAGGTTGTTGTTTTTTGATTGTTTTAGGCAATTGTGCAAATACATACATTAATGCCATCTACTGGACATACTGCTAAACTAATAGTCACATGTATTCAAGAGTTACTTGAAGTTCATTCTTTATTTCTCTTACGTCAATGAATCCATTGAAAGGCCACAACCAGGTATTCCATAGCAATCACATTTGTCATTTCAAAAGTTTGGAAGCTTTATTTATTTCCCTTAATAATGGCGATTTGAACAGGGTTGAAACGCTAAACATTACATATATAATTACACTCTAGTGTACTAGATTTGGAACCAATAAAATAAAAATGAAATGGGTAGAAAACTGTTGTAACATCTTTTCCCCAAAAATACACTTTGATTTTGTTTTCCAGTCCAGACAAGAGTGTAAGGGACCCCGGGTCACACACCACCCTGTCTTTGGAACTGTTCAGGTATTTTCAGATGCTTGAGTGAGAAAAGGAAAGGGGTTTAGATGGTGTAAGGACAAATGGGACAGCATTTTGCGGCGACATGTCATGTCCCCCAACGAGGACAAAACATGCGATTTTCATGTAAACATCTTCGAGGCTCCTTCCAGAGAAAATATTTCTTCATTAAGAAAGAGTAAAATTCTGAACAGAACCAACACTCTTAATCACAACTAGCTGATGTAGAGTGTTTGTACATTCTCTGATCTTACTTTGAATACCATTATCAATGCAACAGACAAACAGAACTCGAGTAACCTTACCTTGTTCCTCCTCTTTCATTTGTTTGCGTGTCCAAATACTCAGTCTGTGTCCGGGTAGGGCTGCTTTTGGCACGGTGCTTTGCTGCTACGTCAAGACTATCAACAACTAGAAGACCTCGAGCTTCATCATCACTTGCATCTTCACCCTCCTGTAAGCTGTCATCCTTTTTCTTTTGAGGCAGTGTGTTTTTGTTTAGGTGGTGTATCTGCTGCTGGTAAGTGTCCGACTCCACTGAGTCCCACTGCTGTCTCGGAGCAGGAAGCTTCTCTTGCTCCGTCTTCCACCCTTGAGATGTCGGTTCATTTTTCAGGTCTTTATCCATGTTCTGTTGTAGGTGGACAGCGTGCTTTGTGAAGAATGGATCCTCTATATTGACGACCGTTGCAGCAGGCTGGTAACACTGCAACTAAAAAACAAATACAAACATATCTTTATTGTACAAGATGAACATTAGTTTGTAAAAGGAGGTATGTTGAGCATTCATGTATACATTCAACAGAAAGTGTGTCTCAGATACTACAGTATGCCCCCTTTCTGACAGCTCACAAAGGGCCTGAATGTCTGCACTTACATTGTGTCAGCACTGTATCAAGTGTATGGATACTGGCAGGGTTTTTGTATTCATCTCACACTTCATAATGTTCAGATGAGTTGTTTGACAAGACAAAGATGAGCAATACAGCTTCTTTTCTGCAGCCAAGCAAGAGATATGAGGTTTTAACCTTTATCAGAACCAGACTTCCTTTATTTGTCCCGCAACGGGGAAATGTACCTTATTACAACAGCAGATAAAGGGAGGAGAATAGACCTACATATTAAAAGATGAATGTGATGCTATGTATGCAAAGTGAATATGATCTAATGTTCAAATAGCATGAATTACATTACATCATAAGTAAAAAGCTAAATAGCAGATAAGTACACCATGGTAAAAAAGGAGCAAGATATTTGTTTTCTTTTTAAAAGTGACCTAGAATTAAGAGACCTGTATGGCAATTGTAAATAAACAAACAGGGAGGGTATTTTGCATTTGCGTGTACATTGCACAACGTTTTATATGTATGCAATTCTAACACTAACCATGGCTCCGTTCTATCAAAGCATTAAAGACATCAAATAAATGATGATGACCTGCAGAGCTGACTCAGGATCAGCTTTGTGATTAGACCTGCCAAATGTCTGCATGGATGTGTGTTTTCCTCTGATACACTCCGCTCTTCCTATGAAGTATCATTCAAACTGATTGGGTATGTCATTGTAACATTGTGTTAACGGGGCTAAATTCAAGCTAACAATGTTTTTGAGTGGAGCAGAGACAGAGACAGGTGTATTATTTCCTCCAAGTAAAGCTTTCAAACTCAAAAAGAAAGGATCACTAGGGATGGTGTTTGTGGAACACGTTATGTCTGTCACGTATTTCATAACGATAGCTAAGATCGAATAAAACCCAGCAGCCGTCTGCTCTGAGCAGATATCCTGTAGCGTTTAGATTCAACCAGAGGAAGCTCAGTTCAAACCAACAGAAATAAAAATACGAGTTGCATTTCTGGAGTTAACAGTGCTAAAGAGAGGAAAGGAGTGAACTTACCTGTTTTCCTGTCACAACTCCACACAACAGTAACCATAGAAACGCCAACGCACACATGGTGCATTCAAGTGCTCCTTATAAAAGCTCAGACGTCATGGAAGGACTTTCATTTACATCAACATACCGTAGTAGGTGACAGGTCACCTGTGATGGGAATGATGGCAGCAGGATGTAGCTTTAAAGCAGGAGTATGTCAATCATCCATGTATACATTTCACAGCTTTAAACGGGACGTTTATGTCAGAACTCTAGAAACGCTGTCGCACACATGGTGCATTCAAGTGCTCCTCATAAATCTCAGACCTTTTTGAACTAGCTATAAGAGGCCACACATTACTACTTCACTTCATGGCTGACAGATCGCAACAACCAAAATAAGTGTAAATGCAAATGGGGTCTCTGTTCCATTGGAGTCTTTCCAGTAGGAATACACAACCAGCAGCCCATTGGCCAGGGGCTGGTTGAACCCATAGGTTGAACCAAGATGGAGGGATGTTTTACAGTGATTTTTGAAGTCTGTCACTAATGTTGGAAAATGCATGAGAGCATTTGCAACAATGAAGCTTTTGTGGTACCGCTCTTCTTTCACAATTTGACTGATTCAGTGTAACCTGTACAAAAAAGTGCGTCAAATATCATTGTAAAAACTGTTCTATACCAGTCAGATTTGAATGACACAGAATTTAACGAGGCCAAAGGGCACATTTCTGTAAACCTGTGAAAATGTTATTGAAACAAATGTATTCATCTCATAGGTGTATGGGGAGTTCCTTCCAAACAGCAAGAGAGATATTCTAAAAATAACCGTTTTGCAGATTTTTTCATTTGAGTACCGAGTCAGTCAAGAACCTCTGTTTTCTGGTTATGAATCATTGGTTTGATTATTATGGACCATATTTAAAACACAATTACCCCCAGGTCACTCCCAATAATCCTGGAGTTAGGACACATCCAAGATTAATAACCCTGACACCTTCTACGGACATTCACTTTCAAACTACTTAGTATGTTCAGGGTTCAAACACTTTTTCACCAATGATTTCCAATGACTTTTCAATGACTTCTCCATGATCTTTACCTAATTTTCCATGACCGAAAAATATTACTCTTTCTCAGCGGTAGCACTGAAAAGGGTTTATTTTAACATGGAACAGGAAAATAAGGTCAGCAAGGATATGAAACATGTAGTGCCTATCTAAAACAAATCAAATAGTAGGCTTACTAGCTTCTACACGCTAAAGCAACTGTAGTCAGGGAGGCAAAGTCATCAGGTATGAAAAAAGTGACAAGGACCCGAGCCCCCCGACCCCACGGAATATCGGCTTTAAAATGAGGAATAGAGGATGTTAGCAGTCAGAACAACTAAAGCAGCAGGTAATAATAACAGAAACGCTAAAGAGTCACATCTAATAGAAATATATAAAAGCATTTATTTTAATTGTGCAGTCAGTTTATCATTTTGGCAGCACTGTTGAGCATTTTGAAAATCTATTTTCATGCCTCTGTGCAAGGCTTAGTCTTTCTATCTGTATAGCCACTGGTGTTAAGTAACTAAGTTCATCAACTCAACAAGTACTATACGGGGGTACAATTTTGAGATACTTGTACTTTATTTAAGTATTTCAATGTTTTGCTACTTTGTTCTTCTTCTCCTCTACAGTTCAGAGGTACATGGTGTACCTTTACGCCACTGCATGTATTTAATACCTTTAGTTACTTTACAGATGTGGATGAATGATGTGAAATATAATCAAGTGTTAAATCAGACTTTAGTTCCACCTGGAGTAAATCCACCAGCTACCCTGCAGTATACAAAGCCATTCAAACTAGCTGCACCTTTACCAGCTTTGAGAACACTTTCATGATCAATCATTATAAAACCGTACACCCCAGCGCGTGCACTACGCTCTGCATCAGCCAAACGACTCGCTGCACCCTCGCTGCGAGGGGGACCCAAGTTCCCATCAGCAGAAACACGTGGGTTTGCTGTCCTGGCTCCAAGATGGTGGAATGAGCTCCCCGTTGACATCAGGACAGCAGATAGCTTACACACCTTCCGGCAGAGACTGAAAACTCATCTCTTTCGACTCCACTTCGAGCGTTAGAACTATTAACAAAGCACTTATATACTAATAAAGGACTGGCTTATCTAAAGCCAGTTGAGTAGCACTTGAAATGTTCTTGCTCTATGAAACCTGATGTACTTTATGATTCTGTTTTCTTCAAGTTTGTATCTTGTTGGTCGAACGCACTTATTGTAAGTCGCTTTGGATAAAAGCGTCAGCTAAATGTAATGTAATGTAATGTAAAACATATCATATATATTATTCTGAAATGGACCAATCTGCACAATGACTACTTTTACTATATTTTGATGATAATACTTTTCTACTTTTACTTGAGGAACATTTTGAATGCAGTACTTTTACTGTAACAGAGTATTCCTACACTCTGGAACTCAAGTACAAGATCTGAGTACTTCTACTATTACTCAAGTACAAGATCTGAGTACTTCTACTATTACTCAAGTACAAGATCTGAGTACTTCTACTTTTACTCAAGTACAATCTCTGAGTACTTCTACTTTTACTAAAGTACAATATCTGTGTACTTCTACTTTTACTCCAGTACAATATCTGAGTACTTCTACTTTTTCTCTAGTAGGCTGACAATATCTGAGTAGTTCTACTTTTAATAAAGTACAAGATCTGAGTACTTCTACTATTACTCAAGTACAAGATCTGAGTACTTCTACTTTTACTCAAGTACAATCTCTGAGTACTTCTACTTTTACTAAAGTACAATATCTGTGTACTTCTACTTTTACTCCAGTACAATATCTGAGTACTTCTACTTTTTCTCTAGTAGGCTGACAATATCTGAGTAGTTCTACTTTTAATAAAGTACAAGATCTGAGTACTTCTACTTGTTCTCTAGTACAAGATCTATACTTATACCACCTCTGTTTATAGCCTATGAAAAAAAAACTATTAGAAAACGAAGGCTAAAGCTAACGTTAGCAGATAGTGACAATGTATGCTAGTTAGCTCAACGATTTCTATTATTATATATATTATATTATTATTATACGATAATATTGCGACAGAAAAACGTTTCAGTTCACATCACGCTCTGCTCTGAACACCTGAACGGCCCATTCTAACAGCTGTTTACCAGCGGTCCAGTCTGTGCCACAGTGACTCCGGACCGCACAGTTAACGAACATAGGTAATGTAGCTGCTGTATTTAGACCCTCATCGCGGAGCAGCAGAGTTCAGCCGACAGGCAGGAAGACTCGAGCACACAGCTCGCGCTTCATATATTAAAACATAACACCATGCGCGTCATGATGGCACATAACAGCTCGCGACCGCAGATTATTTCGGCGATTAGATTAAATGTAAATTATATTTGACGCAATTTTGAACCAGGAAATAGCCACCGAATAGAAGTTCAGGACGACTTGACAGTTGTAAAACGTTGATGTATCCTTTAACTTTTAATCCTTGTGGAGAATTAATTTGTCAGGAAAGTTTCTATTAATCTGTTGCTGAAAACTGCCCCAATACAAAAAACCTATACATTTAACAGTCTCTGAAACAAATTGCGCCATTAATTCTGATAAATCAGGTCATTTTATAACTTGATGGAACTTTCATAGGCACAGCAGATGAATATGAGGTATTGTTTTGTCCTGTGTAATGAGAATGTGCCTTTAGTGTTAATATAGAACTCAGTGTAGGTTACTCTTTAGAGCTGTGGACAATAGCATGAAAAAGCCTGGTGAGGAAAAAAAAGTAGTGAGTTTTTGAACACCATTAAGTCAGTGACGCACGAGTGAGATTTATATTTGAGCATTCACACTGGCTAAATGCCATCATAGGACACAGCTCCATGAAAACACAAGATGGCTGTGACACAGTGGGAGAGCTTAGTCTTACACTTTGTGGCCATGATTTGAAGCTTCATGTCAACACTTTGTTGATCACTAGGACGGTAACGGCATGTCCCTGAAATGCAGCTGTGATGGAAGACAGCATAAACCAGCAGATGGCACTATAACCAAGTGGACATGGTGTGACTTCAGTTACCCTTTACAAACAGCTCAGTCCAAGGTACCAACATATCAAATGATCCCCCCCCTTAACTCTCCTATCGCTGGAAATAAAACTGTTCTTTTGCTTTAGTGCAAAAAGTAGTGAGAAGACAAAAGTCTAGTTAAACTTTTCACTACGCAATAATAGTGCAGCCATTGGCTAAATTAAACTACATTAACATAAAGCCAAGAAGAGATCAGGCAAAGGGTTAAGATTTGTTTTTATTATCAAGGCAGTGACATCCTTGTATACAAAACACTTTACCAGACATGTGATCTGACTGCTTGTTCAAACTACAAGTTGTTCCCAGTTGTGTCGCAAACCATCTAATAAGTGTGATCCCTGAACCCAGTTTTTTGTTCAATTGCACTCTTTAGCTTGTTGTAACTTTTGCTATAAGAGGGTTACTTTCTTAGAAAACATCTCAGGAGAGAAGTTGGAGCGGAAGCGAGGAGTGTTTAGTCGACCTCCTCGATGGTGGGGCCGGAGGACCCACCGCTGCCGGGTGCAGCACCACCAGCTCCAGGGAAACCACCAGGCATACCCTCTGGCATTCCACCGGGCATTCCACCAGCACCCTGGTACAGCTTGGTGATGATGGGGTTGCACACCTTCTCCAGTTCCTTCTGTTGATGTTCATACTCCTCCTTCTCGGCAGTCTGCAACAAAAAAACAAATGTTAGCGTTTTAATACCAATTCATATTGTGGCTAAAAGACTCCAAAAGATAGAATAAATACCTGATTCTTGTCTAGCCAGCTGATGACCTCATTGCACTTGTCCAGAATCTTCTGCTTGTCGTCCTCACTGATCTTACCAGCAAGTTTTTCATCCTCCACGGTTGATTTCATGTTGAAAGCATATGACTCAAGGCCATTCTTGGAAGAGACCTTGTCACGCTGGGAGTCATCCTCTGCCTTGTACTTCTCAGCTTCCTGGACCATGCGTTCAATGTCCTCTTTGCTGAGTCGCCCTGGGAGTAAATTGCAAATTGTCAAAAATGTTTGACGGGGAACATTTGAGATAATGTTAAGAGTAAAAATATAAAAATCTGAAACTCACCCTTGTCATTGGTGATGGTGATCTTGTTCTCCTTGCCAGTGCTCTTGTCGACCGCAGAAACATTCATGATGCCATTGGCATCAATATCAAATGTCACCTCAATCTGGGGAACACCACGGGGAGCAGGCGGGATGCCCGTCAGCTCAAACTTGCCCAGCAGGTTGTTGTCCCTGGTCATAGCACGCTCACCTTCATAAACCTGTTTGAAGCATGAAGGGTTAAGTACAGAATCTTTAAGTAGTACAGTTAACTTTATTTCGCTCAGACATCCAAGGAAGGTTTGTGCCATCTTTGGTCTTGCAACCTCAGGTGGAAACTACGAATGGCAGGAATAATCGTCATCACTGCGAAATTTTGTATGTGAATGACTGGTGTTGCGCTTACTTGGATGAGCACACCAGGCTGGTTGTCAGAGTAGGTTGTGAAGGTCTGAGTCTGCTTGGTTGGAATGGTTGTGTTTCTTTTGATCAGGACAGTCATGACACCTCCAGCGGTCTCAATACCCAGGGAGAGAGGGGTGACATCCAGAAGCAACAAGTCCTGGACATTCTCAGACTTGTCACCAGACAGGATGGCAGCCTGGACAGCTTAAAGGAGGAAACAAAGAGACGGTTAGAAAAATCATGTTTATGTCATTAATGCCCATGACATCCAACTGCTACAGTTGTGTTGCTCTCACAATGCAGCTTAGATGGGAATACAATGGTGTGACACTTACCAGCCCCGTAAGCCACAGCTTCATCTGGATTGATGCTCTTGTTGAGCTCCTTTCCATTGAAGAAATCTTGGAGCAGCTTCTGAATCTTGGGGATACGGGTTGAGCCACCAACCAACACAATGTCATGGATCTGCCCTTTGTCCATCTTGGCATCACGGAGCGACTTCTCCACGGGGTCCAAGGTGCCACGGAAGAGGTCAGCATTCAGCTCCTCGAAACGAGCCCTGGTGATTGAGGTGTAGAAATCAACTCCCTCGTACAGAGAGTCGATTTCTATGCTGGCCTGGGTGCTGGAAGACAGGGTGCGCTTTGCCCGCTCACAAGCTGTGCGCAGACGGCGGACAGCTCTTTTGTTGTCGCTGATGTCTTTCTTGTACTTTCTCTTGAACTCAGCAATGAAGTGGTTGACCATGCGATTGTCGAAATCTTCCCCACCAAGATGTGTATCTCCAGCAGTAGATTTGACCTCAAAGATTCCATCCTCAATGGTCAAGATGGATACATCAAAGGTGCCACCACCAAGATCGAAGATGAGGACGTTCCTTTCAGCCCCAACCTGAAATTAGTATTAACATTTATTGTGTAAGAGGCTTCCTGAATGAACTCGTACACATTAGACATCATTCCAGTATAACGCTGATAATCAAGACCGTAGGAAAATCAAAATAGTTATAGTTACGTTTTTTACCTTCTTGTCCAACCCATAGGCGATGGCAGCGGCAGTTGGTTCGTTGATGATACGCAGAACGTTAAGGCCGGAGATTGTGCCTGCATCCTTAGTGGCCTGGCGCTGGGAGTCGTTGAAGTAGGCAGGTACTGTGATCACGGCATTGTTGACAGTCTAAACAAGAGAAATGTTAGCATATTGTACATCATAGCTTGCAGGTAATTTCCTAGGCTATGACAAATTACATACCTTTCCGAGGTAGGCTTCAGCAATCTCCTTCATCTTAGTAAGCACCATAGACGAGACCTCCTCTGGGTAGAAGGACTTTGACTCGCCTTTGTACTCAACTTGAAGCTTGGGGCGAGTGTTGTCATTGATGACATTAAAGGGCCAGTGCTTCATGTCGGACTGCACAACTGCATCGTCAAACCTGCGACCGATCAGTCGTTTAGCATCTGCAAAAGAGCTTGTCATTAGTTTCACAAAATAAAGACATTACACCGGCTCTAATGCAAGCTTCCATTAAGATCACTCAGACATCCAAGGAAGGTTTGTGCCATCTTTGGTCTTTCAACCTCTGGTGGAAACTACGAATGGCAGGAAGAATCGTCATCACAGTGAGGAAGTGCTTTATTTAAAGACTATACAAAATATTATGTCTTTAGTTATTCTTGTTTCATTTCAATAGAAGTCATTTTATGATCAGGGTAGGATATATGTGCAAAATCTGACTATTCGATGAAGAGGATTTATTTCTTTTAAAACATGACAACCACACCATTCGAAACAAATTAGTTTTTTTACCAAAAACTGTGTTGGTGGGGTTCATGGCCACTTGATTCTTGGCTGCATCTCCAATCAGCCTCTCAGAATCTGTGAAGGCCACATAGCTGGGTGTGGTCCTGTTACCCTGGTCGTTGGCAATGATTTCAACTTTGCCATGCTGGAACACACCAACACAGGAGTAGGTGGTCCCAAGGTCGATACCAACTGCTGGTCCCTTAGACATATTTCCTACAGAAAAAAGGACAAATATTGGTTAACCTTAGATTAAAGAGAAGAATTTTCACCAATGACACAAATACCAGATAGAACATGATCATTTGCAGAGAAAGGCAATCAGTCATAACTTCACTGCGACAAACTTAAAGAAAAATTGTCCCTTGGGGAATAGTTTTAAAAAAAGACAGAGACGTGTGGGAGACTATAGAAGGTTCACAATGAACACTAGTCAAACTCAATGTTGGCTGAATTAAATGTTTTAGTCACAAATGGACAATGTTATCCTTCTGCATTATCTTGAACAAAATTATATATAATATTCATTAACGTTTCGCCATTCATTTACAATCATTTCGATAGTCCCAGCCATGTGACAATGCGTCAAGTGCACAACCGTTAGGACAGAGTTGAGACCGGAAATGGAAAGGGCAACTTTAAAATATTCAAGCGAATAAAACGAAATTACCCTATAAGGCGAACAAATACTTTAGAAAAGGGTGAGCTGATTAAAAGAGGGCCAACAAACAATTAATAATATATGCATCGTGATACAAGGACTTGATTTTTGGGAAGGGGAAAGAAACCGGAAGTACGATCAAGTTTGCTAGCTTGACACCGTTTGTTCCGAGAACATTCTGGAACGTCTCAGAATCCCTGCCCCCACCATTTCTGCTCGGCTAAGAAGCTAAGGTTAGCTATGCCAATGCCCGTGCATTCAGCCTCTACATCCCTTAGAAGTAGACTTATCTACATGTATATACGTCCAAATGCGTTATACTTGGCAATAGTAATCAAACAACCGCAATACATGTCGTATGGCATTAAATAACGTTAACATTGCCGAGGGCGAGTAAGCATTAGCAAAATGCTATCGCTATCGTCAGTTAACTAAATTGAAGCAACCCAGGAACATTTCGTTGAATATAACTCAAACATATTGTTTGCAAATCTCAGAGTAACTTACCGAATTGTTGAACCGTAGATTACTTGTGTGTTGGAATGGACAACGGTGACTTGTCCTTGCCGGTATGAGAGGGGAAAGGAAAGACTGACTGCTGTCCGGCCTGTATATATATCCGGAAAAACAGCCAATCAGATGTCGAGTCTTGGAGTCTTTCCTCAACGGTCCACCAATGAGGCTTAGAGTAGTTGGTGACGCTAATAACGATCCAGCTGACTTCCTGTTTTATTTCATAATCTCTGTGAAAGACCGCATGGCCCAAGACTATACTGTAGCTTTGTGTGGTGACACAAGATGTAGTTAGGTAACAAACGACCGGTTTTAGATATATTTTATTTCCGAAGTATTCATGTCTATAATGATATTGAAGCCGTGTTATTTTAGTGAGGAGTTATTGAGGAATACGAAAGTAGAGGCAAGCAGCGGCGATTTAATTATGAGATAGGCGTAGAGTAGACAATAGGCCCTTCACCCGCATCCACCACAACGAACCAGATGTACCTCTGCCTATACACTGCTAAATCAAACCTCACTAAAACAAACTGTCGTGAATAATTCACTTAATTGTTATAATAACGCAAACATTAAAACTCCAACTGAATGAGGCCATCTGATCTGAAAGCCGCCATTTGCCGAACATGTTTGTTCATTCACAGCTTTAATATGGGAAATTTGATATAACTAACTAAAGGTTTAATGGTAAATGTCTGCTTGGGGAAAGCAACTAATGAAAGGTGGTCAGATTAGAGAGAAATAAATGTGTTGAGTGGTGATACATAGTCACATTTTGTTCACCAGGCTACCTACCATAGGCTACCTTGAGGAACAAGCAGGATATAGATGAGCAGTTACATTAGGCAACATCACCAGCTACTTTCCACAGAACTCATTCATGTACAAAAGCATGCCATTATATTATAGCAAAAATTACAATTTATTGTGACATGTAAATGTAACATTGATAGAATATTTACAATAAGTACAGTAGCATACTTCAGTTAAAAGCAAGTCACCATGTTATTTTCTGTGTAAAAATAGTCCTACATCCTTTTTTACAAGTGCAATAACAAAAAATGTGGGCATTATAATGTTGCTCATGATATTGCTGAAGTTATGAATGCTGTATTTGACAGATTGTTAAAGCTCCGTCTCCTTTATGTCACACTTGGTTGATGTTTGTCCCGGGGTTGGATGTTGAAAATTCTTCTCTTTAGATGCACCCTCAGCTTCTGCCATCGCAGCAGTGTTTGTCACCGAGGTTATCACCGTTGGTTTCTCAACGACGTACTGTGTGAATGCTGTGTTGAAGAACCCTGTTTGAAAGAGAGTATTTTACAATCAGTGACTCATACTGCCCTGTTGGAAAGAAAGATGAGTCACCCGTGATGGCCACAACTTTATTTCCTGTTCCTCTCCACCAAGCCTTTCATTCCTATGGCTACAAGCTGGATGGGTCTAATAATCACATTCAACTTCAACCCATTGCACAACATTTCTGTAAATGATCTGTCTTCACAAGGCCTAGGAATATGTGGAATTCAAAAGTTTGCAGTTAGATTACTAAGCAGGCACAAATGTGTTTCAGTTCATGTCCATACTTCTTCTGAAAAGAGTCTTTAAAAGAAGTGCTGAACCATTTGCTTACCTCTCCGCCTTTGTCCTTGAGAGTTCCTCTCTTCCTGGCTTGATTTTGATTTACTGCTCTCCTCTGATGGATCAGAGTCCTCATTTTCTGTAACAATAAAAACTATCATATGTTTTTTATTTGTTTAAAGCACTTGCTGCTTTGTGATTTAGACACAATATGTAGAAGGAAAAAAAATAGGTCTGCTTACCTCTCTTCCAAGTTATGTGCGCTCTCCTGAGCTTGATGGCGAAAAAAATGACGACAACGAGAAGACCGAAGATCAGACAAGTAACGAGGAAGACCAGTAGTGAACTTCCTCCAGTCCGCATCCTCGGGTCATTTAAGATATCTGGGAATTTACAGAAGGTTGGTAGTTAGTCCAGCAATTGCCATAACGGCTTTATCCCCTTTGTATGTGTAAGGCAAGACTGTTGACTCATTATCATTTTCAAACCAAAGCAACAGAAGTTTAGTCTCCGCCATGCAGACACTGCACTGTTAAAAGTGTGAATTCACCTGTTTTGCTTCCCTCTGTGTGGTTATTGGAGGTGATCTCTGTTGTCTCAGAGACAGATGTCCAGCCTTTAAGGAATTATGAAGAATGGAGGTACAATTAATAACAGGTCTAGCTAGATCTGCGTGCTGCATAATAATAATACATTTGATTTATAGCATACTTTAAAGACAAACGTAATCTCAAGGTGCTTCACAAAGCTATAAGGAAAACTAAGTAAAAAGATATCTAAAGGAGCATATTGGATAAAATATGGCAATATAAAAAATAAAAGGTTAAGAGCATAAAAGGTTTAAAAAATAATAAACTAAAGGACAGTCAGTAAAATGCGGTGTGGAACAGGTGGGTCTTGAGGCATTTCCTAAAAACTGAGAGTGATGCCGAGGTCAGTATGTTCTCTGGAAACTGAATCCACAGATGTGGACCCAGGGAGGAGAAAGCACGGTTTCCCATGGTGACCAGTTTTTTCTGCGGAACAGCCAGGAGATTGGAGCTGTCTGACCTGAGTGTGCGTGAGGTATGGGAATGTTTTCTGGTTAGCAGTTCCTGTAGATAGGTGGGGCCAGTGTGGTTGATGGCGTTGAAGACCATTATGAGGAGTTTGTAGTTACTCCGGTGTGTTACAGAGAGCCAGTGGAGTGAGTGAAGGATGGGGGTGATGTGCTCTGATTTGCGTGTTTTTGTGAGTATCCGGGCGGCACAGTTTTGTACATATTGTAGTCTCTGAGTGGTTTTTGCTGGAATGCCTGCAAGCAGAGAATTGCAGTAGTCAATGCGGGAGGTGATGAAGGCATGGACCAGTTTTTCTGCATCCGGTTTGGTGAGGGAGTGTCGCATTTTGGAGATGTTTCTCAGGTGGTAGTATGAGGCTCGCAGACCGTCTTTATGTGTGCTCTGAATGAAAGGGATGAGTCCAGTTTCACACCTAGGGTCATTACAAGTAGGGAGAGGGGAATGGAGTGGCCATTGATGCTGATATGAGGGATATCAGTGGTTTGTGTTTGATGTGGTGTTCCAATCAGGATGACCTCTGATTTACTATTCAGTTGGAGGTAGTTGTTGCTCATCCAGTGTGTTCCAGGCATCTTGAGACATTTGAAAGTGTCAGATGTTTATCCGGGGCAGTTTGGAAATAAATCTGTGTGTCATCAGCATATGTGTGGAAGCTGATGTTATGACTCCTCAGTATTTGTCCCAGGGGCAACATGTAAATTAAAAAGAGCATGCTGAATAAACCCTGTTTTCTAAATAGAACAACTCAATAATGGTTGTTCAAAGTATTGTCACTTGAATGTGACATCACATCATATACACACAAAAACAGTTTGACTCACTGGTATTGCTGAGAGTTGAGTGTTTGGATGAAGCAAGGTTCAGTGCTGATGTGACCGTCTCTGGCTCACTGGAGGAAAACAGCTGAGTAGAGGGCCCTAACTCTGCAGGGCCCTCTGATGAAGGCCCTTTCAGATCTCTGGTTGTAATGTGCCGTGTTCTCTGGGCCTCTGTTGAGCCTAGGGGCCAGGCTGTTGGAGAACGGGTCGAAGTTGTGTGCCGGGACATTGTTGCTGTAACAGAGAGGAGGTTTATGTTATTAATCCTTATTAAACAATTGTGGTTATTATTCAGAATTGCCACTAGGTGGGATCAGACTGCCATTTTGTATCATACCTGTAGCACTTGTTGCATTACTGATGGTGTCATTCCTCCTCCTGGTTGAGTTATCTTATGAGAAAATAGAAATCACAGGGTTTATCTTCTTAATTTGTTTAAGGAAATACATTTCCGTCATGCATAAAACAAGCAGATGAATTAATAAATGTTATTTAAGAAGCTGGAAACTGAAATGTTATGGGTAACGCTAAATCAAAAATTGTGAGTCTTCAATGTTCCATCTTCAGAATTAATAAAACACCTCCATAAGTTCAAACAGCCCCCAGTTTCACACACTGCTCTGAGCCCTCCCTCACAGGAAACACATCTCGTGGTTTCACACCTACAGTGGTGCTTTTGAACTAAATGAATCGAGGGAGTTGAGATATAGTTTATATACCATGGGCTGACAGTTTTGTTTAACTTATTATACTTGTTTTGTACAGAGCAATAATTAATAAAGCAAAGGGTAAACCCATTTAAGGTTCCTTTATCCACATCATTATTTGTACTTTCGTTTTTAAGATACTGCACATTTTAATGTTCATGTTGACACTATTGTTAGGATTTTTAATTTTGAGTCTTTTAGGCATAAAAAATCCCAACTTGACTCTGATGTATATGCTCTGCCTCTCTGCTACTCTAAAACACAACAATAAACTGTAACTGTTGTTGCGTTAGGATGTTTCTTGTTTCTTTTGTGTCCCTCATGTCGTGTCTGCATATTTCATCTGAACGTCAATCTGACATCACATCATATACACATGCAAACACTTTGACTCACCGCTGAGATGTGAGTGTGTGGATGAAGAGTTCTGTGCTGATGTGACCGTCTGTGGCTCACTGGAGGAAAACAGCTGAGTGGTGGGATCAGTTGATAACTTTGGGCCCTCTGATGAAGGCCCTTTCAGATCTCTGGTTGTAATGTGCCGTGTTGTTCTCTGGGCCTCTGGTGAGCCGGGAGGCCGGGCAGTTGGAGAACGGGTCGTGGTTGTGTGCTGGGACTTTCTTGCTGTGACAGAGAGGAGGTTTATGTTATTATGAAGCAGAAAAAGCATTGCATCATGAAAAGTAAAAATCCCTGCTGACATTTAAACAACTTACAAATCACACTTCTGTTTTGGTTCAATTGAAAAGAAGAAACCAGACTATTTGCAACATATAAAAAGAGGAAATTAAACAGGGCCTGTTTCTTTATTTTGGTCTGTCAAGTTTCACACTCTGGTGAAGTGGACTTTGTCATGGAGTCTCTTTGTGCTTTCCCTGTTTTGTGACGATGCAGCTAAAGTTGTACGGTTCCTCTACAACGCTTTTCTCAGTATTCATTTAAAGTGAACACGTTTTGGTTCATGCTAGGGCCATTGTCTTCACCGATGGCCGATTCTCTGCTGGGGATTCTTTATTGCCACTCACATTATATCTGGGGAGAGGAGACAGATTTCAAATAAAAAGTCATTCTACTCACAGTTTCTTCCAATTTTGACATGTTTCATTCGAGTTTTTGAGTGCAGAGCTGGATGGCGAGCAATGCATTTCACAGTTACTCTGTTCTTCACCGACTGAACACACAACATATCTGTGGAGATATATGTTTTATCTTCATGCAGGACTCGGATAACAGCTGTGGAATGGGACAGACGTCATTAGTATCCATTTTAAACTGGTACCAGCTGTAATCAGTAGTACTCAAAATATGCTTAGAGCTCATCATTTATTAATATTCTTTTTTGTAAAGAAATAGTTTGTATTTCAGCGGATTCCAAGGGCCAGCAAACAAACTAGCAAGGAAGCTACAGTCAACATAATACAACTGTACAGACATTTTAAAAAAGATACAAAAGGACATAACCAACCCAGTCCCCTTTGAGTGGAATACCTTCCAATTGTGAGGATTGAGTCTCTTGCAAAATAAATACTTTTAGCATTCTGTCTATTAAAAGGATATTGAATGTTTGAATGTCATGAGATTTGGTTTATTATTGTAACACTTGTTGTAAATTAGCCCCTAAAATTCTAAAGAGAGTTAAAACTACAATCTGTGGCATTCAAAATAACCAAAAAAGATGAGAAACCGACTTTTCAAGTTTTCTATTCTGTCATGAAAAGACAATAATACTCTTCAAAGGTTAGGGCCATCTTTCAACTTTAAATAAAATCTGACAACCCACAAACCCAGCACCAGGGGTCGAGATTAGTGAGCGAGATGAACCCAGTCCATGGTGGATGATCTCATTTTAATACACCTCAAGGCCAATCGCAGTGGCCGGTACAGGGCTTGGTACAAGAGTCCAGGCATATCTGCTATTTGTGTACATGGTTGCATTTGACTGGGAACAGAACTATTGGACACAGGGAACCCCTAATCAGAAGGTCATGATAATGATACATGATAATCTGAGAGTTTAAGAATAGCATGCAGCTACAGATGGCAGGTGATCCAAATGAATGTTACCTTTTATTCCTCACATTAGTTAACTTCTTCATAACAGTGTAGAGTATTTTTTTGCATCTTCAATTATAACAAACTTACCAATAATTTCAGGTCCATCATCCAATTTCCAGAATATCTGTGGAGGAGAGTGGTTCCCCTCAGCAGTGCATTCTATACAAAACCTCCCTTCAGGCACCTCCTTTTTCACTATACATGTAGGACGGCCTTCGAATGAATCAAAACAGCAAATGTTATTACATTATTACAAAAATGTTCATCAAACGATCAGTGCAATGGTTCTGGGGAGGTGAGGGGTAAAAACCACAGTCAACCTCATGTTGTTGCTGGCTCCAACAGTCTGTGAGCAGTCAATGGAAACAATATTCTCACCTAACACTATGACCTCCACTTTCTTCTCTGTCGTGTGATCACCATACTGAGAGCATGTGTAGATGCCTCCATCTTTGAAGGTAACATTGGAAATACTGATGGTGAATTCTGACTCCGACAGTTTGTTGATGCTGTAGCGTTTGTCTCCTAAAGCTGGCAGCGAGTGATGACAAATATGTTTAATAGGCCCAATTAAATAGTCAGAGATTCTTGCAATTTTTGCCTAAACATTTGACAGCTTGTGTTAGTGCTTTGACCTTTGTCATCTTTACCTTGTATTTGATTGAAGAACATAACATATCCTTCAGGGTTCTTCCATTCCACTTTGGT
Source organism: Gymnodraco acuticeps (assembly GCF_902827175.1). Lineage (NCBI taxonomy): Eukaryota > Metazoa > Chordata > Actinopteri > Perciformes > Bathydraconidae > Gymnodraco > Gymnodraco acuticeps. The sequence continues at coordinate 502,312 of NW_022990836.1, forward strand.
CTTGTGAGCATCAGTAACTGGGCAGCTTAACCTGAGTGTGTGACCTTTCGAAACAGTCACATGCTGCCACACCGCAAGTGAAACTGCAATTACATAAATAGGACAACAATTTCACACAGAGAGCACAATGTCATTTCTACCCCATACACTTTGAAAAGTGTAACATTTCATAAAATGACAACTTCTAATGGAATTAAAGTCAAGAGCAGTGTGATCCCTCCCTCGCACACAGACGTGTCCGAGGTGTAAACACTGTTTCCCACAGTTTGACTCATCTCATCCTGTGTGTGTTTGCGCAGCCCCCGTGTCACACACTGTTTATTGTATTTCAGATGTGACAGGAAGTCATGTGGTCAGTTCTTTTAAGGTAAAGAGAAAGCAGTGGTGGTGGAAGAGAAAGGCTGTAGGTTGATCACGGGGTTTTGGGGGCTTTTCCTTTCCTATGGGGTAAGATGTCGAGCTGTTTGGAAAACACATCTGTGGGGGCATGTTGACACCATCAACACCACCAGTGAGCACACTTTTTTCACAAGCGTGGGTTGTGTAGATATTACATTTCTTCATCTTAACATTTGAACAAATGCTAAACGTGGTGCAATTAATGTTTTCCTTTCCTGAAGCAAACAACGACAACTTCAAAGCACATTATAATGCATAATAATCACCGCTGTAATGGGGAATTATAATACACTTTAATCCCAGCAACAACCACTGTGTTAGTGAGTGAACACTACATGAAGTTGTATGACACATGGCCTTTTAATCATGCTTAAACGCTTTATAATATGATGTGCTAGGATTATTTTTATAAAGTATTATGAATATGTGTACTTTTTCATAACTATAATTAGAATAAGTGTGAGTTATTAGTAATCAGAGTGCTACAGTTATAATACAGTGCTATACATATATTTAAATCCGTTATTACTATGTTTATAATGCATTATAGAAAGTGTATCCATCTTAGTTGTCTGAAACATCAGAGTTTGTCATTTCTCCCTTACCCTACCCCACACATTGCGATGCACAGGCGATTCCGTCATATGAAGTCATAAGCAAAGTCATCACTTCAGTCATCTGCCGTTTTTAATAGTCACATTCAGTTTATTAGGGTTAGGGTCATTTCAGGATCATATATTTTTTAACAACAACATATGCCAGTTAGCTAGTATTGAAAGTAAAAGACTCACCCTGTATAAGTAACAGGAAGACGCTGAACCGCAGCTCCACTTCCATCTCTGTCTCTCTGACGCTGGCTCTGACTCTGCTGTGTTTGCACCCTCCTCTCATCTATATACTCCACCGAGGGACCTTCTATGACATCAAAGCCGTGGTTTCACAGCGCTGATCTGTTTAAGGGATTCTTGTGTGAAACCTACAGTAAAAGTACAAGGCCAATAGTTCAGGATTATCGGCTGTTTCTGAAACTGAATGCTGTAGTTGTCCTATCCAACAATCTTTTTCACTGATTTAATAAAAAATATTTCAATTCACTCAGGCCACGTTTACACGAAGACAAAAACGAACCTTAGTCGATATCAAAAAAGTCTTCCGTCCACACCAGGGGTGCCCAACCTTTTTTTAACCGAGAGCTACTTTTAAAGTTGCCAGTCAGGCAAGAGGTGTAGCCATTACTGACAGCCTACTACCAGGTAAATACACACTTCTACTTGTATAAAACTGACCTTCGTACGATGAATACTTCATAAAATACTGCAGATCCTTTATCTTACTTCTTTCTAATCTACACACATACAAGTATTTAACTGAAGTTATACAACAGTGCTGTTGATACAGAGTTGGAGTTTATTCACACGTCACATACTACAATGGGTAATGTTTTCAAGAAGCATTGAACAGTGCTGCCACATATGACACAGGGAAAAAAGAAAAGACTCTGAACCCTTTCTTTGCCATTATATAAAAATAGTGTTGCTACAAAAGTATAAATTAGGCTTACTAATAAGACAACTCAGATCTGAAGCTACACAGGAATCTGCTGCCAAAGTGCAATAAAAAAGACAAAATTAATAGAATCAAACCCTTTTTTTGTTGCATTTTAGTAGAGTATAAAAAGAAATGCCTTTAAAATAGGATGCAAGCAACACTAGCTTCTTAACCTGAATTGATAATAGACTATAATCAATTTAAACAGAACAGACCTTAATGTTTGCATTCTTATACCATGTTGTACAATAATTATAATGAATAAGTTCAAACAAACTCAAACTTACAGCTGATTAATAACGGTATCTAACTTGAGTTTTTATTATATCAAAAACCTGTTGAAATGTTTCTGTTATTTTTACTGTCCCCAAAAAGCGTGCCGCCGTTCAACTGACAGCGTTGTTGTCCCCCAAAAGTGGGCGGAGCCGTTATTTTTGCCCGGAAGTGACACATTTGTTACTCTCATCTATATGACACTTCAAAGGTATTTTATTTTGAAACTCTACATCAGATTGTCCTGATTCTCTCTGAGTGACTATATGGGGTCTCCTGCTATCACCCTGAAGTGAAATAAGTATTTTATTGACTTCGAATGACTCTACTCTATTATTCCACTGCTTATGTACACATGTTGTAAATAATGGTTAAACCCTCAGTAAATGAAATAAACAATGTGTTTAACAATTACAATTTAATATTGTATTTTCATCTTATCACAAAGTAGAGGTAAGAATATATCCATCCTCTCTCTGCAGCTTCATGTCTTCTATTATTATAACTTTCATCATTGAGACAGAGGAAATCAATCATGTTATTTAACATCACCAGCAGTAACACAAATATCAGCAAAAGTGTGTTTATGGAGTTGTTTATTTGTATTATATGTACAGCAAGTATATAGAAGCAGCTGTTTGGGGAATCAGACAGACTCAAGCTATAATCGTTAGATATCTATTAAAAGAAAGGACACATACAAAATCAAATTCTGGAAGTAAGACACAAGTCTGTAGGACGGCATTAAGCAGAGGTCTGGGTGGAGGATGTTCCTGATCGCCGTTTTGCTTTCTCCAGCACCTCGGGGGGTCCAGGTGGATGGCAGCTCTGTCCTGAAGATCCGCTGGGGTTAGGGGTCCTTCTCCAGCACCTCGGGGGTCCAGGTGGATGGCAGCTCTGTCCTGAAGATCCGCTGGGGTTAGGGGTCCTTCTCCAGCAATTTCGTAGGCCGCTCGGTCCAGCCTACGTGGGCTGGGTCCTCCGTGGACCGCGTAGGCTAGCACTGTAAAAAAAATCTGTAATCTAGGCAGTAAATTACTGTATTACCCACAGTAATTTACTTTGAATTTGTAATACAGTGTAATACTGTACATTATGCTGCATTGTGGGAATATTATCCTTAGGCGGGAAATGTATTCAGCACTTTAAAACCATACTGTAATATTACTGCAATACTGTATTGTGGGAATATGATCCTTAGGCGGGAAATGTAGCAAAACCATACTATAATATTACAGCAATACTGTAATGTTACTGTAAAATGTACAACAACATTACAGCAATACTGTAAATAGTGGGCCCGCTTCTCCGTCCCGCGGGCCCACCACCTACGGGAAACATCGATGGGGTCGGGTGCGCTGCCAGAAGGGTGGCAGTGAAAGCGGAGGGTCTCGACGGACCAGACCCGGGCGACAGAAGCTGGCTTTGGGGACGTGGAACGTCACCTCTCTGGGGGGGAAGGAGCCGGAGCTTGTGCTGGAGGTGGAGCGTTACCAGTTGGATCTGGTTGGGCTCACCTCTACGCACGGCGTCGGCTCTGGAACCTTACTTCTGGATAGGGGTTGGACTCTATTCTTCTCCGGAGTTGCTCAAGGTGTGAGGCGCCGGGCGGGTGTGGGGATACTCACAAGTCCCCGGTTAGGTGCTTCGTTGTTGGAGTTTACCCCAGTGGACGAGAGGGTCGCCTCCCTACGCCTGCGGGTTATGGGGGGGAAAACTCTGACTGTTGTGTGTGCTTATGCACCCAACAGCAGTTCAGAGTATACGGCCTTCTTGGAGACCCTGGAAAGAGTCCTGTATGGGGCTCCTGAAGGGGACTCTTTAATCTTGCTGGGAGACTTCAACGCACATGTGGGCAATGATGGAGACACATGGAGGGGCGTGATTGGGAGGAACGGCCCCCCTGATCTGAACCGGAGTGGTGCTTTGTTACTGGACTTCTGTGCTAGTCATGGATTGGCCATAACAAACACCATGTTCGAACATAAGGATGCTCATAAGTGTACGTGGTACCAGAGCACCCTAGGCAGAAGGTCCATGATCGATTTCGTTATCGTATCATCGGACCTGAGGCCGTATGTTTTGGACACTCGGGTAAAGAGAGGGGCGGAGTTGTCAACTGATCACCATCTGGTGGTGAGTTGGGTCGAGTGGCGGGGGAAGCCTCTGGATAGACCTGGTAAGCCCAAACGTGTAGTTCGGGTGAACTGGGAACGTCTGGAGGAGGCCCAAGTTCAGGAGGCCTTCAACTCACACCTCCGGCGGAGCTTTTCGGGCATTCCTGTGGAGGTTGGGGACATTGAACCAGAGTGGTCGGTGTTCAAAGCCTCTATTGCCGAAGCCACGGCGGGGAGCTGTGATCTCAAGGTCCTAGGTGCCTCAAGGGGCGGTAACCCTCGAACCTCCTGGTGGACACCGGTGGTCAGGGAAGCCGTCCGACTGAAGAAGGAGGCCTTCAGGGATTTGTTATCCCGGGGGACTCCCGAGGCAGTTGCAAGGTACCGACAGGCCCGAAGGGCAGCAGCCTCATCCGTGGCCGAGGCAAAGCAGCGGGTGTGGGAGAAGTTCGGAGAAGACATGGAGAAGGACTTTCGGGCGGCACCAAAGTTGTTCTGGAAAACTGTCCGACACCTCAGGAGGGGGAAGCAGGGAACCATCCAAGCTGTGTACAGTAAGGATGGGACGTTGTTGACCTCAACTGATGGAGTGTTAGGGCGTTGGAAGGAACACTTTGAGGAACTCCTGAACCCGACAACTCCGCCCTCTATGTTAGAGGCAGAGGTCACTGAGGTCACTGAGGTCGTCAAACAACTCCACAGTGGCAAAGCCCCGGGGGTGGATGAGATCCGCCCGGAAATGCTGAAGGCTCTGGGTGTTGAGGGACTGTCATGGTTGACACGTCTCATCAACGTTGCGTGGAAGTCGGAAACAGTACCGAAGGAGTGGCAGACCGGGGTGGTGGTTCCCCTTTTTAAAAAGGGGGATCAGAGGGTGTGTGCCAATTACAGAGGCATCACACCACTCAGCCTCCCCGGGAAAGTTTACTCTAAGGTACTCGAAAGGAGGGTCAGGCCGATTGTCGAACCTCAGATTGAGGAGGAACAATGCGGATTCCGTCCTGGTCGTGGAACGACGGATCAGCTTTTTACTCTCGCAAGGATCCTGGAGGGGGCCTGGGAGTACGCTTATCCGGTCTACATGTGTTTTGTAGACTTGGAGAAGGCGTATGACCGAGTTCCCAGGGAGTTACTGTGGGAGGTGCTGCGGGAGTATGGGGTGAGGGGGTCTCTACTCAGGGCCATCCAATCTCTGTACTCCCAAAGCGAGAGCTGTGTCCGGGTCCTCGGCAGTAAGTCGGACACATTTCCGGTGAGGGTTGGCCTCCGCCAGGGCTGCGCTTTGTCACCAATCCTGTTTGTAATATACATGGATCGGATTTCGAGGCGTAGTCGTGGGGGAGGGGGTCTGCAGTTCGGTGGACTAAGGATTGCACCACTGCTTTTTACAGATGATGTGGTTCTAATGGCTTCATCGGTCTGCGACCTTCAGCACTCACTGGATCGGTTCGCAACCGAGTGTGAAGCGGCTGGGATGAGGATCAGCACCTCCAAATCTGAGGCCATGGTTCTCAGCAGGAAACCGATGGACTGTCCACTTCAAGTAGGGAATGAGTCCTTACCCCAAGTGAAGGAGTTCAAGTATCTCGGGGTCTTGTTCTCGAGTGAGGGAACAATGGAGCGTGAGATGGGCCGGAGAATCGGAGCAGCGGGAGCGGTACTGCAGTCGCTTTACCGCACCGTTGTGACGAAAAGGGAGCTGAGCCAGAAGGCAAAGCTCTCTGTCTACCGGGCCATTTTCGTTCCTACCCTCACCTATGGTCATGAAGGATGGGTCATGACCGAAAGAACGAGATCGCGGATACAAGCGGCCGAGATGGGTTTTCTCCGCAGGGTGGCTGGTGTCTCCCTTAGGGATAAGGTGAGAAGTTCGGTTATCAGGGAGGGACTCGGAGTTGAGCCGCTCCTCCTTCGCGTCGAAAGGAGCCAGTTGAGGTGGTTCGGGCACCTAGTTAGGATGCCACCTGGGCGCCTCCCTAGGGAGGTGTTCCAGGCACGTCCAGCTGGGAAGAGACCAAGGGGTAGACCTAGGACCAGGTGGAGGGATTATATCTCTTCGCTGGCCTGGGAGCGCCTTGGGATCCCCCAGTCAGAGCTGGTTGATGTCGCCAGGGAAAATAAAGTTTGGGGCTCTCTGCTGGAACTGCTACCCCCGCGACCCGACCACGGATAAGCGGGAGAAGATGGATGGATGGATGTAAATAGTGCTGTAATGTTACAGTAACTGTTGTTATTACTGTACAATACTTTGGGGTGTCATATCAGGAGCAAGAGGAGAGAACCGCTGTGTCCTTTAACGGATTATTTAGATCTATTCACCTTATTATTGCCGGTTTTTTTTCTCAAAAGTCCGTATTTTATTTCGAGATAGAATTGTATTATTATTTGGCCAAACAGCTGTTGAGGTAGGTCCCATTCATGAGTTAATTGTTTAGAGAGCAAGCCAACTGACTCCACAAAATGCACTGACTGTTTAGATTAGTACAGTTTGTACGTGTCAATGATGAATCTTCCACGCAAACCAAAGTTAGCCATGGAGTGCCACAGGGCTCAGTGCTCGGACCTATTTTGTTCACATTATATATGCTTCCGTTAGGCAATATTATAAGGAATCATTCTGTAAACTTTCATTGTTATGCGGATGATACTCAACTATATTTATCAATCAAGCCTGATGAAATTAATCATCTAAATAAAATTCAAGACTGCCTTAAGGACTTAAAAACGTGGATGACCTTAAACTTTTTGATGTTAAACACGACCAAAACTGAAGTTATTGTACTTGGCCCGAAGAATCTACGAAACAAATTATCTAAGGATATACTAACTATGGATGGCATTAATTTGGCCTCCAGTGAGACTGTAAGGAATCTTGGTGTTATATTTGATCAGGATTTATCCTTTAACGCCCACATAAAATCAATTTCAAGGACCGCCTACTTCCATCTACGTAACATTGCAAAAATCAGGAATATCTTGCCTCAAAACGATGCAGAGAAACTAGTCCATGCATTTGTTACTTCAAGGCTGGATTATTGTAACTCTTTATTATCAGGGTGTACCAAGAAGTCAGTCAAGTCGCTTCAGCTGATTCAAAATGCTGCAGCTCGTGTACTAACCAGAGTTAGGAAAAGGGACCACATTACTCCTGTTCTGGCTGCCTTACACTGGCTCCCTATAGAACACAGGATAGAATTTAAAATTCTTCTTCTCGCCTACAAAGCCCTTAATGGGCAGGCGCCATCTTACCTCAAATAACTCATTATACCCTACTGTCCTACTAGGGCATTGCGTTCCAAGAATGCAGGGTTGTTGGTTGTTCCTAGAGTCTCTAAAAGTACAATGGGAGCCAGAGCCTTTTCTTATCAAGCTCCACATTTGTGGAATCAGCTTCCAGTTTGTGTTCGGGCGGCAGACACCCTATCCGTTTTTAAGAGTGCGCTTAAGACCTTCCTTTTTGATAAAGCTTATAGTTAGGGCTGATTAGATTCCGCCCCTAGTTTTGCTGATATAGGCTTAGTTTGTCGGGGGACATCTTACTTCTTCCTTCTCTCTGTCTATACCTGTATACTCTCATGTTGCGATTAACCCAGCTTCCCCAAATGTCTTTCTTTTTGGTGTCTATATACGCCGGGATCCGGAGTCATGGATGATCCTGCGCTTCTCTGTCCTGGATCGCGAGCCCTGGATCTTGAGTCGTGGCTGTGGTCCTGGATCATAGGTCCTGGATGGATATCCTCGTGGATTCATTTTCCTATTATACACACATGCATTTCCAAACATTTGGACTACCTATGTTGCAAATGTATTATCTTTTCAATTTACACACGGCATCTATTGCACGTCTGTCCGTCCTGGGAGAGGGATCCCTCCTCTGTTGCTCTCCCTGAGGTTTCTCCCATTTTTCCCTTTAAACTGTGGGTTTTCTTTGGAAGTTTTTCCTTGTACGATGTGAGGGTCTAAGGACAGAGGGTGTCATATTGTCATACTGATATTTTGTACAAACTGTAAAGTCCACTGAGACAAATGTAACATTTGTGATATTGGGCTATATAAATAAACATTGATTGATTGATTGATTAGTAACGTAACTTTGGTTTCCGGTAGCCTATATTGTTAATTCTTCTGAAAACTGTGTCTGTTCAGCGGGGGATAATGTTACTGCACCCAGCGGGAGTGAATGGTCGTTTAGCTGCAGATGAAGGCTCAGACCTCGGAATTGTTGTGATATTAGGGCAATGCAGAATCAGATCGCTATCCCTTTGAGATAGAGAGAGGGGGGGGGGGGGGGGTGTGGCACGTGCATGGTAGAGCGAGCGAGTAGGCTTGTTTGAGACAAGCAAGACCTGCGCATACCTGCGCAGTTGCGATCAACGTCTTGCTAGTGCGTTGCATGATGGTTAGTCATTTTGTCCGACTTGCTCTGGAGGCCCGCCCACATGAGACTTTGAAATTTCGCGGGACAAAGACGCCCGCAGCCTTGAGAGCGAGGCGAGGCGAGTTGGCGCAGTTGCTCTCCACGGGCTGCGGAAGCGAAATGCTTGATGGGAAACGACTCGCTGGTATCTCGAGCTGAGCGCTCATTGGTGGTTTTTACCATGTGCTGCTGATGAAACTCTCCAATTGGCTCAGTAAAAGTTTGTTGTTGTTTTGTGTCAGTTTTACGTCGCCACATCCATTCCCATTTTTCATCATTGTTCCACAATGTTTATCATCATGAAATTAATATCTATATATTTTATACTATACTGCTTACCGTTTTCATACTTTATATATCTTAGCATATTCATACACACTGTTCATACTGCTCTCAGGCTGATATCTAGTGTATCCCTCACTGTTTATTCATCATTCAATTCATTCTATATGTTATTCTGTAGATTGTGTACATTACTTTTCACTTTACTGCTTGTTGCACCTGTAATATGTGCAATAACAATAAAGTTGAATCTAATCTGGAGCAGGAACAAATGTATTTACTTAGTACATATCTGACATTAACGATTAAACACATGTGTGCATTCTTTATAAATGCAAACCGAGTCAAGCCGACTCCGGAGGTGGCGGTATGCACCTTAAAGTTGTTTGCAATCCGCCAAAAAACCGAGAGAAGAAGAAGAAGACGAAGCCGACTCCGGCTGCTTCTCAGGTCGATTACATGAAATCCTTGCTTCCCTCACTTGCGTCGTTTCCCTGCGGTTAGTCCCTCCCACCAGGGAAGCATGGAGGGACGCAAGGAAACCACGAGAAGCAGGGACATGAGTTTTAAGAGCAATGGGACGTCCTTTCCTCCGGAGCGTCACGTGAAGCGACGTCCGTTTGTGATGACGCCGCACAGCTGATCGTCTGACAGCAGCTCTGTCCCCGTTATTTGCACACACCCCCGCCTCTGTTAGTACACATTTACTGACACACACATTTGTATCATCTGTTGTAGACCCCAATAAATAAAATAAAAATAAGAACTCATTCTCAAAAAAGATAAAAGCCATTCTTAAAATGTATAAACGAACAATAGTTTGATTAATATTGATTAGAGTGCACAATAGAAATAAAATAATTGAGAGAAGAAAAAGAGATATGTTATCTATCAAAACCCAGTTAGATTAACATTCATTGGATTGCACACTTTGTTTGTTTGTTTGGATATGTAGCACATTAACATTTTAAATAGCACTTAATGACTGACTGAATGGAAATGACAATAAATGAAAATGTAAAACGAAAAAAGCGATCATGAAAATGTTTCCAAAAAATGAATTAAATGATTTTTGACCACTTTGTTGTTCAGATATATCACATATTTGTAACTAAATGATACATGAATTGAAACAAAACACGGTATAAACTGAGGAGTGACTCCCGTGAGGTTCATGTATTTTCTTCACTCTGCTCTCATGTCAAGAAGCATCAGATCAGTGCATGCACTGCCTCGTCCAATCAGTGAGCGATACACAGTAAGGGGGCGGGGTGAGTATCTGAGGATTTCATCGGAGGATGGTCTGGTGGTTCCTCGGTTATCGCTCCTCCATGATCGCTCCTCGCTCCTCGCTCCTCGATCCTCCGGCAGAAATAAGAGCCATGGGACGGTACTCAAGATGGCGCAGGCAAATCAACTTCCGGTGAGACCGAGGACCGAGGAGCGAGGAAATGAAAATAGTCGACCTGAGAAGCAGCCGGAGCGAGCATGGACTCCGAGCTGTCCGACTTCAGGCGAGCTTTTTGAGACCTCCCCCGGCTGCGATCGGCTATTCTCGTCTACTTTCGAGGCGAGCCGCAACGCGTCTCAAACAAGCCTAGTGTGAGCGAGCGGTTGTATGTGTTGTTTTGAAGTGAAACGAAGCAGCTGCAAAATAAGTCTGTGAAGTGTTTTCTGATTCGTTATTGCGTTATTTTACAAAAGTGGGTTAATGCAGCACTATGTACATAGTGCTGCTGCATTGTGTACTTACAGTTCGTACTTTTAGATTGCCACTTTACTTTTGAGGTGTAAAGCTGAGCATGTATTTTAATTCCACATTTTAAATTGTTCAGTTTTGAAGTAGCAAACTTTTTTTGCCTTTTTTTTTTGTCCACTTTTTTTTGTCCACTTCTCTTGACCCCTTTTATTTTCAGGAGGGCTCAGCCTCTTTAATGTTCAGGAAATGTGACAACATATTCAATATATTTCAGGAAATTCCATTTTGGGAGCTTGGAAATGGATGGTGTCGCTTGAAGGTAGAGTCATCTGCACTCTGCCGAACGAGGCCAACTTTGTGGATGCATTCACGGTCTTCTTTGGGTTCTTCTTTGTACTCAATATCCAGGACCAAGAGGAGGTCTCAGCAATCCTGGAGTTCATTCAGAGGCAAGTTCTAAACTCACGATAACATGGAGTTTAGGAACTGTCTTTCTCCAGTAATACTGGTAGTTGAAAGAATGAACTTGTTTAGGCTGATTCTGTGAGCTGCAGCTGACCACGCCCCCATGCAGGAGAGGGGAGCGTGCTTTGAGATCAGCTGCTGGGCTGTCAGAAGAGGTGGAGGAAAAGAGATCTCCATCCTCCGTGTTTTATTCTTATATGATTAGAGTCATTATTCATTTGTTTTAAAGCTCAATAAATAACAAAGAAGACCTTTGACCGGCAGTTTTCTAATTTTGTCCGGAAGATTTCAACTTTACCGGACATGTTGACCGGGCGAAAAATCTAACTGAAACTCTGCCGCACGGTCCCCTCGTTCATAGAAGTGTTCAAATCTGGATCAGTCTGTATCAGATCCGTTGCAGCCCCGTTTTTAGAGATTTGGGTATGGAGGAAAAGAGAGAGGGTTGTGTTTTCTGACACTTGGTGAGGTCACCTTTAAATGAATAATTAATGAATTTTTTCACATTAATTTTATTAAGTATGCAAAAGTAAAAATGTCTTACAAAAACGACGCCAGATGTCACTGTAGTGTATATTTCTGTATATTTTTTGAAAATCTAGTGTATACATAATTTTCCTACACATGTATTCACTGGGGTCTCTAACCTGCAAGTTGCTCTTTAAGTGGTCGTTTGGCTTTTCTTATTCATTTCTTACCTGGCCATCTGCATAAAAGTACAGAATGCTGAAATCACTGGATGGGTTAACTAAATATAATTAAAATGTATCTACAGATTCCTGGATCTGACGGAGTTTGAATGGAAGACAAAAAATTGAAATCCAGAATCTGCCTGAAAAAGTAACTTCAGGAGAGAGAGAGAGAGAGAGAGAGAGAGAGAGAGAGAGAGAGAGAGAGAGAGAGAGAGAGAGAGAGAGAGAGAGAGAGACCACATATGCATACTTCTTTTCGAAAGCACCTCGTTTAATGTTAAATGTTCTAACTAAAACATCGCCTCCAGAATCAGTTTTGTTTCTTTTACTTTCATATAATTACAGAAGATGTACTGTTGTGATTTTGTATTTGAATTGGTCTGTTGTATTGGAATCTGTTATGAACTGTCCAATTGAATCTGTTATGAACTGTTGTATTGTAATCTGTTTTTTTATATTGAATTTAACATTGAAATCAAATCAATAAACATATTTTATTTAAATTGTATCCCGGTTTTTGTTTATCGTTTTCAGGCACGAGACAAGGATCTAAAAGTTTTCAAGTTTGTATCTTCTTGGTCGAATGCACTTATTGTAAGTCGCTTTGGATAAAAACGTCAGCTAAATGTAATGTAATGTAAAAGTGGGTAAAGATAAAACTGCAGTAAGATACTGTTTTAATGCATACACTACTGTAAAGTTATACTGTATAAACTACAGTAATGTATTTTTTTTTCATTTATGATTTATTGTATAATCACAGTAAAATATTGTTTTTGAGATTACAGCAACCTACAAAATTACAGTAATATACAGTAAAATAAAAATACAGCACTGATTTTAATACTGTAAACTAAATACAGGATCGCTACTGTAAAGTAAAAATACAGTACTGATTTTATTACTGTAAACTAAATACAGGATCGCTACTGTAAAGTAAAAATACAGTACTGATTTTATTACTGTAAACTAAATACAGGATCGCTACTGTAAAGTAAAAATACAGTAACTTGTTGGCAACTTTGCTGCCAGTAATTTACTGTAAAATCCCCTGTAATTTTTTTAACAGTGCGCGTACCCCGAAGGATACAACCCCTGAATTGAGACACGGCCATCCTCTTCCCTGCGCGCATTGCACCCTGGGATATGGTAGGCCGCGGAGTGTACATCAGATGTATCCTTCAAATTTGGGAAAAGTAGGCTGCATTCGTGGGCCGCATTCGGAGGAGTCTAGTCTTTAAAAAAAAATTGGGACCGCCTTCTTTCGGCGGAAGTGACGTAAGCGGTCTACGAATGCACCCTTCGAAGTATGCAACCCCTGAATTGAGACACGTCTGTCACTACCCGATCCGTCCCCCTGCCCGATCGGTACTGCGCATGTGCGAGATGGTCCGCCATATTGGACAACTCCGGACGGCAACCCAAGATGGATACTTGACACAGTGGCTTTTAGCAAAGCTCAAAAAGAAAACTCGAGAGAGATGCGTTATTGTTATTACAACGTGACTTCACTATTATTTAACAACTCTTTTTATTGGGTTCTTTTATTTGGGGTTAAGTACATTGTCAGAATAAGTGAGAAATGGATTTAACTTCTGTTAGACAGCTATCATACTGAATAAATATTTACTGTGAATGTACGCAAAAATGTATGGCATATGGCTGTCTAACAGAAGTTAAATTCATGCTAACATTTTAGAGTGGCCTTTTATTGTGGCCAGCCTAAGGCACACCTGTGCAATAATCATATCTCGGCAAAGGAGAAGTGCTCACTATCACAGATTTTTTCATATTTGTGAACAATATTTGAGAGAAATGGTTATTTTGTGTATATAGAAAATGTTTTAGATCTTTGAGTTCATCTCATGAAAAATGGGAGCAAAAACAAAAGTGTTTATATTTTTGTTCAGTGTATGTTTGGATCAGATATGTGGGCAGGCAGTCAAGCAACGTGTAAAAAAGCCTCAACCCCAAGTGAGCTTGTAGTTTTAATGTTAGCGTGTGTGCTTAGCTGTAAACACAGTCGGATGGGTGACCAAAACGTCCCCGTTTTCCGGGCAGAGTCCCCATTTTCGGTGGCTGGTACCCGGTTGAAACTCCCGAAAATGTTCCCGTTTTTGAACGTACGGTAAAAAAAATAGAGCAAGGTGAAATCAAATGTTATATGTCAGTAAAAACAGAGTAACAGTGTTGTGCCTGTTTGTAGCGTTAGCGTATTTCTTCTTCTACTACTTCTTCTTCTTCTTTTTTCTTTAAAGGCGAATCGCTTCCACTTGGAGCCAGTGGCGTAGCTGTGGGTGGGCCCGGGTGGGCCTGGGCCCACCCACATGCATGTCTGGCCCACCCACAGCCAATCAGCGCTTCATAGCGCAGAGCCGGGAAGCCCAGAAGGAAGTGCCACAAACTGCAGTTCATCTAGTGGCCGACAGGGGACGGATGCAAAAAGGAGCAATTCCCATAGACCCTCATGTTAAAATGCCCAACTTTACAGCAGAAATAAACATGTTTCTAGCCTGGATCCAATAAAACTTATGCTGGATATAGTTAGATTCCACCTTCATGACAATGGAATAGGGAGTGTATTTTTTTACCGTGAGTTTTTATAGTAAGTAAAGTAACTTTTGCCGTGAGTGAATGGAAGTATTATTTCTTCTTAAGGTCTGCAGTTTAGCGTGTACACATTTGCTGAATATGAAAACACTCAGTGTGTGCCCACTGTGCGACTGTCAAGGACCTGTGGCCCCCGATATATGTCGTATGTATTATTGCTAAACAAACATTACATTGCAGTTTAAGTGTCGCCAACTCCATTTCTAATATGCAAAAAGACAGCAAAATGTGTCTGATTATTTTTTGTATTTTAGATCTTTCCAATCCAGACAAGAGATCTCTCTCCCCCGTCTGTGTGCAAGGGGTAAAGCACCCAGATATTGTTCTAAGCTGTATTAAAGTAAACAGGTATTATCTTGAACTGTATTGAAGTGAACATGTATTATTTGGGACTGTTTAAAGTAATCCTATATATCTAAACCTTCTTACTTACACTCCATGACCCAGAGACCCTGACACACACACATACACCTCCTCCTGTCTTCATGCAGCACACACACATAAACTCCTTAACCCAGATATCAGCAACACACACACATATGCCTCTGCTTATCAGCATGCACACACACACACACACACACACACACACACACACACACACACACACACACACACACACACACACACACACACACACACACACACACACACACACACACACACACACACACACACACACACACACACACACACACACACACACACACACATACACTTTCCCTCACCAACACACACACATGTTCTTTTTCTTTGGTCCTTGCTGGGAATAATCCGAAGCACCAATATTTCTGTGTACAATGTTTGATTGTTTTAAAAGAATAGTTTGTGTGAAATCTTCCCTGGGAAATTAAAGGAGTTAACCCAGGTATAAGATAAAAAGTGATTCTGACCTTGTATAGTTCCGATGCTGTCACGCTCTGTTCAGAAGAAAGACACTTTTTCCCAGAACTCTAATTCGCTTAGGAGTAAAATGGGACGGAAGAGCCGACACATCTCCACCTCCAAATATGTCCATATATACTGTTGTTTCTTCATGCAAAATGCCCCCTGTTTCTGACTGGCTGGTCCCGATACCTGTATCGCACAGCAGTAGAACTGGGAGTCCGGAGTACTCTGTAAACTTGTATTGGTGTTTTTTACCATTAAAATCAGATTATTGTTATAACTTTATGCCGGTGTGTTGAACTCCCTCTTTTATCAATCTGACCAGGCTCATCTAACGGACGGCACGGAGCACAGGTGGGCTTTGAGCCACCACTATTGTGTCTGCTCCTACAGGGGGCGGGGCAGTTTACATACACGCAGCTATGGCAAGCCATTTTAGTATTTATTCAATTTCCTTGATATCAGACGGCAGCGGACTACACTAGTTGGCTCTTTGATTTCACTTGTTAGATATATGGTCAAACTAGTCAGGCACTCTGCTTTACTAGTTGAATAAAACATTTCACTAGTCGCTCTTTTTCAGCAACTAGTGGCACTTTTGTCCGACTAGTTACCACGTATGCCTTACTAGTGACGCCAGGAGCAGCACTAGTAACGCCAAAGTCCCAACGTGTAAGCTTTTTGATGAACTAGTGGCCCTCTGACCGTACTAGTGACCCTAAAAGTCTTACAAGTTAACTAGTGCGCTGCAAAAGCTCTGACATGTTAACTAGTCACACAAAAGAAGCACAACTAGTTAACATGTCAGAGATTTTGCAGCGCACTAGTTAACTAGTCGCACCCAGAATCACTCACTAGTTAACTAGTAAAGGCAAAATGTTCACTAGTTAACTAGTTGACGCCTCTTTTGACCTTACTAGTTAACTAGTGGGGCTCAAAATGTCTACACGTTAACTAGTGAACCCTTTGCCTTTTACTAGTTAACTAGTGAGAGAAGTTTAAATTCCACTAGTGAACTAGTGAGGCTTAAAATGTTCACTAGTTAACTAGTGGATCCCAAATGCGCACTAGTCGCACTAGTTGCACAGAATGCTAATGAGGAGGAGGGGAAAGAACGCATCAAGGTCTCCTATTGGCCCTAAGATATAGAGCGCCACCCAGCCAAAATAGTTTATTTAAGAGCTTAAATACACTGTTTTAAAATATGACCATATTTAAACGAATA
Source organism: Gymnodraco acuticeps (assembly GCF_902827175.1). Taxonomy (NCBI): domain Eukaryota; kingdom Metazoa; phylum Chordata; class Actinopteri; order Perciformes; family Bathydraconidae; genus Gymnodraco; species Gymnodraco acuticeps. The sequence goes on from NW_022990836.1 coordinate 518,924, forward strand.
TAAAACAAAAGTATTTGTGTAATTGTGATCATTGTATATCAAATTAGGTAAGAACATTGAAGACTTTCTTAAAATTAAAAAGTTGCCTTAGGACTGCAGGCAGGAATATAGATCCTCTTTAACACATTTTATTAAACTGCAATTTGAAAGGTGCTTGGATTAGATTAGCATTGTGATAACAGAGGGACATTATTGATGGATAGAAAGAGGAAGTAACCCTCTTCGGATCACAGCTTTGAGAGATCGCCGTGACTTCCGTAAATATTAGTCTTGGCAAATATGGAGAGGTTGTTTATCTTCATACGGATCTATCGTTACCCTGATTTTAAGATCTGTCCAGTGTTTCTGATTTATTAATGAGCACCGCTTATAAAATGTCCCACGTTCATATACTTTTGTGTCTCGAGTGCCGGTGTTCTCACACACAAGCGTGCGCACATTCGCACCAACAAAAACACACACACAAAGCGGAATATAGCAGAAGCAGAAACATGTATATTTCTAGGTAAAACACACACTGACTGACTTCCCACGGACAATATGTTAACAGTAGGCACTAAATACCCGACTGATGCAACTCACGTCTTCAAGACGTTACTAAAAACATCGCAGGAGAACGCCCCCTCAGGCTCTCCCTCACAGAGCTGAACTGACCAATCAGAATCTGGGTCCCGCCTGCTTCATTTGCCTATGGCTGACTAGTTAACGTGTTGGCCATATGAATGGCAACTAGTTAACTAGTGGATACATATTGCAGCTTACACGTTAACTAGTGAAGGCAAAATGTTCACTAGTTAACTAGTTGAATCCTGTTTTGGTCTTCTAAGCTGACTAGTGAGGCTCAAAATGTGCACTAGTTAACTAGTGAGGTCCAAATTGTCCACTAGATGCACTAGTACAATTGTTTTTACCTTACTAGTTAACTAGTTACACACACTTTAGCTCACTAGTGAACTAGTGAAGCCTTAGAGGAGTCACTAGTAAACTAGTGACACAGATGTTTTTCTTACTAGTTAACTAGTGGAGGGTATTTTTTCTCACTAGTCAGGTTTTGTCATAAACATGTTAGTCTTTGACCTGACATGTTACACATTTTTCTTACATGTAAGGCCTTTCCTTCAACTAGTTTGGCTTTTTTTGCACTAGTGAGCAACTGTATGCAACTAGTTTGCTATTGATTCAACATGTATGGCTTTTTCCAGAACTAGTGGATATTTTCAGCCCACTAGTTGTGCTTTTGTTCTCTCTAGTTCAACACAATGACTTACTAGTTGACGTGTACGTACAACTAGTTTACTAGTGATGTGTCAACAAATGCACTAGTCAACATGTATGACTTTTAAACAATTCACTAGTTAACTAGTTGCACGTACACGTCAACTAGTAAGTCATTGTGTTGAACTAGAGAGAACAAAAGCACAACTAGTGGGCTGAAAATATCCACTAGTTCTGGAAAAAGCCATACATGTTGAATCAATAGCTAACTAGTTGCATGCAGTTGCTCACTAGTGCAAAAAAAACCAAACTAGTTGAAGGAAAGGCCTTACATGTAAGACAAATGTGTAACATGTCAGGTCAAAGTCTAACATGTTTATGACAAAACCTGACTAGTGAGAAAAAATACCCTCCACTAGTTAACTAATAAGAAAAACATCTATGTCACTAGTTTACTAGTGACTCCTCTAAGGCTCCACTAGTTAACTAGTGAGATAAAGTGTGTGTAACTAGTTAACTAGTAAGGTAAAAACAATTGTACTAGTGCATCTAGTGGACAATTTGGACCTCACTAGTTAACTAGTGCACATTTTGAGCCTCACTAGTCAGCTTAGAAGACCAAAACAGGCTTCAACTAGTTAACTAGTGAACATTTTGCCTTCACTAGTTAACGTGTATGCTGCAATATGCATCCACTAGTTAACTAGTTGCCGTTCATATGGCCAACACGTTAACTAGTCAGCCATAGGCAAATGAAGCAGGCGGGACCCAGATTCTGATTGGTCAGTTCAGCTCTGTGAGGGAGAGCCTGAGGGGGCGTTCTTCTGCGATGTTTTTAGCAAGGTCTTGAAGACGTGAGGTGCATCAGTCGGGTATTTAGTGCCTACTGTTAACATATTGTCTGCGGGAAGTCAGTCAGTGTGTGTTTTACCTAGAAATATACATGTTTCTGCTTCTGCTATATTCCGCTTTGTGTGTGTGTTTTTGTTGGTGCGAATGTGCGCACGCTTGTGTGTGAGAACACCGGCACTCGAGACACAAAAGTAGAGGGAGTGATCGTGGGACATTTTATCAGCGGTGCTCAAGAAATGAATAAAGCTGAAACACTGGACAGATCTTAAAATCAGGGTAACGATAGATCCGTATGAAGATAAACAACCTCTCCATATTTGCCAAGACTAATATTTACGGAAGTCACGTCGATCTCTCAAAGCTGTGATCCGAAGAGGGTTACTTCCTCTTTCTATCCATCAATAATGTCCCTCTGTTATCACAATGCTAATCTAATCCAAGCACCTTTCAAATTGCAGTTTAATAAAATGTGTTAAAGAGGATCTATATTCCTGCCTGCAGTCCTAAGGCAACTTTCTAATTTTAAGAAAGTCTGCAATGTTCTTACCTAATTTGATATAAGAGTCATATGATCATAATAACACAAATACTTTTGTTTTATATTTTTGTAAATATGGTCATATTTTAAAACAGTGTATTTAAGCTCTTAAATAAACTATTTGGGCTGGGTGGCGCTCTATATCTTAGGGCCAATAGGAGACCTCGATGCGTTTTTTCCCCTCCTCCTCATTAGCATTCTGTGCAACTAGTGTGACTAGTGCACATTTGGGATCCACTAGTTAACTAGTGAACATTTTAAGCCTCACTAGTTCACTAGTGGAATTTAAACTTCTCTCACTAGTTAACTAGTAAAAGGCAAAGGGTTCACTAGTTAACGTGTAGACATTTTGAGCCCCACTAGTTAACTAGTAAGGTCAAAAGAGGCGTCAACTAGTTAACTAGTGAACATTTTGCCTTTACTAGTTAACTAGTGAGTGATTCTGGGTGCGACTAGTTAACTAGTGCGCTGCAAAATCTCTGACATGTTAACTAGTTGTGCTTCTTTTGTGTGACTAGTTAACATGTCAGAGCTTTTGCAGTGCACTAGTTAACTAGTAAGACTTTTAGGGTCACTAGTACGGTCAGAGGGCCACTAGTTCATCAAAAAGCTTACACGTTGGGACTTTGGCGTTACTAGTGCTGCTCCTGGCGTCACTAGTAAGGCATACGTGTTAACTAGTCGGACAAAAGTGCCACTAGTTGCTGAAAAAGAGCGACTAGTGAAATGTTTTATTCAACTAGTAAAGCAGAGTGCCTGACTAGTTTGACCATATATCTAACAAGTGAAATCAAAGAGCCAACTAGTGTAGTCCGCTGCCGTCTGATATCAAGGAAATTGAATAAATACTCAAATGGCTTGCCATACACAGCTGCTACATGCAGCAACACACACACACGGAGGAGATGGCGGAGAGAACACGCTCCGAGGTGTGGTTAAACTATAGCCGTGTCGATGTGGACAATACTCGTTACCAAAAGTTACCAAAAGTGCAATAAGAGTTTAGCATGTAAGGGCGGTAACACGAGCAATTTGTCAAAACATCTTGCAAAAGTGCACCACATTCAGACGGAGGAATGCACCGGGTTCGACTGTCTTTCTAGCAGCTCTGTAGCCCCATCGACGAGTAACGTTTCCACGTCAGGTGTTATGTATGCTATCAGCAACACACGGAGTTAACTACATGATACAAACATGGGTTAATGATTAGAGGTAACTGAGTTATTTATTTTGTTAAAGTTTCAGCTATTCTGTTTACAATTCTGTCATCAGATTATTTAATACGATTTGTTAAAACATTGTTGTTTCTTTTGATGTGAAATATTATGTATTTAATTTAAATAAAAAGCAATGTTAGTTTTGTTCACAATTTGTTTAGTTAGTTTACCTTGTTTTTTTCTTTCTCCAAAAGAACAGATAAGCGCTATCGATAAAAGTAGTAGTACCGTTAAAACCTTAACGATACCCATCCCTATGTGGATGTCAGTTTTACACACATTCTGAGGCCACCGTGCCTATGTTTTTGTTTTCACTGCTTATGTATGCTTATGTTCTATTAGTGCATTAAAAAAATCATTAAAATCATTAATGAAGTTTCAGCTCAGACCCCATGCTTAATATGTCTCCCCCTGGCCCACCTACATTTTTCCAGGCACACCCACACAATAATTCCTGGCTACGTCACTGCTTGCTATCGCTACTTACTGTTGATTTATTAAATGTTTATATTAAATCCTTGTCCTCAGACCAGTGTTTTTGAGGAACTTGAAGATCAGCTTGTTTACTTCATTTCTTGATTTACTTTCGTATATTGACATGAAATCCATGTCCTTGATGCAGGGGCGGATCTAGAAAAATATTCATGGGGTGGCAAGAGGGTGGCAGGAGATTTTGAGGGGTGGCAGAAGTATATGCTGATTTAATCGCAGTCATATCAATCAATGTTAACAATCAATGTTAGACCCCCACAGAGAGGTTAAGGATGGCAGCTTCCTCATACGTTGCACTCGGAGAGAAATAGTTGAGACAGAGACGATGAACTGTTAAGTCCTTAGGCATGGTTTATTTTACTCTGCACTGCAGGTGCATCCTTTCGCTCAGCCGAGCTAACTTAGAATAACAACACCTATTGCCTCACAGTGGTACAATAATAACATGACATCCCTTTGACATCCCTTTGTGAGCTTAAGTACAGAATATATATATAACAACTGAGGACAAATGTACACATTTCCCTTAACACAAGTTTATCATGTTAACAGTTTTCTATGCTCATCGAGTCATTCGTGAGCAGAGCATCAAGTTGGCTATAACAGCTGAATGCGGCGATTTCCATGTTGTTCAGCAAAACGCCTCACAAACTTATTGAGATCCAAAGCTTTACTGCGTTTGGATTCAATGCTGAGTACAGCCAAACTTGACAGTCTCTTTTCTGTCATTGTAGACCTCAAATAACTCTTAATGATCCTAAGAGTTGAAAAACTTATTTCACAGGATGCACTGCTCACCGGTAAAACTACTGCTATTTTACACAATCTGGACAACTCGTAAAAAACATCCTTGTATGGGTAAAAATTGAGCAAACTCCATCAATCATCATCATTGGACTGTGAGTACTCAAGCCATGAATGAGTTTTGTACCAGTCCGTTCTGAAGCTTCTTCTGGCTCCTCCCTGAAGGGTCTTGGGGAAACTCTCCCGTGTCGGCTGAGCTGGCTCCTCACACCTGGACTTGGATATGTCTAGAAAATGGGAGTAAAACATATTCAAACTGTAATAGAGCTTAACTGATTACACATTATAATCAACTAATTATAACACAGTTTGGAGCTGTCATTTATTCAATATGTGTTTAACCTACTGGCTGTGTTAATGCGTGCAGCACAACATTTTGGCCTGGGTGTGTATTGTTTTGGGTAATTTTTGAATTTCAACCTCAGCTGCTATAATAGGTCTAAAATACATTGTACACAAAATACTCACAATCTACCCTTTTCCTCATACTCAAAACTATCTAAGGAAAGCAAACATAATTTTTTTGAATTAATAATATATTTATTAGACTGAGGCTAGCCCTGTCTCTTAAATAAACTGTTTTGCAAAATGTCCTTTTGTGTGATTTTTGCATCTTATTCAGATGCATTATACTTTGTATTAACAATTTTCATACCATGTGGACCAACTCGACTTGCTGTTGGTTGCAAGGGCTTAGGATTATTCCTTTCCCCCTCACTGTCTGAGCTCTGCATGCCGTCTTGTTGTCTCTCGCTCTCTCCCTCTTGCACCTTGTCTATGTGATGCTCTCCCTCTTCCGTCTCTTCTTCTCTGTTGTGTTCTCCTTCCTCCTCCTGTCCCTGTTCATCTTTGCCTTCTATCTCATCACTGACACTTTCCTGTTGCTGTTCTTCATCTCCTTCCTCCTCCTCATGTCCCTGGTCATTTACCTTGTCACTTCCCTGTTGCTCAGCCTCACTTTCTATCCTCTTTGGTGACAAAAAACTTGCAATGCCACGTTTCCTCTTCATTTCTATAAGATTCAAAGCCCATTTATTACGTTGTTTTCTTTTATATTACCAGTAATCATTATTAATAATGGTGTTCAAATTAAAATGCTGTTTGAGCAAATGCTTGTTGTTTTCCCACTTACTATGTGCTTCAAACTCTAGCTTGTGGCCCAATCTTTGCTTGCAATCCAAACAGATTCCTGAAATAAGATTCAAAGTTATTGTTGAAGAGCAGACTCGTTTAGCCTTGATCAGGTCGTAGGCTACATCTTGCTAAATGATTGATAATATAAAAATATTTCATGCATGACATTTTTTTAAACAAAAACCTAGCTAACGTTCCACGCACACTGTACAGTAAGTAAAGAGTTACTGATAATAACGTTACTCAACCGGATTTGTATTGTTTCAATATCAGCATTAACGTTATGATTCACATGGACATATCTAACTTCTCTCTTTTCTGTAACTGGAAAACATTAGCTTTGTTCTACACTTATTTCACAGGAGACGTAGTTGATCAGTCTTACCTCATTCCTTCCGTCTACTTCACCAAATGCTTCTCTATTTGTTCTGTCAAAATTAAATCGCCGCCAATCACATTTCAGCTCGCGCCAGGGAGGGGGGTAACTGGCTCGCGTCTTGTGGTGCATTCACTTGCACTCGGACATTAGAGATTTTTTCTCATAAATGTCCGATGAGCCACAACTTTTATTTCAAAACAAAGCTGCCAACTGGGGTGGCAGCTGGGGTGGCAAGGATGTGTTTTAGGGTGGCAGCTGCCACCCCATGCCACCCCGGTAGATCCGCCCCTGCCTTGATGTTATGTTGTTTCAGTGCAGTTTTCAGAATTAGTCTTTGTCTGTTATAATCCGGGCAGCTAAATGATGTCATTTTTCTCCCCAATTTTCGGCGCCCCCCGATGGGTTAGCATTCGACTATACTGCCTATGCCAAGGGCCGGCCCTGGTGAAAACAATATGACATCAACAAAAAATAAGACAGACAACTACAGATAGCACCACACATGATGGTTACTTGTTATTATTTAGGGCTGCCTGTATGGATCAGGTCTTTGCCAAAGCGAGCCCTTTTACTATAATAATAATATATTATGTATTATATCAACCGTATTGGTACAATGAGCGACATCTAGTGACGGATTTTGGAACATTGATTTGATTTTTCTCATGGCAGTTAGACTCTAGAGACAAACCAGGGGACTTTATTTTTATTTTTAATCTGTGTCTGTCCATTTGGTGTAGTGTTTGATCCAATATTACATTTGGTTTATATATTAGTCACTTTCTAATGAAATGCCAGGTTTTAGGCCTTAATTTGAACATTCAATCCTGAAAATAAAAAATCAACCAGATTAATGTTTCTTTAATCCTGACCTGACTAGAGGTAAGTAAATCTGTATAGGAAGACGACTTAAGGGATAGAGGAGAAAAGGTTATGGTATAATTACAGAGCCTGTCAATTTATAAATTGAGGAAATCAATGTTAGTCTGTTAACCAAAGTGCAGCCATCTATCTATCAACTATCTATTATTAAAGATCAGAGGAAAAGAACAGAACGAGAGGGGTAAATCCGGAATAAAAATAAAGAAGCAAAGAGATTGTAGAGCAGTGAGAAGGAAAAAAGCTTGGTGTGTCAATTCATTACATTGCCAGTATTTTTCGTTGTTGTGAAAAAAAGTGTGTGGGGGGTGCAGGGGTACAGTGCTATTTTTTATAAGTGGGGGGTGGACCGAACATCCTTTAGGGGGGTCGTCGCCTCCTCTCGGGGGGTCCGGGGGCATGCTCCCGGGATTTTTTAAATATTGAAGTTGAAAGCATCAATCTGGTGCACTTTGAGAGCAACATTAACCCTACCTTAATAACACCTTAAAGCGGACAAAAGGCACTGGAGAACACTCATTAACACCCTTTAATGAAGCAAACTAATGCCTTAACTCACTCAAATAGTCATTTACTTATTAAGGTGTAACGAATGTGCGTAGAGTTTTAAAGGATGCGGATAGTCTCACCTTGATTCTGGCGCATTGCTTATCGTTTTATAGATCTATTCTCATCCACCATCTTTGTTTGTGACGTAAAGAGTGTAAGAGTCACGTTTCTGAATCGGACACTTGGATGCAGTCACAGCCAATCGGAGTCTGATTCAGAGGGTTGCCTGTCAGTTCTGTTGTTATGTGTACTGAAACGAGAGCCGGTATAATTCCACGTGTGAAAACAAAATAAAAATTGGAATACGTTATTTTAGTGTCTTAAAAGTAGACTGAGTTTGAAGGGTTAACGTTACATCTTAGGATCATTTTGAGTCATGTTCTGTATACATCCTAACATATAAGGGTATACTTAGTGTGGTTACTCCATGTTTACTAGCTATAACATTAACGTTACATCACTCTTTTTCACTTCTTACTCAGTCAGCCAGAGTGCAGATATCACCATTAGATTCACAAACCTGAAACATCATCCATTTCTTCACTGATGGTGATGACATTGTTGTCAGCTGCTGCTGCTGCAGCTTGTGGCGCCTGCTTCGATGACAATAACTTTCTAATATCCATAACTGTATAGGCTATTAGCTTAAAACTCGTCAGGCACTAGGAAGGATCACTTCTTCTTCAGGGCAGGCTACGCAGTACGCAGGCTAATGTCCCACAGTGGCTGCCTCTCTGGTGGACTCCGGTACTGGACATTACTCCCGAGACGTTATAAAAAATGTTTTTAAGTGAAACATCCGGGGCTTGAGCCCAAGTAGCCACCCCCTAGCGCCGCCACTGTACCTCAACCTCATGATAGCCTCATATGTTTTAACTTAGGATCATACTGTGTTTAGTCTAGAAAAAGGTAAATGTGTGCATTTTATTATAAAGTTGTGTATATTCCGTGTGGACAGGAGACTTTTTTGAAATCGACTTCGGTTCTAAATCGGTTTCGTCTCCGTGTGGACGGGGCCTTAGTGTCCTCATTGAGTGTTGTTAGAGGGAAGGTGATGCAACACACTGGTAACATGCCCCTGTCCCAGCTTTTTTGGAACATAAAACATTTGTGAATATTTGCCAAAAAAACTAAAGTTGATCAGTTTGAACATTACATAATTGTCTTTGTACTTCATTGGAATTGGGGTTGGTAAGCCTGTTTTAAATGTTATATTTGTATGCAAGTTGGTCTCCAAGAAGGAGGGACAAGAGAAAATTGCCATTTTAGTGGGGGGCTCGAGAACGCTTTTATTTTGTCTAAGGACAAGCATATTTAACACACCAACAGTGCTCATCAGACTGTGAACAGCACGGTGCTGGCGGTTTCAGTTGGAGCCGTCTGCCTCCTGCTGGTGGCCCTCATCGTTTACACTAGGATGCACAGCTCCCCCAGCAGCTCCAACACAGCTCCACCAGGACCACTCTGCAGTGGGCTTCACTAAACCAATGAGCGCGATTTTTTGATAAATATTAGTATATTACACAATACAAGTTCCCTGAAATACTTCTAAGAAAAGGAGAAATGCAGAAAATTGCATCTTGTAATCTTTTTAATAAACCTTATTGCTTCCGTTTATCTTGGAATAAGAAGATTAACAGAACAAAATAATATATTCTGATCATATAAATGGTATGCACTCATAACATGATATAGCCTTTCACACTGCTTCAGGCTTTGTATACCATGTATATTAAGATAGGTGGTAATGGTACTATAGCAGTGTTAGGTATTGTAGCTCATATTCAGTTTTTTGAACACATATCCCTTAAGGTTCTGTTTTTTGCTGTATACAGTTATTTATGGGTATTGTGTGTGTTTCCTACAAACCTTTCAGAAGACCTCACAATACTGATGAATAAAGCAACAGTACTGGTATATTTTAATAAAGTGAATTATTTGGTTAACTCCTGGAAGCTCCACTCTCCAGTACTTTAGGTCAACATCGAGACCAGTTTATTTTCTGTTCCAAGGTATTTATATTACTTATTCAATCGATGTTTGTTTTGATGTGTTGATACAGCTTCATACTAACAGTTTGGACAGTGCTAACATGTCATTTAGTTTAAAAGCATTCACTGCAGAGGGATTCCTTTAACCTTTCAAACTATTTCCCAATATGTTTAGCTATGAAAGCTATGAGGCAGATTTACAAAATGTGAAGCACTACAAAGGTCAGGGACTGATCTGATTTAAAAACATTTTTGGCTCTGTTAGTAGAAATCCAGTCAACTACTAAGAGCAAAAATAATAAAGTTTGCTTACTGATTGATGTACTAGCCTTGCTATCAATAACCGTTTCAATCGATAAGCCAATTACATCATACACTAAGAATGAAAAACAAAAAGTTTTTATTAACAGTTTAGAAAGACAACATTGTTTGCATCTTCCATTCCTGACTGTTTTCTACAGTTCTCCCCTTCAAATAATCCACAGTGCAACAAACAGACGCACCCCCAACCCCACCCCCCCCAAACGTTCCAGCGGAAAACAGAGACAACATCTGCACGACAGGGCATGTCCCTAAAGATACAAATGATCCCCCCCCACCCTCTAAATTGTTTAGCAGCTTATGAAATGTTAAAGATGGAGTGCCCACTGTGCCTGGCACACAATCAAAGTTTCAGTTGGATCAGAAAGAACTCAGCCCACATACAGGAGCAGCAGGGGGGGGGGGGGGGGTGCAACAAGTGCTGCCTGATGGACCCAAACGGTCTGAACCTTGCACATTAAAGGAGAGGTTCTCATGAATGTATTCAGCCACTAATTGGGAAAATAACAAGGTCTGAATGAGCTGCAGGGGCAGTAGATCTGCCACCATCAGTAGTTCTGCTTTTAAACACGCTGGTCCACCATATGTTAATATGCATGTTATACCTAGTTTACATGGTCATAGAATTGAGTCTCTTAATTGACAGCCACTCTTTAGCCCAGTTGGTAAATATATTATGACCTCCTATATTATACAATTAAACCATGAATATTTATGACAGATTCTTTAACCAAATGAAAATTCAACTGACTGTGCTACCACATAGTTTTAAATATACTGTAAGTGATTACAGTATAAATGGTACAAATACATCTAACTTATTTGGCCAAATACATTCTGGTTTGGAGAAAAAACATAAATTCTAAAGGACTATTAAGCAGCAGCTTAATAGTCAGTGATCACCACCACTCGGCCATGGAAAGAGCAGCTGCAGCTTTTAGACCAATACTAACCTCCCAGCTACAGAAACAGAATCAGTGCAGAGGACAAAGTAGGACAGGAAGTGTCCATTGAGGACAGACCAGAGAATACACACACTCGGCCTGTCAAATGTCCGGATGGTCTCAACACGGCCTCATCTCCTCTCCATCAGCAGTTTGCTGGACGTGAGGTGGTGCTTTGGAGCTTCATCTGGGCTTTATTTTGGTTGTGCTGCTTCTTGGTGTTTGAGTGACAGTAGCTTATAGAATCCATGAGACGGAGGAGATGAGAGTACAGAAGAAGAAGCTGAGTGGTCTCCAATCCTTATCTTCCAGCGGTTCAATAAAGAAGGACAAAATTAAACAAAAAACAAACAGAGTGAGAAGGAACGCGAACATTTATACACTATCAATAAATAAAGTGATTTTTCCCAGTTCCAGCTGTTATAATTCATCCTCTATGTGCTTCTCAGGCTGGGTCTTCTCTGTTGCTCCTGGAAATGAGAAGAGAGAGGGAAACATGAATACTGTGTTGGATTACATCAACTCACTTCAAGTGCTGGGTAACTCCAGCACATGTTTACAGATTCAATAAGACACACACAAAGCTGTTGCCATGGTGAAGCCTGTTAGCAGAGACATTTGCAGGCCTTGGTTGCAAGGTGAGGGAAAATCCAGAGCTGGTTTGTGGTCTGACTCTGACCTGGTAAAACAACATCTGATCATGTCATCGAGGCATTCTCATCATTATTGAAATGCACCACATCAAACGATTTACATGTTCTACTACAAGCAATCACATGCCACACCCGTCAGCTTTGTCTACATCACTTTCATTTACAACAAGGAGCAGTCTGCTGCGAGTCAGAAACAGAATGACGGGATAGCTTGTTCTAATGGAAAGCAAATGCTCCTTTGGATGGGAAGAGAATGTGATTCAACCCTTTAATGTAATAAATGACATCACATTGTTCTGCAGGTTTTATTACTATTTAACAGCTGGAACAACAGCAACACAAACTAGCATTGAAAACACTTTGGTTTTTGTTGTTATGGATCATTGTCTTAAAAGGGACCAAACTCCCAATGTGTTACTACCACTGTAAGTTGTTGGAGTATTACATATTTATGTCCATTCATAAATCAACCATTTCATGTCAAAACGACGAGTGTTGTTGTACAGATCAACCTATGTACGAATGAAATAAATGATTGTTGAACTACAGTGCGTCTTCCTCCGGTTCACTCAGCTGAAGCCACTACAGACATGTGAGGAGTGGGTTAGAGTTAAGGTGAGGCTAGAGTCAGAGTTCCGTCTCTTTTTACATGTCTAAATCTCTGTGGCAAGCCAAAGGCGTCCTCTACCTTTAGGTGCTTCTCCCAGAGATATCCTCTAAAAGGGCTACATAGTGTCAGTTGAGGGAAGACATTCTAAAAGGAGCCGCATGTTACATTAATAGTTGACTGTACTATTCTGATTCACTCATCAGAAGGATGCTTACTTGCTCATGAAATGCTTCAAAAACGTTGAAGTACCACACTGCTGGTACTGCAGCGAATAAAACACCTATAACAAATGTGTAGTCTTTTGGTATATATCACAGGTATTATTCAACCAATACAAATCATTAACTTTGATTTGATATTCATGAATCCTTCATTATGGGACAGTGGCAGATCTACAGTTCTGGAATTAAGCGTTTGAATGTTTGAGTAGGAGATGTAATAGTTGAGAAAGTGCAGTAGAAGAGTCCCTATCATGAGAATGAAGGAGAGCCTTCTGAAGAAAGCCCGGCTGAACACAGCAGCTTTATAACAATAATGCGATCCGTTACAACAGTCCAGCAGAACTCTCATGCTCCGTTAGTGTCGGTGAGGAGTTGAGTGGTGAGGAGTTGACTAAAGCTCTCCGGCATCATCAGCTACAGGAATGGCAGACCGACCTGTGGTTGTTGATTCTTCTGTGGGCTGTGATTGGCTGTCCGAGTCTGTGTTTGTAGCGCTCTCCTCAGTGGGCGGGACTTCCCCTGGCTGTACCTCCTCTGGGCTTTCTGTATTTAAATTGAGCATTTTGAGAAAGACAACAAAAATAAATAGTTTTTCTAACTAACAGTTGTAATTATTTTTGGATAATACACGATTGACCCACCACTCTTTGAGTCTGCGCTCTCCTCTGTGGGGGGGATGACCTTCTCCTTGGTGGTGTTGTTGGCCTTGCTGCTTTTATCAGAGCTTGTGCTGTTCTTGGCTTTGGCTTTGGGCTTGGCAAACTTGGCCTTGTTGAGCAGGTAGTTGAGCTCCCGCTCCAGCAGGGACACTTTGGACTCGATGTCTTTTGACAAGAGGACGGGCCGTTCCTTTGGAGAGCGCTTCTCCTGCTCGGCTTCCGTCTCATTTTTCCACGTCTGCAGAAAACGTTACACCTGTCAATTTACTCGATACAAAGAGAACTACTTAACTAACTATGAAAAAAATGTATAATATGTGCATTATGGGAAATGTAGCATATCAGGGATGCAAACTCATCAGGTATGGAACAGGTGACAAGGACCCGAGCCCCCCGACCCCACGGAATATCGGCTTTAAAATGAGGAATAGAGGATGTTAGCAGTCAGAACAACTAAAGCAGCAGTTAGTAATAACAGAAACGCCAAAGAGTCACATCTAATAGAAATATATAAAAGCATTTATTTTAATTGTGCAGTCAGTTTATCATTTTGGCAGCACTGTTGAGCATTTTGAAAATCTATTTTCATGCCTCTGTGCAAGGCTTAGTCTTTCTATCTGTATAGCCACTGGTGTTAAGTAACTAAGTTCATCAACTCAAGTACTATACTTGGGTACAATGTTGAGATACTTGTACTTTATTTAAGTATTTCAATGTTTTGCTACTTTGTTCTTCTTCTCCTCTACAGTTCAGAGGTACATGGTGTACTTCTCCTCCACTACATGTATTTAATCCCTTTAGTTACTTCACAGATCTGGATGAATGATGTGAAATATAATCAAGTGTTAAATCAGACTTTAGTTCCACCTGGAGTAAATCCACAAGCTACCCTGCAGTATACAAAGCCATTCAAACTAGCTGCACCTTTACCAGCTTTGAGAACACTTTCATGATCAATCATTATAAAACATATCATATATATTATTCTGAAATGGACCAATCTGCACAATGACTACTTTTACTGTCGCTACTTTCACTATATTTTGATGAGAATACTTTTCTACTTTTATTTGAGGAACATTTTGATTGCAGGATTGTTCCTACACTCTGGTACTTCTACTTTGACTCAAACCTGAGTACTTGTACTTTTACTCAAGTACAAGATTTGAGTATTTATACTTTTACTCAAGTACAAGATATGAGTACTTCTACTTTTACTCAAGCACAAGATCTGAGTGCTTCTACTTTTACTCAAGTACAATATCTATACTTATATCACCTCTGTTTATAGCCTATGAAAAAAACTATTCGAAAACGAAGGTTAAAGCTAACGTTAGCAGATAGTGACAATGTATGCTAGCTAGCTAGCTAGCTAGCCAGCTCAACGATAATATTGCGACAGAAAAACGTTTCAGTTCACATCACGCTCTGCCGCTCCGACAGGGAGCTCTGCTCTGAACACCTGAACGGCCCGTTCTAACAGCTGTTCACCAGCGGTCCAGTCTGTGCCACAGTGACTCCGGACCACAGTTAATATTAACGAACGCACCTGTAGGTAATGTAGCTGCTGAAGCTAGACCATCATCGCGGCCGCAGATTACTCCGGGTCCCAGACCCCCCCCCATACCCCAAAAATATTTTTATTGCAGATCTACATGAATCACACACACGACCTATTTTGGATTCAAAACGGCGAATTTCGCCGAAAGGTGACAACTTTGCATCCCTGAATATGCCCCATACTAGAAAATACAAGTCTTGTACCGACACAGCTTTGACTTTTTTCTATTCCACTTTGAGCTAAATAAATGAGGAGGACGACCATCCTCCCAAGTGTGATGAAAACATTTATACATTGCCCACATACCATTGTTTCGTTGATCACTTTTTCTAACAAATTCAGCTCAACTTCAGTGAAGATCTGGTCATCCTCTGGAATCAGTTTGGCACTCCTTTGAAGAAAACAAAACAAATGTGGTCAATAACAAAGTCCCTCGCCTCTACGAAGTCCTAACATCTCCAGCAGCCTCCTCCACTCACCTCAGGAAGAAGCTGGAGGTGTTGAGTCTGCTGTTCAGGGCGGCCAGGCGCTCGGGCCATCTGCGGCGCTCCTCAACCCTGAAGAACATGTCCTTACACAGGCTCCTCAGCTGGGACAGTTGCTCCCTCAGCTGCTTGTTGGAGGCAGTGTAGCCCTCCTCATCCATCCACTCAGACGCCTCGCTCAGCTTGCTGGAGATCTGCTCCTTCTCCTCCTCCGTCACCACCAGCTGGTAATCCTCCTGGTACAGCTTGTCCTGGAGGAACAATGAGTGTTTGTGGGGGAGGCCCAGGTGATGTTGTGCCATGTGGTTGTTCTTAAGATTAAAGGATTTTAAATCTAGGATTTCTGTCGAATAGCTACACTGGTGACTCAAATTTCTTGAAAACCAAATTGGATAGGAAATAAGGCTGACGATAAAACTATGGTTAAGCATTAGTTACTTACCTGTGTCTCAAAGATAAAAGCTTCTAGACTGTTGAGGGACTTCTCCCTCTCCTGTTTGGCCAGGTCTCTGTCTGTCAGATCCTGCAACCTGTGAACATACAAAGACTCATTTCAGCCAACTAACTGAGAACCGAGAGAACACGAGAAAGAAGAAAAAGAAAGTTGCTGCTTTACTTCTTCTTAGAGGAGGCTACATCCTCTGCAGTAGGGTCAAGGATGTCGTTGGTGATGAGTTCCGCTGCGACGTCTTCAGAGATCTTGCTCTTTTTCTGAGGTTTTGCCTTCCTCTCAGCTTCCTTCTCTGCCTCCGTGTTCTCAGCTTCCTTCTCTGCCTCCGTGTTCTCACCTTCCTTCTCTGCCTCCGTGTTCTCAGCTTTCTCTCCATCCTTTTCCTCCTTTACCAGCAAACATTTGTTGTTTTTTTAAAATACAAAGACTTTATAGGCCACTCTTTTTTGGATAAAGTTAATTTCTCATTTACTAATCAATATTTCAAACTAAATGTTCCTCAGGGCTGTCAGAGGTCTTACCGGAGCATCAGTCTGGCTGCTCGCCTCCTCCTGACCTTTCTCTTCAGTGGAACTCTTCTCTGAGTTGTCCTGCTTCTCCTCTGCCTCGTCCTCCTTGCCCTCCTTGTCCTCCTTGTCCTCCTTGTCCTCCTTGTCCTCCTTGCCCTCCTTGTCAGACTCTGGAGGCACTTCCTCCTCGTCCCGAACAAGAGAAATCAGGAAACAATGTGAGCTACCACCTCAGCATACTGTATTTGATTAACAAACATATCAACTTTGTCATGATTTGAATTACCTGGACAGGTTCTGTCACATTTGCGGCAGGTTCTGAGGATCCTCCTCCAAACAAGGTGGAAATAGTGTTTCCCAGTTCTGAAAACGAGTTGGCTCAGTTAGTTATATTAAGTCCCATAAACTAAAGTACAGGCTGTAAAATTGACAACTTTAAAAAAAAGTATTTTAGTATTAGCAATCAACAAGCCAAAAACATTTTCAAGTTTCATCAGCGCTGACCAAAGAAGGAGGCAATGGAAGCTACAGCATCGACCCATGTCTTCCTTGTTCAGAGATAACCACGAAGTGCTTACTAACAGCGTCTCGGTCTCATTGAGAGGCCGTAACCCTGTCATCTTCATAACACTGAATACTTTGGCTCAGGCTCAAACATACCTCACGAGAACACTCAATGTATTCCTTAATACAACCCTGTAGTGGTTTAATCAAAAGGCACAAATCACTTTTAATGTACCCCGCCCCCCGGCTACAAAGCTAAATACCACACAGATGGCAGAAAGAATTTCAAGGTCACCAAAGTACCGCCATAACGCTCAGAACCTACTAGTTAATGTTGATTCCTCCTCTTTCTCCTCCACAATAGTTTCAAACACAGACTCCACCTATGGATGACAAAAATACAACAATCATTTCACTGAAACAAATCAAATATACTTTTGGTTTCTATTCTGCGATTATCAAGTACATCAATCAAACAAAACAATAGTTGATTTGAAATGTATCCCTCTATAATTGAGCTACAGCCATGATATTCTGCTGTGTGCAGTATGAGGAGTGGCTCTTCATCGTCCAGCACACTGTACATGTATTGTTATTTGGAAGTCAGACATCACAGGAGGTAGAACATGTGTCCTGCTCACAGTGAGCAGCTGCTGTTTGGATGTTCAGAAGAGCGAGACTGACCCGGTCCAGCAGCAGCACCCCGCTCTCATCCATGTTGAAATGGGCTTTGATGCCTTTGGACTCGGCGTCTGCATTCTTCTGGAAGCTGTTGCCTACTCCAGACAGCTTGACCGTGGTCAGGTTCAGAGAGCCAAACACGCTGCGAAACACCAGCAAAACATTCAAACCCTGAAGGCATCATACATCTGAGCTTCTTTGAATGCTTTTAAGTACAGTGAGGTTCCACAACACGACGACATGATGTACATTTTGGTTCCGTCTATCTGCACTGCTGAAGTGATCACATGTCTGTGTGGAAGAGAACATCATCACAGAGCTCTAAAGCACTCAGCCAACTAACCTGAGGTCTTCCTGACTCAGGTAGCTCAGGTCGCCGTAGTTGATGTAGAAAGCAAAGTCATCGCTGTAGCGGTTGAATGTGATGACCTTGCGCTGGGGGTAGGGCGCCATCCTCTGGAAGAGGATACGTTTGTTGTGTTTAAGGGTCTTGATACCCTCCTCCTCTGACTCACGGGTGAACTCCACCTGATGGTACCAAATACATGTGGTTAGTGTTTCCATGGATTGTATTAGGATTTTAATATCACATCCTATTTGGATTTTAGTCCTGTACTAAAAGAACAGGCAACAGGGTGAAAAACGTGCTGAAAAACACCGTCGTTACAGGAGTTCAAACACATGCCCACCAGTTACCAAACAAGGATTCATATTTTTCATCATCAGCAAAGCCACAGGACAGGACGAACGAGGCAGTGAACGAGCTGACCTGGATGGGGAAGACGGCTGCGTCCCGGACCAGGAAGGGTTTGACCTTGAAGGCCTTGCTGAGGGCAGCAGCCTGGTACACCGCTCCCATGGCTGCTGCTTCGTCTGCGTTGATGTTCTTCGCCAGATCCTCTCTGCACGGCAGAATACACAAACCACAGCTTCTCAATCCGACCAAAGTTAAACTCAACTCTCTCTAACAATCAGAATCAGGATGATTTCCAAGATTTGGTGGAAATGTGAAGCAAGTTGTGGAAAATCAATCATCAATCATGCTCACTTTGAAAGTGGAAGTGATTGAATGGGAGTGGACAGTACTCACTTCCCCACAGCTTTGAGCAGCACTTCCTGAACCTTGGGGACGCGGGTGGCGCCGCCTACTAAAATCACCTGCTCAATGTCCTCCTGTTGAAAGAAATATAAAAACTCACTCAACATCTCACAACAACATACTCACTGCTCAATATTTACCATCAAATAAAAAAGAACATCAGTCCACACCTTAAGATGGTAAGAGACCTTAATGTCAAAATGAGTTCTGCTTTTGACATATGCCCCTTTCACACCAACCCGGTTCCAGGGCCGGTTTTTCCTGTTCACACCCAGGGCCGCCTTAATGCACGGGCTGAAGCCCAGGGGCCTACAGAGATTGGGGGCCTATATCATGAGCCAATTAACCCTTTGGAGTCGACCGTCACGCCGGCGTGATCAGATCACATGACCTGTTCAAGCCGGTGCCGCATAAAAACAACAGTCCGGACAACATTGCCGTGTGTTTCTGTCGAAAGTACTGGCTTGAAACTATATCCCAGTCTTTGTTTCATGCAAAAAGACCCAGTAAACACGGAGATACGATGATATAAAGTTAATACATTTCAAAAGTATGAAAAATGGAAGCACATATTTGAATATCTTCGCCGTATTTGATCATTTTACGAAACGGAAAATACTGGAAACTGTACATCCTGCTCAACAGGATGTATATGTGTATTTCTGTCGAAAGTACTGGCTTGAAACTATATGCCAGTCTTTGTTTCATGCAAAAAGACCCAGTAAACACGGACATACGATGATATAAAGTTAATACTACTATTTCAAAAGTATGAATAATGGAAGCACATATTTTAATATCTTCGCCGTATTTGATCATTTTACGAAACGGAAAAGACTGGAAACTGTAGATCCTGCTCAACAGGATGTATTTACCAGGGAGGGGGTGAGGTAATCAGGTAAACGGAGTGATACGAAACGAGACGAAGAGAGACGAAGAGGGACGGCGGGAACCGAAGAGAGACGGCGGGAAATGGAGAGAGACGAAGATATACGAAGACAGGCGGCGGGAGACGGCGGGAGACTGCGATTGAAGTAAAGTGACAGACAAACATTGAGAATTTAGATATAGTTAGATAGATTTAGAGTTTTGAAGATTCAACTATGATGAAGAGAACTCTGAACGTGAGTCAAGCTTTAAGCTTGTTTTTTGACATGGAGGAGGAGGAACCTGTGATGTTGCCCTCTGTGTCGTATATATATATATATATATATATATATTTGTATTATATTTATAATAACACTTTTGCCTTATCAGAATGAAATGACATGTACATTATTTAAGCTTTTACATGTTTTGTTGTGCCTACTGTGTCACTGTTGACAAAACTTGAGAAATGAGGGAAAAAAGCCTATGGATACACCGGTTATTCGTTCATAACATTTGTATATAGGTTCATGCTACCTAAATCAAACTTTCACATTATCATAGTGACATCCCATGTATATATTTCCAGCTTTTAAATGGTTTCGTTGTGTCTGTTTGCGTTACATATATGAAAAATAATATCATTTCCAAAATCAGTTTTTACATGTTTTTGTGATTTTGGGTCCAAAATGTTCATATAGTATCTCAAAATGACAGAAATAACTATCAGGTTATATAGGTGAGGTTGTCCTTAAAAAAAAGATACCAAACATTGACATGCCAAACATTTCTTAATGGGGTTTAGTAAGACAAATCAAAAGTATGCGAAAACGGCCAAATTAGCCCTGGACTCCAAAGGGTGAAAGAAAAAATCTTTTTTTTTCTTTTTTCGGGTGTTTTATTTTTTATTTTAAATAAACAAAGTCTTGGTTTCAGAATATTAAACTTGTTTCGGCAAATTCAGATGATAAATACAACTTTGAAGCTTGTAACGGCATAATTACAAGCGGAGAACGGAGTAACTTAAAGTCACAGCAGGCATACAACAGCGGTGGTTTCTCCTGAGGGTTTCCTCCGGACACACACACACACACACACACACACAACCCACACACACATCACACACACACACACACACACCACACACACACACACACCACACAACCACACACTACACACACCACACACACACACACACACCACACACACACACAACACACTACACACACACACACACACACACACACACACACACCACACACACCACACACAATACACAACACACAACACACACACAACACACAACACACAATACACAACACACAACACACAACACACACACCCACCACACACACACACACACACACACACACACACACACACACACACACACACACACACACACACACACACACACACACACACACACACACACACACACACACACACACAACACACACACACACACACACACACACACACACACACAATCCAAATCAAAATATCTTCCCTCCATACTATTTTGATCATTTGCTCCGCTAATCAATCAGATCGATGGATTCCAGAGATTTTTCTCAAAATGATGACTCCGTAACAGTCAGTGGGAACCACTTAACAGCCAATCAGAATGAGAATATGTTTCACATGTGACTTATTCAAATTGTGAGTGATTGAGTGACAGATGAAGGTTGTTTAGGAGACAATTTCGGAGAAGAAAAAGTTTGAGAGTGGCGCTCGGAAAAGGAAACCTAACTGATGTCAATTGAGCATGACATTCTTCGTGAGATGGATTTTAAGAACATCAAAAAGAATTTTTCGGAAGCACTGCTAAAGAGGTAAGGCAATATTCATTGATTCCCAGTGATTGTGTGTGTGTGTGTGTGCAGAGCCTGCCGAGGCTATAAATGACTTTAATTTGTTGTTTAAATAGGGGGCCTACAAAACCTATCAGCCCCAGGGCCTGATGGCAGGTTAAGGCGGGCTTGTTCACACCGCAGCGGAGCCACCTCTATGCTGCGGAATCCAGTTTGTTTCAAGCACCAAAAAATTGTCGGTCTAGAACATAGACTGTATATATAAATGGACGTAGTGTCCGTGACGTCACCCATAGGATTCTGCAGAGTTGCTGAGAAGCCTAAAGTAGGCGGTGTCTGGCACTAACGGCTCGACAGTGACGTCAGAGTCTAACTCCCACCTGCTCCAACCTGATCCAAATAAGGGCAAAGAGGCGGGACCTGCTGCCACCGAGCTGGAAGTTCCAGAGCTAGCTGAGGCTACCTAGCTAAGCTAACATGCTCAGCAGCATCTGTGATGCTAGCCGGCTAACCTACATTTGTTGCTCCCAGTCTGCACGTTTTACGTTGCTTAAGGTAAGTAGGTAAGTTAACATGAAACTATTCAGCAAAACTATCAATAATAATCTAAGGTATTGAGTTTTGGGGATAATACTTGCATACAAATCTTAAAATGCCTACTAGCAGAGACAGAAAGCTAGAAGCAGCAGTCACTGCAGAGACCTGTCACTCAAGGTGACCACGCCCTAATTTATGCAAACACTTTAAGACCTAATATAACTAAAAAGGTTGCGTTATAAAACAATTCACATTGTAGTCATGAAGGGGGAATCTATCTATACAGAGAATTATTATTTTTTTTTTAACCACGATGTAAACATGTTTATTTCTGCTGTACAGTTGGTAATTTTAATATGGGGGTCTAAGGAAATTGCTCTCTTCTGCAGACTGCTCCTACTGGCCACAAGATTAACTGCAGTTTGAGGCACTTCCTTATGGGCTCCCGGCTCTGCCCCAGAGTTTGCCGCTTTGTCTAGAAGCAAGAACCGCATACGTCACGATTACGTCAGAGGGGGGCGAGATTAACCTGAGCTAACAGTTATGGTACGCCCACACAGCCGCGTTAAAAAAAAAAAATCTTGGAGGTGGGCGTATCTGAAGCTTGGGGATTTTTTGCGACCATCAACCAATCACATGAATCTCCCGCTCCCGACAAACAAAGCAATAGCAATGTTAAAACGAAGTAAACTAGATATAAAATCCCCAAACAGGCGAAAACCTACCAGTTTCACCCACTGTCTCTGCCACCTCCCTCCATGCCTGGTTCCTCCGGTTTGTATCCCGGTAAGTTATTAGCGACTGGTCATAAAGAACTGGGTGATTTGCTACCGCAATAACTAATTTCTCCTCCATTTTCAGGAATATAGAAAATGAACTGCGGTCTGGCTCTCCCAGCTTGCACGCGGTTTGATTGGCTAGCGCTTGTACTGTCAGATTTGCATAAACGGGATTTGATTGGCTGACGCTTCCACCTCAGCTTCAAAAGTTGAACATTGCTCAACTTTTGAATCCTGAAAATCTTCGCATTGCTTCCCCACAATGCAGTTCGGCGAAAAGCGAGGCAAAGTGACGTCACCCCATTCAAAGTCAATGGGCAGAAGCGTTGGAAGATTTTTTTAACGCTGCTGTGTGGACAGGCCGTGACGGTAAGTCCACACAGCAGCGGAGGTGGGCGTGTTTGAAAGCTTGGGGATTTTTTGCAAGCAACGCGACCAACAACCAATCACATTAATCTCCCGCTCCCGACATACAAAGCAATAGCAATGTTAAGACGAAGTAAACTGGATATAAAATCCCCAAACAGGTGAAAACCTACCAGTTTCACCCACTGTCTCTGCCACCTCCCTCCATGCCTGGCTCCTCCGATTTGTATCCCGGTAGGTGAACAGGGACTGATCATAAAGCACCGGGTGATTCCCTACCGCTCCGATTATTTTCTCCTCCATTTTTTGACATATGGGAAATGAACTGCGGTCTGGCTCTCCCAGCATACACGCGGTTTGATTGGCTAGCGCTTGTACTGGCAGATTTGCATACTCGGGATATGATTGGCTGACGCCTCCGTCGAAGCGTCAAAAGTAGAACATTGCTCTACTTTTGCAGCGAGCACCGCGAGAAAAGCTACGCTTTGCTCCCACAATGCAGTTTGGCGAGGCGTGACGTCACCCCATTCAAAGTGAATGGGCAGAAGCGGCGACGCACGCCGCCGTGTGTAGGGGCCGTAAGGACCCGGTGGAATCTAGGGGTTAGTTCACACGGCAGCGGCCGCTGTAAAGTATTCACTGTCTGACTGTCACACAAGCAGCTCATACATATCCCCAATTCCCCAAGTGAATGTGTGTCAGTCTGAATTGATGCTGTTTGGCATCACAACGATGTTATTAAAGGTGGGGTAGGTAAGTTTCAGAAACCGGCTCGAGTGCACTAAAATGTGAAAGTACACAACCGAAAAGAATCCGCCCCTTCCTTCAGACTTCCTTACAGAGCACCTTCTCCAACACACATGAACGCGCACATGACGTCAGCAGACTGGTGAAAGTGGCCGCCTGTTGCTGGCGAGTCATTGAAGTACTGCTGCAATGCACGCCCAATGACGGCACGCGATACATTTGTGCGTGCACGAGATGGAAGGCTGACAGACAGGGCGGCAATCCAATCCGTTTAGCCGGCCCGGCTGAACGGATTGGTTGTACTTTTTACAGTATTACGGCTTCCACAGATGACATTTTTGTATGGAGTTTTTGTCAAAGTACTTCAGATATTCATTGCTATCGGGATATTAAGAGAATTCCATGGAATATAACAAAAAGTGTATCTCGAGCCGGTTTCTGAAACTTACCTACCCCACCTTTAAAGTTTCTCTGGTATAAAATGGGTGGTGTTAGCACAGGGTTGCCAACTTTGGGTACCTGGCTGGAGTGAGATTTTGATATCATGGGTTTAATTACACATATGCACACTAAATGACTGATATCGTGTCAGCAGCGGGACCTTAGCATATATACAGTGGGGCAAAAAAGTATTTAGTCAGCCACCAATTGTGCAAGTTCTCCCACTTAAAAAGATGAGAGGCCTGTAGTTTTCATCCTAGGTACACTTCAACTATGAGAGACAGAATGGGGGGAAATAATCCAGGAAATCACATTGTAGGATTTTTAATGAATGAATTGGTAAATTCCTCGGTAAAATAAGTATTTGGTCACCTACAAACAAACAAGATCTCTGGCTCTCACAGACCTGTAACTTCTTCTTTAAGAGCCTCCGCTGTCCTCCACTTGTTAACTGTATTAATGGCACTTGTTTGAACTCGTTATCAGTATAAAAGACACCTGTCCACAACCTCAAACAGTCACACTCCAAACTCCACTATGGCCAAGACCAAAGAGCTGTCAAAGGACACCAGAAACAAAATTGTAGACCTGCACCAGGCTGGGAAGACTGAATCTGCAATAGGTAAGCAGCTTGGTGTGAAGAAATCAACTGTGGGAGCAATTATTAGAAAATGGAAGACATACAAGACCACTGATAATCTCCCTCGATCTGGGGCTCCACGCAAGATCTCACCCCGTGGGGTCAAAATGATCACAAGAAGAGACGGTTAGCAAAAATCCCAGAACCACACGGGGGGACCTAGTCAATGACCTGCAGAGAGCTGGGACCAAAGTAACAAAGGATACCATCAGTATCACACTACGCCGCCAGGGACTCAAATCCTGCAGTGCCAGACGTGTCCCCCTGCTTAAGCCAGTACATGTCCAGGCCCGTCTGAAGTTTGCTAGAGAGCATTTAGATGATCCAGAAGAGGATTGGGAGGATGTCATATGGTCAGATGAAACCAAAATACAACTTTTTGGCAAAAACTCAACTAGACGTGTTTGGAGGAGAAAGAATGCTGAGTTGCATCCAAAGAACACCATACCTACTGTGAAACATGGGGGTGGAAACATCATGCTTTGGGGCTGTTTTTCTGCAAAGGGACCAGGACGACTGATCCGTGTAAAGCAGGGTTGCCCACACTTTTTGGGCTGGTGAGCTACTTTTGAAATGACCAGCTCACCGAGGTCTACCAACCAAAAATAAAATCCCAAATTGCAAGGGTTGCTGAATAACACGTTTTATTTATACATGGGATAATAGGGCTGCAACAAACGACTAATTTGATAACCGATGAATCTATCGATTAATGAAACGATGAATCGACTATTCCTGTATGCCTTGCACAATTTCTCAAACGCTCTTATTTAGCCATCAACTTTTAGATTTAGCTTGAGGTTGTTTTAGGCATGTGGAAACTAACAATGAAGACAATAAAGATGAATACTTGATTCAAAAATACAAATATTATTAAATTAACAAATTGTGAACAAAATTAACATTGCTTTTTATTTAAATAAAATAAATTGTTTGTAGCCTTTATTTAACCAGGTGAAAGCCCCTTGAGATCAAAAGATCTCTTTTTCAAGGGTGACCTGCAAAAAAAAATAAAAAAATATTTCACATCAAAAGAAACGACAATGTTTTAACAAATCGTATTAAATAATCTGATGACAGAACTGTAAACAGAATAGCTGAAACTTTAACAAAATAAATAACTCAGTTTCCTCTAATCATTAACCCATGTTTGTATAATTGAGTTACCTCGGTGTGTTGCTGCTAGCATACATAACACCTGACGTGGAAACGTTACTCGTGGATGGGGCTACAGAGCTACTAGAAAGACAGTCGAACCCGGTGCATTCCTCCGTCTGGATGTGGAGCACTTTTGCTAAATGTTTCAACAAATTGCTCGTGTTACCGCCCTTACATGCTAAACACTCTTGGCAAGGAGCATTGTCCACATCGAGACGAGTAACATTTAACCACACATTGGAGCGCTTCTCTCCGCCATCTCCTCGGTGTGTGTGTTGCTGCATGTAGCAGCTGCGTGTGTGTAAACTGCCCGCCCCCCTCGCACACAGACGGGAGAGAGATCTCGTCTGGATTGGAAAGGTCGAAAATACACCGACCATAGACGCATTTGTTTGTCTTGTTGCAGGTTAGAAACGAGTTGGCGACACTAAGACTGCGAGATAATGTTTTTGTAGCAATAATACATGACCTCTCTCTTTCTCAACTCGCTCCTCGGAGGGAAGTCGCTGTCATATGCCGTGTGAACACTCCGATAATGCCTCTCTACGTTACCTTTCTTTGGCAGAGCGACGCTTGCTTTACACATAAGGCAAATAACCTTTGAATGTGACATCACAAACAAATATTCTTCCTCCCATTCTGGGTGGAAGTGGTATGTTTTTAGCCTTTTGCTCGGTCCCGCACTCATTTTGTTGTTTGTCTCTAACTTAATTTGAGTTTTCCCGGCACTTGACTGATTTTGTATCGCTTTGCATTCTGGGTTAACAGACTGGAAAGCGATAGGTCGCTTTTTCTGTCAATCAAGTAAACTCCTGAATTAAGTGGTAGGGAGGCCAAGGGAGGAGGGATCAAAACCTGTTTTGTCTATTTTAACGGAGCTGGATTCTTTTTTTTAATTATGAATGACTCGCGATCTACCAGCATTGCCCGGTCGACCGCGGTCGACGTACTGGGCACCTCTGGTGTAAAGGAAAGAATGAATGGGGCCATGTATCGTGAGATTTTGAGTGACAACCTCATTCCATCAGCAAGGGCATTGAAGATGAAACGTGGCTGGGTCTTTCAGCATGACAATGATCCCAAACACACCGCCCGGGCAACGAAGGAGTGGCTTCGTAAGAAGCATTTCAAGGTCCTGGAGTGGCCTAGCCAGTCTCCAGATCTCAACCCCATAGAAAATCTTTGGAGGGAGTTGAAAGTCCGTGTTGCCCAGCGACAGCCCCAAAACATCACTGCTCTAGAGGAGATCTGCATGGAGGAATGGGCCAGAATACCAGCAACAGTGTGTGAAAACCTTGTGAAGACTTACAGAAAACGTTTGACCTCTGTCATTGCCAACAAAGGGTATATAACAAAGTATTGAGATGAACTTTTGTTATTGACCAAATACTTATTTTCCACCATAATTTGCAAATAAATTCTTTTAAAATCAGACGATGTGATTCTCTGGATTTTTTTTCTCTCATTTTCTCTCTCATAGTTGAGGTATACCTAGGATGATGAATGCATTTTTTTTTTTGTGTCGTTTATAACTGGAATATTACAATTATTATTAACTTTGTCTGTACAAAGTAACCTGTCCAGGAAATATGCCCAAATCAACAGAAACTACGATCCGGCAGGCAAGACGCTCCGCTTCTGAAATGCGCCTGGTAGGGTATGACCGGTAGAGACCGGACCAAAACCGCGACGCAGCCGGACCCGGTGGAATCGAGGGGTCACCCGGAGCTAACGGGAGAATAAACTCCGGTGGAAGAGCAGCACTGCAGCGGTCGGTAAAAGCCGCTGAAACACATCAATAAACAATGAACCACGGCACTCTGGAGAAAAGTACAAGGTTGGAGAAGTCGTTATTTAAAATTTGGCTTCGTGTGATTAAAAGCAACACGATCATCGACCCGACGCCGTTGGGGAGAAAATCAGCAACGTAAACGGTGACGTCATGACGCAGCAGCGGCAGTACCAGTCGGGCTCTGGGCGGTGTGAACAAAACGGGGGCTGAAAAGAAAAACCGGTTCCGAACCAGAAAAGCTCTAGCACGGAGCTAGAACGGGAACCGCGTTGGTGTGAAAGGGGCATTAGACATCTACATACTTTTTTTGGTGAACATTTATCTATTAGTTTTACCTACTTTGCTAAGGAAAACATACAAATCGGGAATACTTGCCTAATAAGCACAATCTCCCCAAAATGGAATAAAAAAAATTCTATATATAGAGTGAAAGAGAAGTAATGCGTGTTATATGACACCATCAGCTCAAACAACCCAGTACCCAGCCCATACCTGGGTTTGGTCCTTTGTACACAGATCTGGAAAGAATACAACCATTTGTCAAGTTTTTCTTGCAGCCAATCACTACAACTACTCTTCAATTGAATGCATCGCGCCATTGGCCCACTGTTGCTGCAGTGACATCACACAGTCTGGTGGGCAAGTGGAGCTACCAAAGCTCTCAAAAGCACAGCTAGACTACACACCTAATTCAGGACAAAACTGTGAATACAAGTACACAGTGTTTTGTACAGTTATTTTATAAATAGTCACGTAGAATATTTAGAAAATAATTTGAACACTTTGAAAATGTATTCAATAAAGTCATTCGCATAGGTTGGGGCATTTTATTGAATTCAATGATTTAATTCACAGAATGTGTATCAAATGGAAAAGGGAAAGTTTTTCTCTGGTCAACTTAAATAAAAGTATGACACGTGTCAAACCAGCTGGTTTAGGGACACCAGAAATGGCTTGAAACCAATGTGGTCCAGTATGTTGTTGAACATCAGTGTGATGTGAAACACATCTTTTGTTGAGCAGGTAATGTTCTTTCATGACAGTTTGATGTGTGATCTACGTGTCAATAAAACAGCGGTTGTTAAGAGACGGCTAAATGAGATACTGACTGCAGCACGCTCATCATTAGCCACCTTTAGCTTAGCATTGGTTATAGGCAGCCATGTGACCAGGATGTCATTTTGATAGCCTAACGTTAGCTTTTTACTTCTGGCCATTGCATTAACACTTCAAAAATCATAAAGTGGTATTAATATGTGCAGAATCTCCTGCTGAACAAAACATACAAGTATCTTAAATGTGCGTTTGCCCCAGAGCCTACAAAAATACATCACTCTATTGTAGGCTTATGTGGTATTCAGTTATTTTCCTATTCTTATTCTATGCATCCGCTGCGACCCACTATACTGACCAGGTTCATCTCTGCGGTGCTGAGGGCGTCCTGCACCGGGCCCGGCACTCTGTCGAACAGATCCGCACACAGATCTTCAAAGTCCGTCCTGGTCACCTTAGATTTGAAGTCAATGTCATCCATTAACCCTTCCACCTGAGTGAAGAAAGAAAACACTATTTCATCTTCACGTATTGGTATCAAACAAAGTCAACATGTCATGCAATTTACTCAGGTGTGAGATGTTTTTTATTTATTTTAGGTGCTGCAGACAGATCAGCTGTTTGCTTTAAGAGTGCCCGGATGGACCCTGCAGTCACCTGAGCCATGAAGTCCACGTTGGCACTCAGCACCGTCTTCAGTCTCTGGGCCTCTTTGAGGAGCTTGGCCATGGCCCGGTGGTTCTCCCTCACGTCCTTCTTTGTCTTCTTCTGCTCGTTGAACAGTTTAGCCAGGTGGTCCCGGAGTCGCAGGTCCATCTCAAAGCCCCCCAACCCGCGGTCAAACCTACAGCCAGAACAAGAGAAGCAAGCCTTAGAATACATCGAAGAATGTGGTATCCTCAAAATGTTTAGAAAATGTTGGTAATTAAACACCAGTATTGTGGATATAATCACTAAGTGGGTAAAGGCATAGAATAGAACAGTTAGTAGAGTTCAGGCAATCCAAACATGTCACTATCAGGCAGCTTTTAAAACCAGAAAAAACATCTATGCTATGTTGTGAAATTCTAAATCTGGGACAATATTTAGTCCCATATCACAATATCAACACAACAGCAATATACAGACCAACCCTACCCTCATCCCTCAGCCAATCACAAACCCTCCCCTCCGTCCACACAGCTCTCTGGTTATGAGACGTAGCTGGCTCACTGTGTAGTTGCTACTTCAGTTATTGGGTCAATACAATACATTTACAATGCATCTACAATAGAGTGTATTTATTTACAGCAGCCTGCAGTGGGCTGAACTCCACTGTCCGAGAGTTTCTACTGATAATCCTATTATGGAAAAAAAAAAATCCTAAAAATGTGAGTTTAAGGAGTTTAATAAATGGTATTCTTGGGTGTTCATTTATGTTTATATGTTAAACTATTTATCAATGTTATTTTTGATTGCTTTATAACTTGTTTATTTTATTATCATTATTATTAAATATTGTGCATGTTCTCCCCAGTCTTGAAAATGATTAATAAGACAAAGCAGATGGAATAGAGGAGTGTGTGGTTGTGACTGACCCGACCCCTCTGATCTGCAGCTGGGGCTGGGTGCCCGCCTCCTTGGTCTTCACAGTCTGGTACGTGACGATGGTGGCCGTGGTGCTCCCTGAACCCATATCATAAAACATGATGTTCTGAAACAGAAACAGGTCACTCATCAGTCGGCTTGTTATGCGCCACAGTGACAGACACACTCAATTATTTTGAAGTACAAAAATGGTAAGAGACACATGAGGATAAAGCGGTCAAAATGCTCTATTTGTTATTGTCTCTCTTTCAAAGACCAAATCAGGCTTTGATATACACTTAAAAGTTATTAGATACATTCATTGTTAGCTTGAGTCTGCACATGGGATTTGTTGACGATAATAAACATAACCAGACCAATTAATAACCATGAATTTGGAAGTAATGCTGACTGTGCACCTTGACTGTATTGTCGATATCTTTCCTCCTGAACACTCCGTAGTTCAGGGCCACGGCGGTGTTGTCGTTGATGAGCTGCAGAACCTTGAGGCCGGCCATCTGCGCCGCCTGCAGCACGGCCCGCCGCTCCGCCTGGTTGAAGAAGGCCGGGACCGTGATCACTGCGTCTTTCACCGGTTGTTCTGTGAGTGGAGGAAGACAAAGCTAGGGAATATGCCTCACATTAAAACAGTGATGATCTTCTGCAACGTGCAAACTGACCTGCAAAGTCCTGAGCCAGACCCCGGGAATAGTTGAGCATCATCCCCAGCAGCTCCTCAGGAGTGAACTGCGTTTCTCTGACAAGAAAAAGAGGAGAAAGACAGATTAGAGGCCCCAGTCCAAAGCAGTGTTTATCTTTAGAACCTATTGATGTTTCTATGACAACTACCATAGTGCTTCTAAGGATAGCTACAGTATCTCACCATCAGTCATGTTTTTAGAAATGAGCTGTAATAATAATAATCATTCATCAGTATGAATAAAAGTTGCTCCAGAGGTGAAAATGATATGAGGCATCTACACTGTAGTGTCACAGAGGTATCAGGCCATTACTGTCGACTTCATGATGAACAGACCACTAGTGAGGTCAGGGGATTATCCCCTAAACACTTCTAAATAATACAAATTAATAGACACAATATTTATTATATGAAGGAGCATTGGATGAATGTGGCACACACTCACTCTGAGTTTTTAAAGTACACGGTGCCTCTCACTGGGTGCTCCAGCAGCTGGTGCTCAGGGAAACGTTTCTGGTAGAGCGCCACCTGGAGGTTATTGTGCTTTTTTCCCAGGAGACTTTGGAGGTGTCTATACACAGTTTTAGGGGTCTTCACAGACTGAAATGTAGCAATATATTAGCATTAATAGCAAGCAAGGAAAAAGACATATCATTCTGAGAACATTTCATTTACTTAACTATGCACTGTTATTGCAAGTGTGATTCAGCAGAGGAAGCTGATATTTGATCAAACTCAATTCAGGACATTTGAGAAGAAGTCGTACCACTCCTAGTGCACTGTCTCCCAAAAGTCTTTCATTTTCCTTCAGACATACAGCAATGGGGGTTTTCCTCCGCGACTCCCTGAAGAAAAGCACAACAGAGAAAATGTTTAACACTTTAATGTCATTTCCTGATGGATTTGTTTCACTCTCTCTTGTATTCTGATCATCTCTGGGATCATCCATTTCAATTGCTCCAGTGCAAGGAAAACATATGAGGGAAAGAAAGGGGGGCTACCTTTTTAAAGTATTGTCAGTTTTGGAACACAGACACACACACTTTAGTTTTCCTCCATACATTACACACATGGGTACTGAACAATCACACGTATGTGATGACAACTGACCAGCTGTCAGTTAACAGTGCGTCTGCTGTTACACTTATCCTCAGAGCAGCAAACTAATTATATTATCCAGGACATGATTATTGGTTTTTTTGGAAACTATTTATAAAAAAGGCATAATGTTTCAGATAAAATTAAAACTTTACAATTCAAACCCGACGCTGTGGAATTATCTGATTCACATGTGACTGAATAGAGATGAAGATACATAAATAAATGTTGTTGTGAGCAGTGGGTTTCTTGCTGACAAACTCTCTGAGTTTATTTATATACATTATTAAAGTTAACAGGAGAAACAGCAGAAGTAAATAACATAATTTCTTACTTTTAACTTCATGATTAATCAGAACAGAAATGCAGTTAACAACTTGGAGGTGAGTTTAATCTGCTATCTGTCTTCACTGCGGTTTGAAACTGCAGTGATGTTGAAATGTTTCCTATCAGTAACTGAAGGGCGAGGGGGCGGGTCAGCCGGTAAAATATTTCCGTGAAGAACACTCAAGTCCCAAGGCAGAAATAAAAGCTCTAAGACCGTCTCAAAGATAGCGCATCAGAATGAAGTCCGAATCAACAGAGGATCAAGGAGCCAGGAATTGTCCAATAACAGACTTGGCATGCACCCTGTGAATTTGGAAATAGAAAACTTTGTGTGGGAAAGCAAAGTATTTACTCGTTCAGTACCAGGTTCATAAAAACACTCACTTGTTGAGGACAATCTCCATCGGCACACCAGGTTTCACTATCGCGACTTTCATCCACTCACTGCCCAGGTCCACCGACATGACAGCTACTGTCCCTGCAACACAAAGACATGTGTAACATAACGCTGGCACACCACAGACTCTGAGGGACACATTGTTCAGCCAAGTTATCTATATTTCTAAATAATTCACAATTATAGTTGTAATCAGTGTTGGAAAACGAGTCAGTTTGTCCAGACCAGTTCAGCCTCCAACAGCACTGCTCACACTACGAGGAGGACTTCATGTCAGAGTAAGATTTCTGTGTATTTTGATGGATCATGTTACCTGCTCCAGAAGGCAACATTGCCAGAACAAGGCAGACGAGAACAACCAGTGGCAGCTTCCTCCCTCCCATGGTGAGCTGGAAAGATGTACAAAAATTAACTTTTTTTATTTACATTTTCATCTTAATGAATATTCATTACAGGTCTTTACTCATCTAACCTTGACTATATTTACAGAATATGTTAAAAGCTCATCACATACCAACACCTGTATTCCCCTGATCCTCTGTTTCCGTGCCCATGCAGGCACGGATGTCCTACAGTCACTTTTCATTCATCATGTGGAAGCAGGTGCTAACCTCACATAGGTCATAATAATAATAATAATAATAATAATAATAATAATAATAATAATAATAATAATAATAATAATATGACCTACTAGAAAAGCCAAACCTGTGCAGGTAGAAACTGGAATAATGACACTCTGATAATGTTCACTGCTAATGTTTCCTCATGGTTCTTTAGTGCTAATTTGGCAGTGACTCAGGTCCAGCTGGATCAGAGAGACACTGCCACTGGTCTCTGCCCAAGGCGATGCAAAGCAGTTCATGACCTGATCACACAGCTGTGGACACTTCCAAACACGTGGTATTAATATTGTTACTAAAGCTTTAATAATTACAAGTTTGGGTTTCGTTTTTAATCAAACAAATGCATGCCGATGCA
Source organism: Gymnodraco acuticeps (assembly GCF_902827175.1). Classification (NCBI taxonomy): domain Eukaryota; kingdom Metazoa; phylum Chordata; class Actinopteri; order Perciformes; family Bathydraconidae; genus Gymnodraco; species Gymnodraco acuticeps. Next base: position 552,935 of record NW_022990836.1, read on the forward strand.
GAGCTTCAGATTGATATTGAGCAGAAGAACAACCAGAGACGCAGTGACGCATGCATACACAACTCAAACCCTCATTATTACTATTACTAAGTCAAAAAATAAAGAAAAACGTCTGGTCTTTTAGATGGTCAACATCTGGATACAAGGGCTAGTTGTAGGAGAAGTCGCAGATGTAGACTAGCTTAAGGGCCAAATTGGACCCAACTGTTTAGCCCTTCCCCGTTAACCTGAGGTGCTGTGGAGAAGATAACCAGCTTTAACACGAGTTGACAGCTACACATAGCTAGCTAACTGTCTGGCCCCATCAGTAGAAAGCATGATGGACTCACTCTGTTCCCGAGCTCACCTTCTCTCTTCCGGCACTGATGCAGGGGGGTTCTGGGATCAGTGTTCCTGGTCTAGCCTTGATTCAGTGCGTCTTTGTTGTCACACTTGACCGTTATTAGTTCCACTTATCACCGGCTCATTCTCAGCAGTCGGGCCCGGAACGCGGCGTCACCTCATTGGATCCGCTGAAGCCGCTGCTGCTGCCGGAACAACTACCGTCAGGCTAACATCAACCGAACACACTGTTTCCGGTCAGGCTTCCAGCGCAAAACAGCCAGCAGACTCACATACGGATACGTTGTTGCACATGACTCCCAAAGCTATTTTTCAATGGTTACGTTTCTGAAACTTTAATTCAGATTTAAATGGGGATTTTTGGAACTACGTGGTTAAAAACACAAACAAATACTATAGATGTCACTCCATCTGAATTAATAATTGCATTCCTAAATATAAGGTTATCTAAACTGGAGGAATGCGTACAGTGCGGTAGTTGCCTGTGTACTACATGATATTTCACTTCAGCGCAACTGCAGCACGCTCACGAGTGTTTGATTTATTGTGCTATCTCGAAATATATGTGCTCTTATTTTGAAAGGAAGACCCTTTTGCCTCCGGTTAATTTGCTCCGACTGTCTTGTCTTGATGCCTGGTGCAGCAAACGGCTGTGACCCTCCACTCCAGGACACGCCCATCATGCTCCACGCACTTCTCTGTGATTGGTCCACGTGAGGTCAGTGACGTCGAAAAACTTCTGGCTACGGTCAATTGGTCCACGTCCAGATAGTGGGCGTATATCGAATGACGGCACTTCCAGGTACATTTGGAAAAACCACATGCCCCTTTCAAATGATTGAATAAAGTCATTGTTTAATTAGTTTAAAGGGAACTGATGGTAACTTTAAAAAATGTTGTCGTCATGTTGCTTACTTTTAACAATATTTCAGCAACGACAGAGAACTTTGTGAAAAGAAATATATTTACTTTGTAAAAGCTGTAGAGGGAAACAATATTTAAAAAGTAAATATCAACATATTTGCAGTACAATTATGTACATTTAAACAGGATGGAAAGATATATACTAAATATATGTTTGCAAAGATCATGAAAGTGAGTGCACCTAAAATAGTAAACCTGAAAATCTTTTGAAAAACAGATCTATCAGCAAAAGAGAGGAAAATGCTATACATTTGCAACAATAAATGGTAGACCGCATGGAGGGGGGTCCTCTGGGTTGGAGCGCCCAATGAGAGTTGGGACCTTGGGTTCATGGCACCCGTGCATTTGGCAAAGCCTTTTATTAAATCATTACAAGATTATAGAAACACGGTTATGTCTCTGTGCCAGTGAACTATTCACTTTGGCAAAAAAGGGAAAAGTAGAAGTAGCTGCACGTTAAACTTGAAATACAGCAATGATTTGTGGTACACAGATTCCTACTTTTCAAACTCGGTTTCTGACAGAGGAACACTTTGTCATGATAAAGATCACACTGACTGCTGCACGAACAAATATACTTCATATTTACTTTATTCACAATTGTATAACACAAATTAGAGTGATAGCCATCAAATAATTTCAGTAATAACATACGATTTGATTTGTTATGTGCAAGATTAGTTATTAGTACAATCCAACACATCGAAGCTAAATTCTCCAAGGTGTAATTCAGCAAGGGTTTACACACGCACAGTTGTACATATTTTAAACTAAAGAACATGTATACAGCCCCCAGTGAATCAGGACTAGGAACACAGTTATGTAAATATGTCCATCACAGGTTCCCAAAGCAGGCAGGTGCTCAGGCAGCATCAGACCATCATCACAGGCTTCTAGCTGTTTCTCTTGGTCTGGATGAGAAGGTCTCTCTGCAGGTTGACTTCCAGACTTCCGACAGTTTTGCTGCCAGGTGGGTCGGTGACCAGAGTCAGTTTGTTAAACACACCTCGACCAAAATAGTCAGCCACGACAGAGAAACCATCATTAGAGCTGCGTAACTGAAATCAAAGGAAAAGACAAAATAAGTGCATTGCATTGTGGTCCACTGCTGAAATGAGAGATGATCCAATCAATCTGCCAACCAAACCGGCCGCTCATCAGTGTCAGATATATGATTTTATGCCACGTGTGTTAATGATAAAAGCAAAGGCTAATTGCCAAGTCAGACTTTTAAAAGTATGCTAATAAACCTGCAATTGGTGCATTTCTAGCTTTAATCTAATCAAAGTATGACCTACTGAGTAAATGAGGTTTTTACATTTTGAGAATCATGAGGAATTAAAGGAGTCATACAAAATTAAACGAAGGGAATTACTATATTTTCTAATTCTCAAAAACAATAACTATGTATTTAATGATTGAACGCACAACTTGTATTGTTGCTGTTTGGAGCTGAGGTTGCGTACCTGTTTGTTGAAGTGCTCGTGCAAGTCGCGTTTCTGGTCCTGGGCCCGCAGCATGTCCATGACTTTGCGGTTCTCAGGAGTGCATGTCGGGCACTCGGCCTCACTCTCAGCGTAGCTTTCGAAGCAGTGTTGGTGGAAGGAGTGGCTGCACAGGAAGTGGACAGACGGCAGCTCCAGTGGGCTGTTGCACATATTACATTTGGTCTTCTGGAATATCTTGGCACTGTGTAGAAATATAGGGGTAAAGATTTAAAGTCATATTGGGGTTACAGGGTGACCCTAGGTCACACAAGAACAAGTTGTTTGCCAGCCCCCCATCACCAGCTGTGCCCCCACACTGACTTGAAGAATATCATAATTTAGTGTAAGGGTTGGCTCAGGGTTGTTCATGGAAAATACATCCTTTATGTGCCCTACCTGGTTTTGAGTTCCTGGATCTCGGAGCGAAGGTGACCCGTTTCCTCGCGGTATTGGTGAATTTTACGTTCGTCGTCCTCTATCTGCTGGCTTTCCCTCTGCAGCTTATTGATGAGGTAGTCCTTGATGACGGAGAGAGTAGCTGTCGAGTTGTGTGCCAGGGTTTGCACCACTAAAGAAGCATAGAAATCATGGATGTAATGCTCTGTGATCAACATCCAAACCAGCGTGCAATAAAAATGTCAGCTCACCAAGTAATGGGGGCATCAAGTTGTTTTGGTCAATGTGATGAAGGACTTCACTGATGTAGGCCTTGCAGTCTTCTTCTTTTCTGGCAAAATATCCCAACGCCTGCTCCCAAAGGCAGCCCTCTTGCTCCCCATAGCGCTTACAAGCCTCTACCACTTTTCCATACTCCTCATTCTGCATGTGGTAGTGCATAATTTGCTGGTACCTGCAAGCAATTGCAAATCATGTCCTATCTATCCACAGCCATGGCACTTAACATCCCTCTGGCCAGGGGGTGGAGACAGAATACAGAAAGTTAACCAGAGAGAAGATTTTTGGATCAGTTGAGGGGATGCTTTGAAGTATTTGGGGCATCTTTTCTAAAACTGTGCCTAGTATTCACATGAAAAGGTAGCGTACTGATACACCCTGTCAGTGAAACGCCCCTTTGTAATATGTATACTGACTGCATGAAGATGATCATAGAAAACGCAGGCAGAACGGCTAATCAAATTAATTACACACAGCGATACATTTTAGTTCTTGATGGGGAGGTGGAGACAAGTATATTGTTTGGTCTACTCTACACCAACAACATTGGATGACTAATAAACATAAAAGGTGTGACACTGCACCCCCTCTCATGAGAAACTTTCTGTGCAAAATGCACCGGAGGACTCCTATAACGTCATTTCTCTATCCAATGAATGATTGGTTCAAACTTTGTTCTCAAAAACGATTTATATTTATTTGGTGCTGAATGTGGCAGCTGTCACTCTGCTGTGTGTTCATACGAATCCAGATACTTACAGTTTGCCCTTCTCATAAAGGTAGAGGACGCCTTCTTTGAAGTTGTGCATCTGACAGAGGACCAGAGCCTTGTCAAACACTGTGTTGTCACTCCTCAGCAGAGACACAGCCTCCCCCTGCAGGACCTTCTTTCTCTGCAAAACATATTGCAATAACAGTAAGGTTTACCAGTTAAATACAATGTCTGCAAAGACAGCAATCTGTGTACAGCAACCTGTACTCTGAAAGCATTATGCAATAAGGCTCACCGCAGGGTCCTGTTCGTGTGCCCAGTCTTGTAAACGGAGCTCCAGCAGTGTGTCGTACACACCCTGGGGAGAACGGGGGTCCACCTCGATCATGTGCTCAAGGAAGGCTTTCAGCTCGCGGGGGTTGTTGGCAAAAATTGGGATAAATTCCTCCGAGTTGGCCTTAACCAAAACAATGTGGACAGACATTTATAAGTATATTTCTGACATTATTCGATCACTGGTAATTTCAGGAGCACATAAAACTATAAAAAAATAATAAAACAGAGGCATTGAAACCTGACCTTGTTGGCTCGACCTCTGCCCAGGCTCTCCCTCTCTGCTGAATCTCCGCTGGGTTGGTAGTTGGTGCAGAGCCCCTTCAGGAGCAGCGTGGTACCTTCAGGAACATGGTGCATCAGCGTTTTGCCGTAACGCTTCATGTTGCTCTCAGCTTGTTCGAAAGGCAGGCGTCCAATATAACGCAGCCCTTCCTGATAGTTCTGGGTTTAGAAGGGAAACAGTAAAGCTCTTTTAAGACATGGAACATTGCTGGTTTTCTCCATCTGTTCAACTCAGGCTGTTTGTAATTCAGACAGGGAAGGAGACAGAGAGATTCAGATGCTGCTGCTTGTTTTAGAAGTGGCAGGACAAACTGCACCTCTTGTTTAAACCTGTTTTCTCACAAGCTGAATGTGAACAGTTTGCTGGATATTAAGTTATTCATCCATGCCGTTAGCATAAATGCAGATTGAAAATATGGTATCTGTTTTTGATGCTGCCATTTATATGGATACCTGTGCCAATCAGTGGAGTTGCAGTTTAGAGTTGTTCACATGTTTTACCTTGAGGTCCTCTAGCTGGATCTTCAGGTACCACTCATGGTGCGTGTGTTTCTCAGCCAGGAACACAGCGTGGCTGTGGTAGCCGGCCTGACGGAGAACCTTGATGGCGATCTCCACATCAAAATGAACCTCACTTTCACTGCTCTGTTTAAAACCAGAGCAGAAGGATAATGATGTTAGTATGACAGCCATTAGTGACCTGCTGCAAACTGTTTTGGAGTGTTACTCAAGGACATTGGTTCTCTTAGCAAAGAAGCAGTTAGATGTTTCTGTTCAAGTCACTTAACTTACATTTGTATTCATCACCAAAACCTACATTCTAAGCTCCTGCTTTTACTGCTGAGTCACCTTAATGAACTCCTCCAGCTTGGAGCTGTCCTTCAGCTTGGTGTAGCAGTTGAGCAGCAGGGTGGTGTGATCTGCATTGGCCAGGGACTGCCTGTGCAGGGCTTGCAGATATGCGGTCAGGTTATGGATCCTCTGTGCATCAAGGAATTTCCTGATGACGTACGATGGCTCCAGTTTGCCAATAGTACTGTGGGTAATACAGTGATGACAAAAGCGGTAATTCAAAATGAAACAAGAAAACAAAATCATGGCTTCTTTTCTCACCATCGTTAACACTGCTACATGGTTAAACCAATGCTCAAAGAAGAATTAGACACGGCACACATCACAGTCCAATATAATACAACAACAGCCCTGGCACTAATAATGCAGTTACCGGATGTACTGCTGGATGGCCCCGTCATGGTCTCCCTTCAGGTACAGGTGATCCCCGTACTGCCTGAAGATCTCCGACAGCCCGTCACTGTCCAGGTGTTGGCTCTTAGCCAGGTTAATAGCCATCACAAACAGGTTCTTCTTAAACAGCATCTTAAAAGAAAACAACAAGGATGTGACAACCTCGCTACCTGATCCACAGTATAAGTCACTGAGTGGATTTTTCACGACTGTTACTTATACAAGTCATGAATGATCCAGTACAGGAGGCGCCCTCTGGACTCACCTCCAGTTTGGTCTGTGTGTCTTTCTCCTGAAGAACAAACATTTTTCCATCTCTGGTCAGGATGTAGAAGGAGCCCCACTCTGCCACCACATCAATGACATCATCAAAAGAGGCAGTGTAGGCGATGAACTTGTTGTCCAGGTCATAGATGGTCAGAAGCTGCTTGTCTGATGGAGAGCTCTCCCTGCTGCTAAACTCTGGCCTGAGGAGAAAAGTACACCGTTAACAGTCTCAAAGAAAACACTGACACTTTGTCGTATCTGCTGCATGAAAAAGTTTATTAAATTGGTAAGTATGTTTCCAAAGATGTTCTATTTCCTAGGGTTACACCTCTGAACAGGAAAGCCTTGAAATAGACACATCTGTAAGATATCTTACATTCAATTAAACTGATGTGACCATCTACATTTACATTTACATTAACATTAGTTAACTTGTCAATGAACTCTCTCCACCATCACTTCATCCCCTGTATTCAGTGTTGTCCTCACTTGTTGGGGGACTTTGCATCCCTGATGAGTAGAAACAGATATCCACGGTGCCAGTGGGCCAAAAGCTTGTTTCCATCAAAAGCAAAGCAGGGCCCTCGCTCATCTGGCTGGTACAGGTACACACACTCATCTCCAGCCACGATGAACTGGGAGTCCTGGGAGGGGTCCGCCAGGGAGGAGCAGCGCAGCGCACAGCCGTGGGTGTCCAACTCCACTTTAGGATACTCCTTGATGGACAGGGTGTAGCACTGAGCGCAGTGAGACAAGCAGCACATGGGAGGTTAGAACAGCAGAGTCATGAAAAAGCCTCAGTTACGGCCCGTTCACACGGCAGCGTGCGTTGAAGCTTCAACGCTTCTGCCCGTTCACTTTGAATGGGGTGACGTTACGCTTCGCCGAACTGCATTGTGGGAGCGTCGCTACGCGTTGCTTGCTGCAAAAGTTGAGCAATGTTCAACTTTTGAAGCCTCGGCAGAAGCGTCAGCCAATCAAAACATATGCCAGTACAAGCTCTAGCCAATCAAACCGCTGCTTGTGTGTCAGGGGCGGGAGATTCATGTGATTGGTTGTTGGTCGAGTTTCAGACACACCGCCTGCAAGCTTCAACGCACGCCGCTGTGTGGACGGGCCGTTAAAGGATTGAATGTGTAAAAGGCTAACATGATACATCTTTATAAAAGTTGTTAATTGTGATTTAAAAAAAGGGAACTTATTGTTACATCAAGCTTTATATAATAAACAATTAAAGCGTATAGAAACTAGTTTACCAATGGTTCCATCAGGAGAACTAACTGTCGCACAAAAACACAGTAATGACTTTTCATTTTTAGGTATGAAGATGTTCGAGTTATTAAGATCAGGGATCGAGTCCTTCCTCCTTTCTATTTCTTTGACGCCACAACACATACAGTGGGGCAAAAAAGTATTTAGTCAGCCACCAATTGTGCAAGTTCTCCCACTTAAAAAGATGAGGCCTGTAATTTTCATCCTAGGTATACCTCAACTATGAGAGACAAAATGAGAAAAAAAAAAAATCCAAAAAATCACATTGTCTGATTTTTAAAGAATTTATTTGCAAATTATGGTGGAAAATAAGTATTTGGTCAATAACAAAAGTTCATCTCAATACTTTGTTATATACCCTTTGTTGGCAATGACAGAGGTCAAACGTTTTCTGTAAGTCTTCACAAGGTTTTCACACACTGTTGCTGGTATTTTGGCCCATTCCTCCATGCAGATCTCCTCTAGAGCAGTGATGTTTTGGGGCTGTTGCTGGGCAACACGGACTTTCAACTCCCTCCAAAGATTTTCTATGGGGTTGAGATCTGGAGACTGGCTAGGCCACTCCAGGACCTTGAAATGCTTATTACGAAGCCACTCCTTCGTTGCCCGGGCGGTGTGTTTGGGATCATTGTCATGCTGAAAGACCCAGCCACGTTTCATCTTCAATATCCTTGCTGATGGAAGGAGGTTGTCACTCAAAATCTCACGATACATGGCCCCATTCATTCTTTCCTTTACACGGATCAGTCGTCCTGGTCCCTTTGCAGAAAAACAGCCCCAAAGCATGATGTTTCCACCCCCATGTTTCACAGTAGGTATGGTGTTCTTTGGATGCAACTCAGCATTCTTTCTCCTCTAAACACGTCTAGTTGAGTTTTTACCAAAAAGTTGTATTTTGGTTTCATCTGACCATATGACATTCTCCCAATCCTCTTCTGGATCATCTAAATGCTCTCTAGCAAACTTCAGACGGGCCTGGACATGTACTGGCTTAAGCAGGGGGACGCGTTGGCACTGCAGGATTTGAGTCCCTGGCGGCGTAGTGTGTTACTGATGGTATCCTTTGTTACTTTGGTCCCAGCTCTCTGCAGGTCATTGACTCGGTCCCCCCGTGTGGTTCTGGGATTTTTGCTAACCGTCTCTTCTTGTGATCATTTTGACCCCACGGGGTGAGATCTTGCGTGGAGCCCCAGATCGAGGGAGATTATCAGTGGTCTTGTATGTCTTCCATTTTCTAATAATTGCTCCCACAGTTGATTTCTTCACACCAAGCTGCTTACCTATTGCAGATTCAGTCTTCCCAGCCTGGTGCAGGTCTACAATTTTGTTTGTGGTGTCCTTTGACAGCTCTTTGGTCTTGGCCATAGTGGAGTTTGGAGTGTGACTGTTTGAGGTTGTGAACAGGTGTCTTTTATACTGATAACAAGTTCAAACAGGTGCCATTAATACAGTTAACAAGTGGAGGACAGCGGAGGCTCTTAAAGAAGAAGTTACAGGTCTGTGAGAGCCAGAAATCTTGTTTGTTTGTAGGTGACCAAATACTTATTTTACCGAGGAATTTACCAATTCATTCATTAAAAATCCTACAATGTGATTTCCTGGATTCTTTCCCCCCATTCTGTCTCTCATAGTTGAAGTGTACCTAGGATGAAAATTACAGGCCTCTCATCTTTTTAAGTGGGAGAACTTGCACAATTGGTGGCTGACTAAATACTTTTTTGCCCCACTGTACGTATCAACATCAAATGTGAGAAAACACCAGTTACATATGGTACTCCTCTGATTGAGGAAAATCACACCTTTATTTGGTTTTCTTGATAATTTGCTGGTAAAACTGACAAATGATAGTTCAGCATAAAGCTCCAGAAGAATTGAGAGATGTCTTGTGTGGGAGTGAGCAGACTTACATGGACTTTCTCCAGAGTGGAAACAAACAGATGTGTGACCTTTGCCGCTTGGCGGAAAGCAAGGCCTGTGATGGGGCTGGTTCCCTCGTGCAGAGTCAGAGTTTTGCTGTGGCGATCTCTGGTAATATCGCCTTTGGTCAAAACCACACTGCCATCTGTGAAGCCTGTCAAACAACACAACAGCCTTTAGAAACTGGGATGAGATTACATCAGTTAGCCAAGCAGTGATTAATGGCAGAAATACACCAAACATTTCTTTGTGTCTTACCAATAGCCATGAAGTTGAGGTTTTCATGTACACTGAGGCAAGACACTTCAGTGGGTTTGTTTCCAGGAATTGCAGGGAAAATCCTTGTGCACAGAGGATTTCCACTGTCTCTCTTTTCAAGGTTCCAGACCTTTACCTGAAAAACAAGTACCAATCAAATTAAATGGAGGTTGAAGGGACTCACTGACAAATAATTGTTCTGTGATGTGGGCTTATCTGCTCACTCACCAGAGGGTTTATTCCATGTTCATCCTGTCCCATTGACACCAGGATGCTGTGCTGCTTCAGCTGGTAGAGGTGTGTGACCCGCAACTTGTAGGCCTGAAAAGACGTTAACTGCAGGGAGCGGGTCAAAAGCCAGATCTTGCCATCCATATGTAAGATAGTGTAGGTTAAGGGTGATTTTGTACAGTTGTAGCAAGAAATGATATCATCTGGGCTATGCCTATATGCCATGTATGGCAGTTCCAGAGTGCTTATTCCTGTTGAATTTTTGGGATATGGGAACCAAAGCTGGACTGTCAGTCACTGAACAGTAAATAGTTAAAACATTGTCCTTTCAATATTTAGCACAACGACCATTTATTTAATGTAGTATTTTGGCAAGACCCTGTTCAATACAATACTTTAAGCTACAGCTCTGAAAAAAAATTAAGAGACCACTCCAAACTGTTCTTCAATCTCTACATGTATGGCAGCCTAGTGTTAATTTCGTCAGCTATTTTTTAATTTAGTTTTAGTCTTAGTCCCGTGTTAAATTTTCTTTTTAGTTTTAGTCATATTTAGTCACCTTCATCCTGTTTTTATTTAGTCAAGTTTTAGTCGACTAAAAGTCTGAGCATTTTAGTCTTATTTTAGTCGACTAAAACAGTAAACATTTTAGTCAAGATTTAGTCGACTAAAAGTCTGAGCATTTTAGTCATATTTTAGTCAAATGAAAACTAATTATTTAGTCTACTTTTTGTCAATAAAAACTGTTGAGTCTTTTTTAGTCATCAGATTATATAGAACATTTCAGTCAAACGAGTCTAGCCAAAACCAATAATTTGTCATTTTAGTATATATAAATAAATAAGATTATATCTTGTCCTTATTTGATGAAAAACTCAGGTTGAATGATTAAGAAGCTTTGCAGAGAGTATCTGCTCAGGTTTGTGGTGTTTTCACCAGCTGTGTTATGGCCACATTGCTTCCCTTCTGATAAAACAATGCATTCGCTTTTTTTCTCCGCCTCATTGTAGTGAAAATGGGCCCAAATATCACAGTTTCTTTCTCCCAAGCAGTGGTGGCTTTAGACTTTTTCGTTGTCAGTCATTTTGACGGATCGTAACATTTCCGTCATAATCCATTATTATCCGTCGAGTGCACAATTTATCAATCACTCGCGCTGACGGGGGGGTATTCGGTTAACGCGAGTGCGACCACTGCTCCCAAGCCCTGTTGCCATTTCATTTTCTGTTAAATAAGGTTAGTTAGACCATGAGTTAGACCCGAGTCTTCCTGACAGTTCACAGTGTGCTGCTGCCCGGTGTAATTCAAATCTACCGCCGCGCGCACCACAGACACACAGCTGCTGCCCAGCCTAAGCACCGGAAATGGAACTGCTGGGAGAAAAACTGACTATCAGAGATGTAACGTTATCTTTGATAATATTTCGTCTCCTCATTTTTCGTCAACGAAAGTAAAGAGAGATTTTGGCATAGTTTTTATTTAGTAAACTACATTTTCGTCTAGTCACTTTTCGTCAACGATATTACATGATGATTTCGTTACAGTTATTGTTTACTGCCGTCGGTGCCGTCTCGTCATCGTCTCGTTTTCGTCATGGAAAAAAAGGTCGTTGACGAACATATTTCGTCATTGTTTTAGTCAACGAAATTAACACTACGGCAGCCATTCCAATCCAGTGTCTGTTGAATTCCAACACAGAGAAATGTTGTCAGTAGTTTATAGAGTAAAATAAAAACATTTTCATTTTACTCAAACACTATAAATATTAAAACCAGATAAACTGAAATGCTGCAGTGGTCTTCATTTTTTCCCGAGCTGTATGTTGCAGTGCTCTTAAAATACAACAGCTATGCATGCTGCCTTAATGTTCGAACACTAGCTTGTGAAGTCATGATGCAGCCTCACCATGATTAATACATTAAGCACTAAGGATACAGATGTTTCAAATCAGAACCTTATATATGAATTAAAGTCTTCCTTAAACGTTAGCATTGGGTGTTTTTAGCCGGAGCATCTCCACACTTTATTAAACAATTTTTAAAGTGTGTGGTAACAATAATACCATCAGCAGGAAGCGTTCAGTCTTTTGCTCATTGTTTCAATTTACTGTGAAGGTACACTTTATTTCCAACATCACCTCTCCTGTTCTCTTCTGTTTGCTGAGTCTGGGCTATTATCAGCTGTCAGCTAAAAGCATTAGCATTAGCTGCTGAAGGATATCTCCCAGAACAACATGGCCCCGGCCCGAGTCGCACGCACACACACCGGCAGGAAGAGAAAAGTGTTTCCCGTTATCCGCAGGGTCTTTCACCGTGTCTTTATCAAAGAACACAAATTTCCTCCACTGTAAGAATGATGCCATTTTGTTAGCCTTAGCAAATTAGCTCTAAACGGGGCGTTGTCATGTGACAAAAAAGTCACGTGGGCTTCCCAGTTGCGAGCGACGGACCCATATGATCATGATGAGCTGCGGCCATAGGCTGCGGCTCGCCTCGAAAGTAGACGATTGCAGTCGGGGGAGGTCTCAAAAAGCTCGCCTGAAGTTGGACAGCTCGGAGTCGGCTTGACTCTGATTCTTCGTTGCAGATGAAGTGGATGCAATAGAAACCCCACAATTATGATATTACAAATGAATGACTCGAGTGTCTGTTCATTTAAAAACAAATCAATACAAGGGGGGTTGAATCCTACATGTAAAAGACAGAACCACCCATTCGTGATGGCGAGATGAAGCCTTATGAAGCGTTGAAGCTTTCCAGCCAATTGGTTCGCAAAAGGGTTCATCTCATGAGGCTTCATCATGGGCTTCATTTGAACACAAACCCCCTGTTGGTCAAAGTGTGTAAAACAGGCAGATTGGACATCTCAACAGTGTGCTCTATCTCATACCGAGTACTGAGTAAAGCCTTAGAATAACTCTAAACAACGAACATAAAATCATGTTTTCGTGTTAACAATATTGTATTTATTCCAGTTTAATGATTGTGATTGAAAAGCCTAAGGAGGCTGGTAAACATTGCAAAAAGGGATTTGTATTCCTTAATAATATTCGTAAACTTAACCATGTTGTAGCCTGAGAAAGGCTAAACCATATCAAAGACTATTTATTAACTACATTATCTCATTTAGCTGTAGCTTTTATAAACAAAAAAGACGTATTGAACAGGCGTTGAACCAGGGACCCTGCCGTCGTGAGCCATCTGCTTTCCAGCTGAGCCACAGCACACACACTGAATTCATCTGAAAACACTATATACAATTTATTCCTGTATGTATTCATGTTTTTATTCCTACATTTATTTATGCTTTTATTTATTTATACTTATGACATGTTCCGACCTCTATATAGGTAAGGGTCTGAGCTCTCTTAATTCCATCGTGTCACCGGGCCCGGGTACAGGAAGGGTAACATCGTTCTTATTATACATCCATGGGTATTATGAGCGTTGTGGTTCAACCGATCTGAATGGCTTCCTGAAGCAGTCACGTGGTATCGACAGGCAGCGAGGCTTCGTTTGTCATCGATGACGTCACTAGCCCAAAACGATACAAGTCTCGATACAAGCTTTACAAAAAGCTTCGGGGATTACTCGACACACGCTCCGAAGCCTCGGCGCAATACGTAACATCACTACCACTTATTACTTTTCAAAACTACTTCCGTCAGTGCACTGACCAGTTTGCATTTATAAAGAATGCACACATGTGTATAATCGTTAATGTCAGATATGTACTAAGTAAATACATTTGTTCCTGCTCAAGATTAGATTCAACTTTATTGTTATTGCACATATTACAGGTACTGAGACAACGAAATGCAGTTTAGCTTCTAACCAGGTGCAAAAAGCAGTAAAGTGAAAAGTAATGTACACAATCTACAGAATAAAATATAGAATGAATTGAATGATGAATAAACAGTGAGGGGTATGAATACACTAGATATACACAGCAGCCTGTGAGCAGTATGAACAGTGTGTATGAATATGCTAAGATATATAAAGTATGAAACGGTAAGCAGTGCAAGTATAGTATAAAATATATAGATATTAATGTCATGATGATAAACATTGTGGAACAATGATGAAACATGGGAATGGATGTGGCGACGTAAAACTGACACAAAACAACAACAAACTTTTGCCGAGCCAATTGGAGAGTTTCATCAGCAGCACGGGGTAAAAACCATCAATGAGCGCTCAGCTCGAGATACCAGCGAGTCGTTTCCCATCAAGCATTTCGCTTCCGCAGCCTGTGGAGATACATGGATCGGATTTCGAGGTGTAGTCGTGGGGGGAGGGGGTCTGCAGTTCGGTGGACTAAGGATTGCACCACTGCTTTTTGCAGATGATGTGGTTATAATGGCTTCATCGGTCTGTGACCTTCAGCACTCACTGGATCGGTTCGCAACCGAGTGTGAAGCGGCTGGGATGAGGATCAGCACCTCCAAATCTGAGGCCATGGTTCTCAGCAGGAAACCGATGGACTGTCCACTTCAAGTAGGGAATGAGGCCTTACCCCAAGTGAAGGAGTTCAAGTATCTCGGGGTCTTGTTCTCGAGTGAGGGAACAATGGAGCGTGAGATGGGCCGGAGAATCGGAGCAGAGGGAGAGGTACTGCCGTCGCTTTACCGCACCGTTATGACGAAAAGAGAGCTGAGCCAGAAGGCAAAGCTCTCTGTCTACCGGGCCATTTTCGTTCCTACCCTCACCTATGGTCATGAAGGATGGGTCATGACCAGGGCCGTTTCTAGCTTTTTGGGTGCCCTATGCAAGATGCTGTTTGGGGGCCCTAGTTTTGACAGTTTTTTAACTACAATGGGGGGAATTCCGAAGCCTTTAAGATGATCTGTGGAGATGCATCAATCTGTTACACTTTAATAGGAAAACAGGCTAATTTCACGAAAACCAAGCAATTGAAAATTACAAAAAATGATATTAAAAAGGTAAACAATAAGGCTCCTCTATGTCAATAAATGCAAGAGATGCAGCATTTTCTCAGCTGTCAGCCCAACGATGATTTGGACTTTATTACTCCAAAAACCCAAGCCACAGCTTTGCTATCATTGCAGTTTAGTCGTGTTTATATCCTACATGGATTTGTAAGCATATAATGCTTCACCGAACACAGGAGGGGGCTTGGCTGTCTACAAATAAAGACGGCTCATTTGAATTCTCCCCAAATATATTGAGGCTGAACCTGAACTTTGAATTCTCTGCTCCCATCATAATCTTGGCGATCTTGTTAAAATTGTGAATGCAGAATTAAAAATACTATGTAACTGGTTTGCAGTTAATAAATTATCCCTTAATGTGGCCAAAACAAATGACATGTTATTCAATACAAAGTCTGAGAGTAGAAATGACTGCATTATACGGATTTGCAATACAGAGATAGAAAAATTGGTGCATGTACATTTTTAGGACTGCTTGTTGACGAAAAACTCAATTGGAAGCACTATATAAATTATGTACAGACTAAACTGTCAAAAACAATAGGTATTTTGTATCATACTAAGAACATTCTTGAAGAAAATATACTCTTTATAACAGTCTATTTCTCCCTTACCTTTAATACTGCTCCGAAATATGGGGAAACACGTAGGCTACTCAACAAATCTACAAAAAATAATAACATCCCAAAAAACTGCTGAAAATTAAAACCCAAAATTACGAATAATCTGTGGTGTTGGTAAATATGAACACACAACTCCCATATTTAAAAAAACTCAATCTATTAAAATGTGTTGAGATAGTACAGCTTAAAACAGTACTGATTATGCACAACATTTTCCATAACAAAATGCCTAATAACATTCAAAAGCAGTTCCAGACCACAGCGTGAACATATGAATGTAAAAAAAGTCACTTGAAAATAAGTGTTCACAATGTCTATATGCAATTATGCATATATTATTATTATTATTATTAATTTGCCAAGTGCATGACGTACCTATGTATATATAGTATTTTAATTTCCAAATAAAGTTGTTGAAACTGCTATTGACATGTGCAGAAAATGACCCTATATCTAGTTTTCGTATATATATATATATATGCATTTATTGTTTTCCTGCCCTAACTTTTATTTAATTTGTTCTACTGTTTTCTTTATTTCTTTGTACTCCTTCATTTCTATACGTTTTTGACGCAATAATGCCGCTGTATTAGGATGATGCACGGGAGGGCTACTTTCCACAAGCTATGCTTCAGCCCTCCTGCTTCTACTAATTTTGTTCATCTTTGTGTGTATGAATTAAACTTTTTTTGTTTTTCGGATGAATAAAAAATAAAAAAAATAAAAAAATACTTTCAGCTTGGAGGCCCCCTAGTGGCCGCGGGGGCCCTATAGTCTGCATAGTCCGCATATAGGAAGAAACGGCCCTGGTCATGACCGAAAGAACGAGATCGCGGATACAAGCGGCCGCAGGGTGGCTGGCGTCTCCCTTAGGGATAAGGTGAGAAGTTCGGTCATCTGGGAGGGACTCAGAGTTGAACTGCTCCTCCTTCGCGTCGAAAGGAGCCAGTTGAGGTGGTTCGGGCACCTAGTAAGGATGCCACCTGGGCGCCTCCCTAGGGAGGTGTTCCAGGCACGTCCAGCTGGGAAGAGACCAAGGGGTAGACCTAGGACCAGGTGGAGGGATTATATCTCTTCGCTGGCCTGGGAGCGCCTTGGAATCCCCCAGTCAGAGCTGGTTGATGTGGCCAGGGAAAAGAAAGTTTGGGGCTCTCTGCTGGAACTGCTACCCCCGTGACCCGACCACGGATAAGCGGGAGAAGATGGATGGATGGATGGAACAATAGGCGCTTTCACACTGCGGTACTTTTCCCACAAAGGTTCATGTGAACTTAGTTCATGTGAACTCTTTTATCGCGTTCACACCAAAAAGAGCCGGTACTAAAATTAGTTAATGTGAACCTTTTTACCCCCTCGAAAGTCCCTGCTAGAGAGCAGGGACTTTCGAACGGCTCTTTTGTGAGAAAAGAGCTACATTTCTGATTGGCTGGAAGGATTGCAAACCACGCCCCGTAAAACTCCCAAAAAGTTTTGTGAAGCCGCCATTTTATTATCCTCGCATTAGCATTATTAGTATTAGCATTAACCCAGCGCAGAAACGCAGAGAGATTAACTTATGGCAACACAAAATAAAACATGGGAGTGGTGGAGATGAGGAGGTGTCGGCGTTCTGGCGATTTACTCGGAAGGCTTCAATAGAAGCTGCTGGGAGTCCCAGCAGCTTCTACTGAAGCCAGTCCCTAACTCCGGGGACTTCCGGCCGGGGACTTTGGGCGGCAGTATACGCCGTGAAGTGGTTTGCGGCCTGCCAGTAAACCCAAAGCAGAAGAAGAACAAGTGACGTCAGCGGCTTCATTTGCCTAATCCACCCCCAGGGACTTTTTCCAGTGTGAACGCGATCTGTACTTAGTTCATGAGAACTAAAGAGTTCTCATGAACTAAGTTCACATGAACCTTTGTGGGAAAAGTACTGCAGTGTGAAAGCGCCTATTGGGACGTCCTTTTTTCCGAGCGTCACGTGAAGCGACGTCCGTTTGTGATGACGCCGCACAGCTGATCGTCTGACAGCAGCTCTGTCCCCATTATTTTCACAAACATCCCCGCCTCTGTTAGTACACATTTACTGACACAAACATTTGTATCATCTGTTGTAGACCCAAATACATTAAATAAAATAAGAACTCATTCTCAAAAAAGATAAACGCCATTCTTAAAATGTATAAACGAAAAAAGCGATCATGAAAATGTTTCCAATAAATGAATAAAACATTTTTTGACCACTTTGTTGTTCAGATATATCACATATTTGTAACTAAATGATACATTAATTGAAACAAAACACAGTATAAAAGGAGTGACTCTCGTGAGTTTCATGTATTTTCTTCACTCCGCTGGGAAACTGCTCTCATGTCAAGAAGCATCAGATCAGTGCATGCCCTGCATCGTCCAATCAGTGAGCGATACACAGTAAGGGGGCGGGGCGAGTATCTGTGGATTTCATCGGAGGTTGGTCTGGTGATTCCTCCATTATCACTCCTCGGTCCCCCAGCAGAAATAAGCGCCATGAGACGGTACTCAAGATGGCGCAGACAAATCAACTTCCGGTGATACAGAGGAGCGAGGAAATGAAAATAATCGACCTGAGAAGGACCCCAAGGCTGCGTTTCACTCATATATACAGTCTATGGTTTCACTTCGGTTAAATGGATTCTGTTGTGCACCGACAGAAATGCTAGAGAGGTTCATGTTGTTTATGTTTGCTTTCTCTCATTCCAGGCTTCTTGATTGTTTACACCTGTCATCCATCCTGTGTCTCCTGTGCTCATCAGTGTCAGCCCCGCCCCTGATTGGTCCCACCTGTGTCTTGTCATCCTGTGCTTAAATTCCCCTGTCTCCCATGGCCCTTCTCACTTCTCTTATTTTTCATTTCCTCGCTCCTCGGTCTCGGTCTCACCGGAAGTTGATTTGTCTGCGCCATCTTGAGTAGCGTCCCAATGGCCTTATTTTTGCCGAGGATTTCATCGGAGGATGGTCTGGTGGTTCCTCGATTATAGCTCCTCCATTATCGCTCCTCGCTCCTCGCTCCTCCGGCAAAAATAAGGCCATTGGGATGCTACTCAAGATGGCGCAGACAAATCAACTTCCGGTGAGACCGAGACCGAGGAGCGAGGAAATGAAAAATAAGAGAAGTGAGAAGGGCCATGGGAGACAGGGGAATTTAAGCACAGGGTGAGAAGACACAGGTGGGACCAATCAGGGGCGGGGCTGACACTGATGAGCACAGGAGACACAGGATGGATGACAGGTGCAAACAATCAAGAAGCCTGGAATGAGAGAAAGCAAACATAAACAACATGAACCTCTCTAGCATTTCTGTCGGTGCACAACAGAATCCATTTAACCGAAGTGAAACCATAGATGAGGTCAGGTCAATGTTTCTTGTGCTCGTAAAAAGTTTCATTCCTCACTATGTGAGCGCTTTAATTTTTTGTTCGCTATTTTTGTCATCTCGGCTAGAGATTGATAGTTACCCTTTTTGTTGTTCACTGCTGTATTGGAAAATAAAGTATCTTACAAATACTTTACCTCTGTCTCCCGGGTCGTGCAATTGGGTCCTACATCCTAAGTGTCTGAGTTCGTAACGGATTCCTTGCGTCCCTCACTTGCGTCGTTTCCCTGCGACTAGTCCCTCCCACCAGGGAAGCATGGAGAGACGCAAGGAAACCACGAGAAGCAGGGAAATTAGTTTTAAGAGCAATGGGACGTCCTTTCCTCCGGAGTGTCACATGAAGCAACGTCCGTTTGTGATGACGCCGCACAGCTGATCGTCTGACAGCAGCTCTGTCCCCGTTATTTGCACACACCCCCGCCTCTGTTAGTACACATTTACTGACACAAACATTTGTATCATCTGTTGTAGACCCAAATAATTAAAATCAAATAAGAACTCATTCTCAAAAAAGATAAACGCCATTCTTAAAATGTATAAACGAACATTAGTTTGATTAATATTGATTAGAGTGCACAATAGAAATAAAATAATTGAGAGAAGAAAAAGAGATATGTTATCTATCAAAACCCAGTTAGATTAACATTCATTGGATTGCACACTTTGTGTTTTTGTGTGGATATGTAGCACATTAACATTTTAAATAGCACTTAATGACTGACTGAATGGAAATGACAATAAATGAAAATGTAAAACAAAAAAAGCGATTATGAAAATGTTTCCAACAAATGAATAAAATGATTTGTGACCACTTTGTTGTTCAGATATATCACATATGTGTAACTAAATGATACATTAATTGAAACAAAACACGGTATAAACTGAGGAGTGACTCTCGTGAGGTTCATGTATTTTCTTCACTCCGCTGGGAATCTGCTCTCATGTCAAGAAGCATCAGATCAGTGCATGCGCTGCATCGTCCAATCAGTGAGCGATACACAGTAAGGGGGCGGGGCGAGTGTCTGAGGATTTCATCGAAGGATGGTCTGGTGGTTCCTCGGTTATCGCTCCTCCATTATCGCTCCTCGGTCCTCCGGCAGAAATAAGCGCCATGGGACGGTACTCAAGATGGCGCAGACAAATCAACTTCCGGTGAGACCGAGACCGAGGAGCGAGGAAATGAAAAATAAGAGATGTGAAACGCAGCCCAAGTCGGACAAAATGACTAACTAACCATCATGCAACGCAGTAGCAAGACGGTGATCGCAATAGAGTGGCGAAGTCCCTCCCTTTCCGGTGGACCACCATGGGACCTTATTTCGGAAAAATTATGTATTGAAGTCAATGGAGAGAGAAAGATTATCTTTCAATCTCGTTTGAATTGTGCCACGAATTACACATATGATGTTTGTCAATTTAAAAGATAATTTTCAAAGATAAGTCAAAAAAAAATAATGTGCCGTTAAACGCCGGGTTACGTATTGTAACCCTTGTTATATTAACACAGGCGGAGTCCTCAACTGGACTCTATGGGTACTACCTTATCATGCAAGCATTCACCTACTGAGATTTCTATAGACGTAGCCGAATGCGTGCGCATCTCACTTCCGTATAAAAGGAGGCCTCGCCTCCTGACCACCATCCTACACCACTCTTCAGCGAGCGGTATAGGACAGACAGTGCCCCAAGGTAGAGGGCTCCGCCTGTGTTAATATAACAAGGGTTACAATACGTAACCCGGCGTTATATCTCTCACAGGCCGGATGTATGCACGCACTGTTGTCCAGCACACCGTTCCACCTCACTGTCCCTGACCGGCTTTAGCAGCCGCTGCGCCTCACTCACCTCTCCCTCGGTTGTAACCGTGGAGAAGTCCAGGCTGCGGCCGACAGAGCACACCCTGACGCGCTTGCCTCACAAAAAAGTGTGTTCGAAAACAGTGCTGAGGGCTCCCCTGCGTCCGCTTATAGGCAGACAGGGAAAGTCCGCAGCTGTATGGATTCACTATGCACCCTCTCTCCTGAGTCCCTAAAGAGCACGGGGAGAGCGCAAGTGCCCCCTATGTCCCCACACTCAGACACTGACCCCGTGCAGAGTGTGTACGGACTATAGTATGGAGGGCTCTCCCCCTCCTGCCCCCAGGCAGGCGAGGGGAGCCCTTTAGCCCTGTAAGGGCCCAAAGCGCATTACGTCACCCCCACGACCCTCCAGGAGTCCGGAGAAACATAAGCGCATTTACGCCCGGGGAGGGGGTCAGATGCCCACTGACCCACAGTCCTGTGTTGCCCCAGCAAGCACAGACGCTGAGAAAGAGCCAGACATATCCAAGAGATAATAATAATAATAATAATAATAATAATAATAATAATAATAATAATAATACATGGGACTTTTATAGCGCTTTTCATGAAACTCAAAGACGCTTTGACAGAGAATTAAGAGGAGAAAAAAAGACAAGAGAAAACAAAAAATAAATAAAAAAGTAGATAACAAAGAAATACAAAAAGAGATAAACAGAACAAAAAATAGGGGGGGAGGGGGGTGGTCAGTGGTTGAATGCAGTGTTGAACAGGTGGGTTTTGATAGATGGAAGATGGTGATTTGGAAGAATCTCTGATGGATTGGGGTAGTGAGTTCCAGAGGGTGGGTGCAGCAACGGAGAAGGCTCTGTCGCCCCAGGACTTGAGGTTGGTCCGGGTGGGGAGGAGGTTGGCAGTAGCAGAGCGGAGGGAGCGAGTGGGAGTGTGTCTGTGGAGGAGGTCAGTCAGGTAGGATGGGGCCAGGTTATGGAGGGCTTTGTATGTCATCAGGAGGATCTTGTACTGAATTCTCTGGGGGATGGGGAGCCAGTGGAGCTTGATGAGGACGGGGGTGATGTGGTCACGGATTCGGGTGTGGGTGAGTAGACGGGCGGCGGAGTTCTGGATGTATTGGAGTTTGTTGAGGATTTTTGCAGGTGAACCGTAGAGGAGGCTGTTGCAATAGTCCAGACGGGAGGTGATGAAGGCGTGGATAAGGGTTTCGGCAGCAGTGGGAGAGAGGGATGGACGTAGACGGGCGATGTTTTTGAGGTGGAAGAAGGCTGTCTTTGTGATCTGTTTGATGTATTTGTTGTAGGAGAGGGTTTGGTCAAATATGATGCCTAGGTTCCGGATGTGAGGGGAGGTTTGAACTGGGAAGCTGTCAATGTTGAGGGTGAAGTTATGGATAGGTGTGGTGAGCTTGTTTTGTCCAATGATTATTATTTCAGATTTATCGCAGTTGAGTTTCAGGAAGTTAAGTTGGAGCCAGGATTTTATTTCAGTGATGCAGTTTGTCAGAATGGAGTGGGTAGCAGTGGAGATGGACTTGGTGGAGATGAGAAGCTGGATGTCGTCGGCAAAGCAGTGGAATTGAAGTCCATGATGGCAGATTATGTGACCAAGGGGAAGCAGGTAAAGGATGAAGAGGAGGGGGCCGAGAACTGAACCTTGAGGGACACCTCGGGGGAGAGGAGCAGTGGGGGTTTTGCAGTTATTGATGTAGATTAACTGGTTTCTGTCAG
Source organism: Gymnodraco acuticeps (assembly GCF_902827175.1). Classification (NCBI taxonomy): domain Eukaryota; kingdom Metazoa; phylum Chordata; class Actinopteri; order Perciformes; family Bathydraconidae; genus Gymnodraco; species Gymnodraco acuticeps. Next base: position 575,389 of record NW_022990836.1, read on the forward strand.
AGAGGTATGAAGTGAACCAAGAGAGGGCAATGAAGGTGGTTTCAAGACGGGTGAGGAGGATGGAGTGATTGATAGTGTCGAAGGCAGCGCTGAGGTCAAGGAGGATGAGGATGTTGAGGTTACCAGCATCGGAGGAGAGGAGAAGGTCATTTGTAATTTTGAGGAGTGCGGTTTCGGTACTGTGGTTTGAGCGGAATCCGGATTGAAAAGTTTCATAGAGGTTATTAGCAGAAAGATGATGCTTAAGTTGTGACGCTACAGCGCGTTCCAGAACTTTTGACAGAAAGGGTAGGTTCGAGATTGGTCTGAAGTTATTAGGGTTGTCAGGGTTTAGTCCGGGTTTTTTCAGAATAGGGGTGATAGCAGCTATTTTGAGGGACGGTGGGACGGTACCAGAAGACAGGAAGGAGTTGATTGCTGTAATGATGAGTGAAGAGAGAGTAGGAATGCAGGCCTTAACAAAGCTGGAGGGAATGGGGTCCAGGGTGCAGGTGGCAGTTTTCATTCCTGTGAGGAGATCAGAGAGGTCAGTAGGGGAGACAGGGGAGAACTGGGACAGGGGTTGGCAGGATAAGGGGGGGCAGGTGGCTTGAGGGAGAGCTGGTGTGGTAGTGGTTAAGCTGCTGTAAATGTTGTCTATTTTGCTTTGACATTTTTTGAGAAAAGAGCTGCATTTGTCGACTGTGAATGACTGAGTGGTCGTGTCCAGGGGGCTGAGGAGTTTGTTTATTGTGGAGAAGAGTGTTTTGGGGTTTCCGGAGCCAGAGTGGATTAACTGAGAGTAGTAGGTGGTGCGGGCATGGGAGAGGGCATCTTTATATTGCTGTAGGTGGTCTTTGTAGGTTTGAGAATTAATTGTGAGACCTGTTTTATTGCGTAGTCTTTCAAGTTGCCGGGCACGGGTTTTCATCAGACGGAGTTTAGGGGTGAACCAGGGAGCAGAGTGGGTGAAGGAAACTGTTTTGGTTTTTATGGGTGCAAGTTGGTCAAGGCAGGAGGACAGAATGTTGTTGTAGTAGTCAGTGAGATCAGAGGGGCTATGGAGGTCCACAAAGGGAGTGGTGGATATTTTTTCAGAGAGCGAGGATGAGAGCGAGGTAGCTGAAACACAGCTTAATTTACGGAAGTTGATTTTGCGTTTTTGCTTTGGTGGTGGGGTGGGAATGTTGATGGTCATGGTGATGGCTAAGTGGTCGGAGAGGAAGAGGTCTGAGCCAGACAGATGGTGAAGGTTTAGTCCAGTCGAGCAAACAAGATCCAGAATGTGGCCACGGTTATGGGTCGGAAAGTTGACATGTTGAATGAGGTTGAAGCAGTTAAGCATGTCCGTGAAGTCTGTAGTTATTGTAGAGTCAGTGGAGTGCATGTGGATGTTTAAATCACCAAGTAGGAGGACTGAGGTGGAGAAAGAACAGAGCTGGGTCAGAAATTCAGAGAAATCAGAGAGGAATGATGGGTTTGGTTTGGGAGGGCGGTTGACAACTGCCAGGACTGACTGTGTGTGACCAGAGAGTTGAAAAGCCAGGTGTTCAAATGAAGGAGCAGATGAGATGGGGATGAGGCTGGTTTTAATGTCCTGTCAGTGTATTACGGCAGTTCCACCACCTCGGCCCTCCGAGCGTGGCTTATTTATGTATGAGTATCCATTGGGTGTAGTGAGGTTGAGTGAGAGATAATCCAGAGGTTGTTGCTAGGTTTCTGTCAGACAGAGAAAGTCCAGTTTATTGTCCAGAATGAATTCGTTGAGAATGTGGCTTTTATTGTTGAGGGACCGGGTATTAAACAGAGTGAGCTTCATATTGCTTTGTGTGGTGAGGATTGACTCCGGTGTCATTGCCAGGGCTTGCAGACAGGGGGCGCGCACGTCTGTATTGTTGTGATGACGTTGTCGAAAGGTGGGTGTGCGCTCAGCTGACCAGAGTACGGGGATCGATTGACCTGTGTGAAAGTAAACAAACTTGCGACCGGAGCCTCTATGGATGTATCTGGTTCGTTTTAGAAGTTCGTGGTTTTTGATGGCAGAGATGCATAACGGTGTGGAATGGTTGTTGAGTTGTAGATGTCTCGCAGCGGAGTACCTCAATGCCATGCCAGGCAGGAGAGACGGAGCGTTGAGTGGACAGGTGAGCCGGGCAGCCGCTAGCATTAGCAGCTAGCGGGTATCCTGCAGCTTGATTACTGCAGAGATGCAGGCAGCTAGCTCCAGGTAGTCCACGGAAGAGGGGTCCAGGCCAGCCAAAGGCAGGACACGTTTAGAAAAGTCCGGGAATGGGGTGGAGGCAGCGTTGGAGGAGCTAGGCAGGTGAAGCCGGGAGGATCAGAAGGAGAGCAGGTGGAGCGGCGAAACGGAGCCGGTGTTTTCAGGTAGGAAAACTCGGACACTTTCACACATCTCAGTGATCTAGGCAGTGGAAGACATAGATCAAACTAAGCTGGCAGAAGCCAATGCCAGGCTAAACGTGCTCAGCATGGGATCAAGAAACACCTCTAGAGCATCAGATGGGATGAGCTCTTACTACAGAAACCCTACAGCAAGATTTAACGTACAGGCCACTGAATTCTTGCCTCATCAAGCCCAAACCTCTATTCCCAGACAAAGTATACAGACACATGTGCAGGGACATGTTGACATCACACCACCTGTAATCAACAATGGTAATCAAGGTGACATCTATAACCTAATCCAGAGGCAAAATGACAACACTGCTATGCTGGCTCAACAACATCTCACTTCTACTTTACCTCCAAGAGACATTCCTGTTTATGACGGTGACCCATTGCAGTTTGAAGCTTTCATCCGTGCATTTGAAAGAGGAGTAGAGCGGAAAACTAATGATGAAAGTGACTGCCTGCATTACCTAGAGCAATACACTAGAGGACAACCACAGGACCTAGTGCGCAGCTGCCAACATCTGCCTCCAGCTCAAGGTTATCAAAGGGCCAAAACAGCTGCTTAAAGAGCACTTTGGTAATGAACATAAGATCGCCACTGCATACATGAACAAAGCATTTACCTGGACAATTATCAAAGCCGAAGATGTGAAAGCACTGCAAGCCTTCTCTTTGTTCCTAAGAGGTTGTTGCAATGCAATGGAACATCTCACCTATATGGATGAAATTAATGTTGTTTCAAACATGAAACACATACTTCAGAAACTACCCTACAAATTCAGAGACAAGTGGAGGAATAGAGCATGTCAGCTACAGGAAGAGTGTGGGCATCGAGCTACATTTCCTGACCTTGTTAGCTTCATAGAGAGGCAAGTGAAGATACTGTCAGATCCTCTGTTTGGAAGCATCCAGGATGATAAATCAACTGCAGCTATCAAAACTGTTATCTCTACCTTTTCAAAGGGAAAACCAAGCCTAAGGGGAAGTAGTTTTGCAACAATTATTACCTGCCCAAGAACACCAGTGCTAGAACATGTAACAACGAATGGAATGAAAATACCTCCATCAAGCTACAACTCCCTACATTTGTGTTTGTTCTGCAGAAGAAGTGGTCACTCATTGGAGCAGTGTCCACACATCCTGAAGAAAACACACAGAGAACAAATTGACTTTTTGAAAGGAAAAGGGGTGTGTTTTGGATGCCTAAAAATAGGACACATGAGCAAACACTGCCACAGTCGTTTGACATCTTATGTGTGCAATCAAAGTCATCCTGAAATACTCCACATTGAACAAAAAGGCAAAAGAGAGGAAGCAGAACACACAAAACAGAATGGGAAGCCAATGGAAAGTAATAGTGTCATCTCACCTCATACATGTGGTCACATTGGGGCCGGTGATGAAAACTCCATCTTCTCCATTGTACCAGTACAAGTAAAGAGCCACAAAGGGGACAAAGTGTTACAAACTTATGCATTTCTGGACCATGGAAGTTCATCCACCTTTTGCACAGAAAGTTTAATGAGGAGGCTAAACCTTACAGGACAAAGGACTAACATTCTCCTAAAGACAATGAATCAGAGAAAGATTGTGTCTAGTCATCATATCTCAGGTTTGGAAATATCGAGTCTGGACGAAAACAATTTCCTTCAACTATCCGATGTGTTTACACATAAAACCATGCCTGTTTCCAAGCACAATATTCCTCTACAAGAAGATCTGGAAAAATGGCCTTACTTAAAGGGATAGTGGAAATCCGCGAATTTTGGGTTTAACTTATGTATTTGTATTAAAAATAAGCATAATAAACAATTTTTTTTAATTTCATGCGCCTAGTTTCATTTTATTTTCAATTTTACTGCGCCCTCTCAATGAAACGAAATACTTCGGGAATCGTCGGGAATCTTCGGGTGATGACGAGAGCAGAGGAAGACGGGCACAAACAATGGCGGACATTCAATAGCATTTGCATGTGAATAGCCAACCTTTATTATGGTGAATAGATGTGTTTTGTATGGCTGTAGTGCGACAGCAAATGCAGAGAATGGCGTATCGACTCATGCGTTTCCAAGAAACCCAGCCATTCGTCGTCAGTGGGTGAAATTTGTTCAGAAATTTTCACTATAGGTAATACTATAAGACTGTAAGACGGCAATACTTTATACCGAGTATATTGCCATAAATATGATGATTGATTATCAGTAAAAAATTCTACGTGACACAACGACATTGGATTAACCTTGAGATGCGTTTTTATTCCGTTGAACACAACTTTTGATCACAAATCAAAAAAGGTAAGACGTAATTATTGTAATATTTTTGGAACCGGATGTTGTTTACTTTCTCTTTTCTGTCTGATAGCTCCAGGAATTCGAGGTCTTACAGTGATGACATTACATCTGTGGAGTCTCAGCTTTAAATCGTATATCTTGTTTGTGCAGTTAAGATACGGGCATTTCCACCGTGTGTTGTGTGTAAAAAAGCGTTAGCATTAGTTAGCATTGTTTCGCTCAATGCTAATTCAAAGGCTTGGTATTACTCTTGTGTTTTTTCTAGCTAACAATTGTTCTTATTGTCAGTTAGTGGAGTTTCTTACCTTTAAAAGGGTATGAAACATTAATAGTTTCATAAATGTTAAGAAGCCCTGAGACATGTGAGAGAAAAAAAACTGTGGGAGGGGTCCACTGGGGGGACCTTCGGGATTAACTGGTTAACAATGATTAATATTTGTAAAGGCTACAGGTGATCTTAAGATGCGTGAGCTATGCCTAGGGACCTACCAGTCAAGATTATTTGTGCGTAGGGGTGCATCATCTGGCGCCTGGTCCTGGTCATCCTCGCCATTGCCCATGCCGTGAACCATCACCTCGGGCTCGGGCTCGAACAAATAAGGACGTAATGGTCCATCGTCTGGCTCAATATTGTCACCATCGTCGCTTACTGAACCGGATTCAGATTCAGTTCCTAAAACGACATTTTCGTAGGAAAGCCGAGAGGATGTTTCTGACTCGCTATCATCACTGGATACCTCGTACAATCCTTCTTCTTTGTCTGGTATATTTGCCCTTCCACGTTCATTCTGCATAGACGCCATAGTTTGTTATCGTATCGTCTTCCTGAGTTTTCGTCACTTCCGGTTTGGCTGAGTCGAACATTTCGTTTCTAAAAAACTTCGGGGAAGCTGCAATAAAGTGCTTCTAACATGCGTAAGGCAATTATTATATTTTTTTAATCAGGTGTGATTGTTTTGGTACGTAATTATGCTTGTATATAAGTTAAAACGAAACTATTTGAGGTTCCATTTCCACTATCCCTTTAAAGGACATCAAAATTAATGAAATTGCTTCTGGCATTGACCTACTCATTGGGACAAATTCTCCTAAGGTATTGGAACCTTGGGAGCTGATCAATAGCCAAGGAGAAGGACCGTACGCTGTAAAGACCCTACTGGGGTGGGTCTTCTATGGTCCCCTAAAAGGAAGCAACGACAGCAGAGATGCTAATGGCCACCCTGTTGCTACTGTCAATCGGATATCCATGGTACACCTAGAGGAGCTATTGGTCAAACAATACAATCATGACTTCAATGAAAATACAAGTAAGGAAACAGAGGAAATGTCCAGAGAAGACAAACAATTCCTGAACATTATGAATCACTCTGGAAAAACCACAGATGGACACTACTGCCTAGACTTACCATTTAGACAAGAAAATCCTAGCATGCCAAATAACCGATGCGTCGCTGAGCAGCGTATCCAAGGCCTGAAACGCAAGTTTGGAAAAAATGAGAAATTTCATGATGAATACACTTCCTTTCTGACGGAAAAGATCAACAACGATTATGCTGAAATGGTACCAGTAAACCAGCTAAAGCCAAGTGATAACAAGCGTTGGTATATACCTCACCATGGGGTATATCACTTGAAGAAAGGAACATTAAGGGTGGTCTTTGACTGTGGTGCTGTCTTCAAAGGAACATCACTTAACTGCCAACTGCTTCAGGGTCCACATCTAACAAACTCACTCATTGGAGTCCTTATCAGATTTAGACAAGAACCAGTTGCCTTAATGGCTGACATCAAAGCAATGTTTCATCAGGTTAAGGTGTCAAAGGGGCATATTGACTATCTGCGATTCCTGTGGTGGCCCAACGGTGATGTGCAACGGGATCTTGCTGAATACCGGATGAAGGTACATCTTTTTGGAGCAGTATCATCACCCAGTTGTGCAAACTTCACATTGAGAAAGACTGCTGAGGACAACAAAGATAACTTTACAGCAGATGTGGTAGACACAGTTAAAAATAACTTCTACGTGGACGATTGCCTAAAATCCATGCCCTCTGAGTCAGAAGCAGTAAAAATGGTAGGAGACCTGATTGCTCTCTGTCGAAAGGGAGGATTTATGCTGTCAAAGTGGATCAGCAACAGCCGTGCAGTATTAGCATCCATTCCACAACAAAGCAGAACCAAAGAGACCAAGGACTTGGACTTGGATAGGGACAAGCTACCAATGGAAAGAGCACTGGGATTGCACTGGTGTGTTGAAACGGATGTGTTCAAGTTCAAAATTGCTGCACAAGAACGACCATATACAAGACGTGGCATCTTGTCTGTTGTCGGCTCTATATACGACCCCTTGGGATTTCTGGCACCATTCACCCTACCAGCCAAACTGATCATGCAGGAGCTTTGTAGGAAGAAACTTGGATGGGATGAAAACATACCACAAGCTTTAGTTCAGCAATGGTCAGGATGGCTAGCAGACATCAATAAGATGGCAGAGTTTCAAGTGGACCGGTGCATGAAGCCAACAAGCTTTGGTCATGTCAGACATGCACAACTGCACCACTTTTCTGATGCTAGTGAAAGCGGCTACGGCACTGTTTCATATCTAAGACTGGAGAATGATAACAAAGAAGTGCATGTTTCATTCATAACAGGAAAATCCAGAGTGTCACCATTGAAACAAGTTACAATTCCCAGAATGGAACTTACAGCAGCAGTCCTGGCTGTCAAAATCGACACAATGCTGAAGAACGAATTACAGCTGCAACTGGACCAATCCGTCTTCTGGACTGATAGCACTACCGTGCTAAAATACATAAAAAACGAAAACAAACGCTTTCAAACATTTGTAGCAAACAGGATCTCTCTTATAAGGGATGTATCACAATGGAGGTATATTGGAACAAAGGAAAATCCTGCAGATGAAGCCTCTAGAGGACTAAAGGCAGACCAATTCTTAAACTGTAGGAGATGGATCAAGGGACCTGAGTTTCTCTCCAAGCCAGACAGAGAATGGCCAAACTCTCATGTGGATTCAGATATCCCTGGCAATGATCCAGAAATCAAGCAGGACATCACAATGAACGTCATTGTCAAAGATTTATTGAGCCCCACAAACTCTCTGATAAACCACTTCTCATCATGGAGAAAACTGAAGACTGCTGTAGCCTGGCTTCTTAAAGTAAAAATGACACTCTTGAAGCTGAGACATAAAGAACAGCAAAGACCGATGACCCTTAAAATAAGGGAGAAGAAGAGAAGAAAATAAACTACAAATTCTTTAAGAATTACATGCTAACACATACACACCTTTTGTATAGCTCCTTTATTATTTATTGGTAATTGTCTTTTTTCTCATACTAAAGCCAATTAGGGGCCGGTGTGTAGGAGCCATTTTGTGGGTGATGTTGGTGTGTCAGTTTATTTAAGTTATATGTATAGTGCAATATTATTTATGAACACTGGGTGGCGGGGTTTAGCTGCACCGGGTGTATATAAGGAGGTCATAGGTGACAGGAGAGGGGTGGACACAGTAGGAGAAGAGCATACCGATTCCACCAGCCCGGCAGATGCTCATAGAATCACTAGAACGCTAAATTAACCCTGGTATGTAAAGACGAATAACATCATCATAAACCACAACTAAGGACCGGAAAATCATCTGTTTGTGTCTGCGTCTGGATCACTTTTCAACCCTTCTGTGAAAGTAACGGCAAAAATATATAGGACATAGGAAAAGGAAATTGCCATTACAGTGATGTTAAAGCATGTTATTGAATTTCATTATTTTTATTATTAGATATTAATAGGATCCCTATAAAGTATATTCATTACTCGTTATTCTCTACTAATAGTTCACTAAAGACTGTATATAATGACTATTTTGCACATCCCTTTCAAGATTTCAAGATTTTCTAAGGTTTATTGACATATCATATTCACAAACGGTGTAGTTATGCATTGAATGAAAAACTTGGGTCGCAGGTTCCTCAATAGTGCATTACAAGACATCTATCAATATTTGTGCATACCTCCAGCAATGTTAACTATGTTGAAGCACTTATTTTAACTGATATTATACATATGTATTATACTCTTATAAGATGTATGTAGATATTTCATCTCCGACCTTGTCAGGTATTGAACAATCAATAAATAAAGAACACAGAATTGTTAAATATAAAACACAGAATTTGTGTGATTATACAAAATGATTTACAAATAAACACCACTGCATATTTACAACTGTTACACATGCTGATGTAACGCAAATGTTTCCAATTTGGGATCAATAAAGTATATCTTATCTTAAACTGATCGATGGCTACTGCCATATTTGCAAAATGTGCCTCTGAACCTTGACAAGTGCATGTTTCAGGCTTATCAATTAATGTAATGTAATGTAATGTTATCAATTAACAACAGGAGGGGTCACAGACATAAGACCAGCTGTTAAATAAAGCTCTTCTGACCTTAGCTGGCATGTGGGTATATATATTGTGTAGTTCTGGGGACGGGGTGGGGGAGGGGGGGACGCGGTGGACCCGTTCAAATCCAGTTTTGGACAGTCTGCCGTGGTTCCATCCCATTTCAAGTGCTGTTCGACGCTCGGCGTAACCCTCGGAGCACACTCTCCAATCACAGAGCTTGAGGACTATCACAGGGTTTGTCAAGCGAAGCGGAGAGAATACTTACTTCCCGGTGTAATATTTTACAGATATCACTGTAAAATCAATCGACAGTGAGGGGAATACTTTCTTCCGGGTGTACAATTCTCCATTATCCAATGGGAATGGACGCTCACATTGCCTTTAAGGGCAGCCGACACAAACGAATGCCGTGCTTCCATGAGCGTCAAATCCCGCCGCAGATGGGAATACATTGCAATCAGTTGAAAGCTATTTGCGTCCCTTTATGAAGCTGAAGGAGCCTAGGAGCTTCACAACTGGACGCCACGGGACCCTGACCAAACGTCGCTCCTGGACGATTATGGAGTGAGAGTGTGTTGGTATTCACCTTGCAGGTGCAACTCTGTGGCTTGTATCCTGGATTATATGTTTAAGTCATGGATGTTTAAAGCTCATATTTGTCTAATATTAGTTTACTTTTCATTAATGAAGTATGACGCTGCGCTGTCGGTACACTTGTCCCTGTTTGTGATTGGTCAAATGTAGCTAACCCCGCCCCTTTCACGTGAACACTCTCAGCTGGTGAGAGAAACCCTGGCTTGATTTACCGAGTTGATAACCAGCGTCGTAGGACCGCTTAGCGAGATCTCGTTTGTTAGTTTGTTGTTGTTAGTTAGTTTGTTACTCAAACATATCCAGGGTATGTTGAACTGGCTTCGTAGTACAGGGCACAGGTGGCTAGCAGCGCTAATGTCAAAGACACAGACATTATACATTATATTTGTATTTTACCAGGATGCAGTGACACAAATATTTGGGAAGGCTTAGCCTTCCCTAGCCTACAGCACCCGCCGCCCCTGACATCCCCCACTCCCCCCTTGACAATTTACTAGCGGTACCGAAGTGGGCCGGTCGAGAGTCCCGGGATGATTTTTAGTCCCATTCCACCACTGGCTACATGACCGTATGATTGCCCATATTGACGCACCTAATTCCTAAACTTCTAACAGATACAACATAAACCGAGCCTTCAGCCTCATATGAGCTCTCAGACACATTCAAAATTAAACTGTCATCGCTGTCTGAGCTTGCTGCTGTGTGCGCCATCGTGCGTTTACATGCAGATGCTGGGATCCTGAACGGTGCAGCTGGAGCGCTGTGCCCGCAATGACGTCACACATCATTTGGCGGGACTTGAAGAATCCCCGAGAAGATCCAGAAAATGGTCAACATTGAAGGGCAGATTAATGGTTATCAAAGTACAAATATCCAAAATCAGTTCAGTAACGGTTTTCAAGGGGACAATATTTACTCAAATTGATGGGTTTGGATGATGGGGGAAACTTGTGTCACAGGGTATTTAAGTAACCCAACATGTTGAACAGTACGAGTAGTAGTCATATTTCGTGAACCCTTTGAAGAGTACTGTCACCGGTGTGATCATTCTATAATACACAATTTAAGCCCGGGGGAGAAATGCTAACGCTACATTAGCATCTGCGATCTTTTCAACTTCATGCTATCTGCACAAATGGTTGACATTAAACATTAAAAGATCAGGCAGTTCAGAGAGAATCAAAGAAAGGCAGGCAGGCAGCTTTGCATGACATTCTTCTGGACGTGTTTCATGGTGATGATAGTGAGGGTAGTCAATCGTTTTGTTGACAAGACAGTAGTGACGGCCATCTTGTGTTGTTCTGCGAGACCAGGGATGTAGTTAATTGAGAGTTTCACACAAACAAATGTGTTACTTCACAGTTTTACGACACTTTTTTTTTTTTTTTACTTGCAAAATTATCTTTTTGATTGACAAACATCATATGTGTAATTAATTCGTGGCACACTTCAAATGGGATCGAAAGATAATCTTTCTCTCTCCATTGACTTTGTCACTACCCGATCCGTCCCCCTGCCCGATCTGTACTGCGCATGTGCGAGATGGTCCGCCATATTGGAGAACTCCGGACGGCAACCCAAGAAGGACACTTGACACAGTGGCTTTTGGCAAAGCTGAAAAATAAAACTTGAGAGAGAGATGAGTTATTGTTATTACAACGTGACTTCACTATTATTTAACAACTCTTTTATTTGGGGTTAAGCATTGTCAGAATAAGTGAGAAATGAATTTAAAGGTCCCATGTCATGGCCATTTCCACTGATCATAATTCCATTGTTGAGGTCTCCTAGAATAGATTTATATTGTGCAATTTTCCAAACCCACATTGGTTTTTCAAACAGCATCTCTGTAAACTACGTGTATTCACTGAATTTCACTCTCTGCCTTTAACGGCTCGTTATAGCTCCAATAGCTCCAATAGCTCCAATAGCTCCAGCCCCCACCCTCCATGTGAGCACAGTGTGCTCTGATTGGTCGGGACGTTGTGAATCGCGCTAAGCTCCGTGGAGGTGTTGTTTCCTTGTGTAGCGATACACAGCGAAACACAGCCAAACTTATCCTGAGCATAGTGATGGGAATTCCGGCTCTTCTTGGTGAGCCGGATCATTTGGCTCGGCTCACCAAGAGGAGCCGGCTCTTTCGGCTCCCAAACGGCTCTTCAGTTTACCACATATTATACATTTTAATTAAATCAAATGTAGCCCTGTTTTGACTAATTATATGTGTACACATATATCACTTAAATGATTCAATACAACCTTTGTACTGAAGTATTCAAAAGTAAAAATTACATGTTTAATATAAATGATTTGCTGTGGCCAATTGTTTTCATTGCATTTATAGACCCGTGTAACTCTCTGATACCATCATACCACCTACACAAAACAGATAGCAACACCTATAAAAACTATTTTTAAAAAAGGGGCTACTGTATCGACCTATATAAAGTATATAAATATAGTTTTTTTTTCAAAATACCAAAAAGATCCTGCATTTTAGCCATGCCTCATTTCGCTCTATTTGCTCTTTCCAGCGCTGTTTTTGCAGGGGGCTGATTCTGTGAGCTGCAGCTGACCACGCCCCCCTGCAGGAGAGGGGAGCGTGCTCTGAGATCAGCTGCTGGGCTGTCAGAAGAGGGGGAGAAAAAGAGATCTCCGTCCTCCGTGTTCTATTTCATCCTTACTGACCGCCAGAGGCGGTGCTTTAGCACTGGATATCTTCCGTCTCGCGCATGCGTAGGTTGAATATTTATATCAACAAAGTCACGTGTGACCTCGTATGACCCCGGAAGGCATAAGTTCCGGTGTTCTCAACGAGTTCAGTCCTTTTTCATCTTCTCGCTGCACAGGTTACTACTTTTTGAGTAAAAGCCAAGCTAGCTTATTGAAAATTAAGATTCTAGCTCATCGCTACCTGTAGCCTTGTGATCGTCTCGATCGGAGCTGCGGGCTAGGAAAACGCTCGCCCTCCAAAGGCTGCGATGAGCTAGCTGTCCGCCCTCCCAAGGGAGGGGACCGCGGTGTTCACCGTTCGGACCCTAGGAGCTCCGGACCGGTAAAGAGCGGACGCTCCTGCACGTCAGCCGGTGAGATCGCTACCATTTATCACTGATTGTGCTATCTATTCTCAAGCTAATGAGATAACTGTGTACAAGTTAGCTGTGGGCTCTCGCTAATTTGTTACTGCGCTAGTGAAGGGAGCGTCTCCGCCACCCTCTCACTACATACATTTGGTTCCTTGCCTGTTCTATCTCCAGTTAGCTGAGTGTTTTCGTTCAAGCTAACTGTTACGGCGCTAGTGAAGGGAGCGTCTCCGCCCCGCTCTCACTACATACATTTGGTTCCTTGCCTGTTTTATCGTCCAGTTAGCTGAGTGTTTTCGTTCAAACGAACTGTTACGGCGCTAGTGAAGGGAGCGTCTCCGCCCCCCTCTCGTACATTTGGCTCCTTGCCTGTTCTATTGTCCAGTTAGCTGAGTGTTTTCGTTCAAACTAACTGTTACGGCGCTAGTGTAGGGAGCGTCTCCGCCCCCCTCTCACCGCATACATTTGGCCTCCAGTGAGACTGTAAGGAATCTTGGTGTTATATTTGATCAGGATTTATCCTTTAACGCCCACATAAAATCAATTTCAAGGACCGCCTACTTCCATCTACGTAACATTGCAAAAATCAGGCATATCTTGCCTCAAAACGATGCAGAGAAACTAGTCAATGCATTTCTTACTTCTAGGCTGGATTATTGTAACTCTTTATTATCAGGGTGTACCAAGAAGTCAGTCAAGTCGCTTCAGCTGATTCAAAATGCTGCAGCTCGTGTACTAACCAGAGTTAGGAAAAGGGACCACATTACTCCTGTTCTGGCTGCCTTACACTGGCTTCCTATAGAACACAGGATAGAATTTAAAATTCTTCTTCTCGCCTACAAAGCCCTTAATGGGCAGGTGCCATCTTACCTTAAAGAACTCATTATACCCTACTGTCCTATTAGGGCATTGCGTTCCAAGAATGCAGGGTTGTTGGTTGTTCCTAGAGTCTCTAAAAGTACAATGGGAGCCAGAGCCTGTTCTTATCAAGCTCCACATTTGTGGAATCAGCTTCCAGTTTGTGTTCGGGCGGCAGACACCCTATCCGTTTTTAAGAGTGCGCTTAAGACTTTCCTTTTTGATAAAGCTTATAGTTAGGGCTGATTAGATTCAGCCCCTAGTTTTGCTGATATAGGCTTAGTTTGTCAGCGGACATCTTACTTCTTCCTTCTCTCTGTCTATACCTGTGTACTCTCATGTTCCGATTAACCCAGCTTCCCCAAATTTCTTTCTTTTTGGTGTCTATATACACCGGGATCCGGAGTCATGGATGATCCTGCGGTCCTGTGTCCTGGATCGCGAGCCCTGGATCTTGAGTCGTGGCTGTGGTCCTGGATCATAGGTCCTGGATGGATATCCTCGTGGATTCATCTTCCTATTATACACACATGCATTTCCAAACATTTGGACTACCTATGTTGCAAATGTACTATCTTTTCAATTTACACACGGCATCTATTGCACGTCTGTCCGTCCTGGGAGAGGGATCCCTCCTCTGTTGCTCTCCCTGAGGTTTCTCACATTTTTCCCTTTAAACTGTGGGTTTTCTCTGGAAGTTTTTCCTTGTACGATGTGAGGGTCTAAGGACAGAGGGTGTCATATTGTCATACTGATATTCTGTACACACTGTGAAGACCACTGAGACAAATGTAACATTTGTGATATTGGGCTATATAAATAAACATTGATTGATTTCCTTACCTGTTCTATCGGCCAGTTAGCTGAGTGTTCTCGCTCAAGCTAACTGTTACGGCGCTAGTGAGGAGAGTGTCTTCGCTCCGCTCTCACTACATACATTTGGTTCCTTGCCTGTTTTATCGTCCAGTTAGCTGAGTGTTTTCGTTCAAACGAACTGTTACGGCGCTAGTGAAGGGAGCGTCTCCGCCCCCCTCTCGTACATTTGGCTCCTTGCCTGTTCTATTGTCCAGTTAGCTGAGTGTTTTCGTTCAAACTAACTGTTACGGCGCTAGTGTAGGGAGCGTCTCCGCCCCCCTCTCACCGCATATATTTGGCCTCCAGTGAGACTGTAAGGAATCTTGGTGTTATATTTGATCAGGATTTATCCTTTAACGCCCACATAAAATCAATTTTAAGGACCGCCTACTTCCATCTACGTAACTTTGCAAAAATCAGGCATATCTTGCCTCAAAACGATGCAGAGAAACTAGTCCATGCATTTCTTACTTCTAGGCTGGATTATTGTAACTCTTTATTATCAGGGTGTACCAAGAAGTCAGTCAAGTCACTTCAGCTGATTCAAAATGCTGCAGCTCGTGTACTAACCAGAGTTAGGAAAAGGGACCACATTACTCCTGTTCTGGCTGCCTTACACTGGCTCCCTATAGAACACAGGATAGAATTTAAAATTCTTCTTCTCGCCTACAAAGCCCTTAATGGGCAGGTGCCATCTTACCTTAAATAACTCATTATACCCTACTGTCCTATTAGGGCATTGCATTCCAAGAATGAAGGGTTGTTGGTTGTTCCTAGAGTCTCTAAAAGTACAATGGGAGCCAGAGCCTTTTCTTATCAAGCTCCACATTTGTGGAATCAGCTTCCAGTTTGTGTTCGGGCGGCAGACACCCTATCCGTTTTTAAGAGTGCGCTTAAGACCTTCCTTTTTGATAAAGCTTATAGTTAGGGCTGATTAGATTCAGCCCCTAGTTTTGCTGATATAGGCTTAGTTTGTCAGGGGACATCTTACTTCTTCCTTCTCTCTGTCTATACCTGTGTACTCTCATGTTCCGATTAACCCAGCTTCCCCAAATTTCTTTCTTTTTGGTGTCTATATACACCGGGATCCGGAGTCATGGATGATCCTGCGGTCCTGTGTCCTGGATCGCGAGCCCTGGATCTTGAGTCGTGGCTGTGGTCCTGGATCATAGGTCCTGGATGGATATCCTCGTGGATTCATCTTCCTATTATACACACATGCATTTCCAAACATTTGGACTACCTATGTTGCAAATGTACTTTCTTTTCAATTTACACACGGCATCTATTGCACGTCTGTCCGTCCTGGGAGAGGGATCCCTCCTCTGTTGCTCTCCCTGAGGTTTCTCACATTTTTCCCTTTAAACTGTTGGTTTTCTCTGGAAGTTTTTCCTTGTACGATGTGAGGGTCTAAGGACAGAGGGTGTCGTATTGTCATACTGATATTCTGTACACACTGTGAAGACCACTGAGATAAATGTAACATTTGTGATATTGGGCTATATAAATAAACATTAATTGATTTCCTTACCTGTTCTATCGGCCAGTTAGCTGAGAGTTCTCACTCAAGCTAACTGTTACGGCGCTAGTGAGGAGAGTGTCTTCGCTCCGCTCTCAAAGCTCACAATTAGTTCCTGTTCTATCCCCAGTTAGCATAGTGCTCTCGCTCAAAGCTAACTTGCTACAGCGCTAGTGAAGAGAGTGTCTCCACTCCCCTCTCACAGCTCACAATTAGTTCCTGTTCTATCCTCAGTTAGCTGAGTGCTCTCGCTCAAAGCTAACTTGCTACAGCGCTAGTGAGGAGAGTGTCTTCGTTCCCCTCTCACGGCGCACAGTTGGTTCCTGTTCCATCCTCCAGTTAACTGAGTGCTCTCGCTCAAAGTTAACTTGCTACAGCGCTAGTGAAGAGAGTGTTTCCGCTCTCCTCTCCCTGCACACAGTTGGTTCCTGTTCCATCCTCCAGTTAACTGAGTGCTCTAGCTCAAAGTTAAAGGTGACCTATCATGCAAAATGCACTTTTGTACGTATTTTATACATGAATATGTGTCCCCGGTGTTCCAAGGAACTCACCAAGTGTCAGAAAACACAACCCTCTCTATGTTTCCTCTTTACCCAAATCTCTTAAAAAGGGGCTGCAACGGATCTGATACAGACTGATCCAGATTTGAACACTTCTATGACGTCACAGAAGTGGGGCTACGGCCATTGGGCCAACTCCACCAATCAGGAGGAGACAGCCACGGACATTGCCGCTGGAGACGCTGTAGTACATATGCCAGGCCTGTAGATGGTGCTGTTGTCACAGATTCAGCCCATCAGCATGATCTCTTTGGTATTTTATATATATAAATATGCCTTATATAGGTATGGTCCTACACTATATTATTCAAATATAGCATGATAGGTCCACTTTAACTCGCTACAGCGCAAGTGAAGAGAGTGTTTCCGCTCCCCTCTCCCTGCTCACAGTTGGTTCCTGTTCCATCCTCCAGTTAACTGAGTGCTGTCGCTCAAAGTTAACTTGCTACAGCGCTAGTGAAGAGAGTGTTTCCGCTCCCCTCTCACTGCACACAGTTGGTTTAATGCCCGTTCCATCCTTCAGTTAGCAAAGTGCTCTCGCTTAGGCTAACTTGCTACGGCGCTAGTGGAGAGAGTATTCTCGCTCTCCTCTCACGGCATAAAACCATTAACTGACTTCATTGTTCTCACCCCTGTTAGCAGAGTGCTCACGCTGAAGCTAACTACTATTGTGCTCACTCCCCTCCACTGCATATTTGTTTCCTGCCCCAGTTATTTACAGTCAGCTGAGTGCTCTAGCTATCGCTAGGTCTAACGGCTCTAACACCTGTATGGCTCCTCTTTAACCAGAGGATGGCCATGACCTTTGCCCCTCTTGTCTTGGCCTCGAGCATCTGAGGGAGGGCCTTTCGGAGGACCCGTGCATGCATTGCACCATCATGCCTCGTGCGGTAGGAGCTGCTAGACTAGCCGAGGTTGAACTACTGACTGAGGGTGGCCTTCCCCCTGCACAGTCGAGTCCAGCCCAGCCTACCCATCCTAGGTGTTGGGCCGCAGAGGCTGCGGGTGCCCCGCCCAAGAAGAGGACTAAGCCTGATAGGTTGTCCTCCAGGGTGGACCTGCTCACTACTGAGCTAGCCCAGATGAAGTCACTCCTCTTGGCTCTCCATTCTGGTGCCCGTGCAGAGCACGCCGCTGCCCACCCGTGGCTGAGCTGGTTCTAGAGGACGATGTGTACTCGATGGCAGCTTCAGCCACTCAATTTGATGAGTATGATGGGGAGAGCCCATCCCATGCTTCTGGGCCTGGCTCCTGTACCTCAGCTCATGGTTCCTCGGAGGAGGCAGATGATGGCTCCATGGGTACCGTCATTCGCATGGCACTGGCTCACCAGCAGCTGGATGCGCAGCAGCCCAAAATAGCGCCTGCCAGTGTGTTCTTTAGGCGCACTCTTCGCAACCTTTACTGTTCCTCCCTCTTGTGAGTATCTGAGGGAGTTACATGCATGCTGGAGCATAGCCGCGGGAAGTCATTTTGCTCAGGGGGTGCTGCGAAAAGTGGGGAGGGGGGCTATGGAGGTTATTCCCTATCTTTATTCAAGAGCGTGGTATTTAAATTTGAGAGCATACTTTATTGATTTATTTCCCTCAAACCCTGTCCTCGCACTCAAATAGTGCCTGCTTGCACTTAGATTTGCTCTGCTTCTGCTCAAACTGTACGCTTGCAACAGATATATTGCTGTTTACAGATTTCCTGTGTTTCAGCTTAAAACCTTCTCCTCGCACTGTTTTGAAGGCTGTTTCTGTGCGCTCGTGAAATGTCTGCTCTCAGATTTCTGCTGTGCGCGCTTGGATCTTTTGTTGTCAACAACCCTGTCAAAATCCCTCAACCAATAGGAGGCCTGGTTTCCTTGCGGGTGCGTTCGCTTTACTTATTAGAGCGTCCCGCAAGGGCGGTTATTCTTTGGTTTATAAACTACCGCCCTCCACGGCTTTATAACATAACATGTACTTCACTTGTTTAATTTACAACTTTTTGTGGGGGGGGGGGGGGGGGGGGGGGGGGCGGGGGGAGAGCACTGTCAGCGATACGAGCCGCATACATTGTTTGTTTTAACTGTTAGGCTTAATAAACCATTATAGACCTTGGTTATATCAATTAGCAACAGCTGCACATGCCCACATGCTTAACTATGGGTCTCACAAACCTACATAACATTACAAATAGTCAGACGAAAATATTATTTACAATATTAATAAAACTATGAATTCAATTTTAACTGATTGACAAGGCAAAACACTGTACAGCGGCAGCAGCATTAAAGGAAAATATCGTCTTACCTTGTGTTGGGGCTTCACAAAACTCCAAATGTAGCCTTCCTCTCTGGGGTGGCACTAATGAAGACCCTCATTAGAGCAGATACATCCACATTGTCCAAAATGTTACTATGGACATGCATCAAAGTTAGATGTGTCAGTCTCTTCTGTGTCATATTACTCCGTAACCATGTTTTCAGACGGCGTAGGGTGGAGAAAGACCGCTCGGATGAAGCAACCGAGATTGGCATACAAAGTTGTATGAGTTTTTCAACGTCTTGGAAAATGCCTCTTGCTTGTGGATGGAGCTTAGCCACACGTGTGGCTATGTCTTGTACCGTGTGACAGGGAGAATCACCAATGGCATCTCCAAGCATCTTCAGCTGGAGGTCCAGTCTGTAACGGTCCACATCAGAGATTAGCTGTGGAAGATGAAGAGACTCTAGCTCCAGGGTTTGTTGTTGGCCCCTACTGTTAGCTGCCTCGATGAGCATGTTCTCTCTGAGAGCTGCTATCTTCATGCCATCTTGATCGAATCTTCTTTTCAGCTCAGCAGTGAGCAAATCCACAGCCTCGAAAAACTCTTGTCGCCATGTACTCATTGCATGCGCTTCTGGCTCTGTTGTGTGGCGGTAACGGGCTGGGGTTTTGCTTGCCCTGTGTTGACGAGCATCTGGCATTTACAGTTCCGCTGCAGACACTTTGGATTCTATGCCCTGGACCACGGTGTCATCACGAAGGGCTACTATGCGCTCCCTCAGCAGATTTGTGCACTCCAGAGCACCCTGTGCGCTAGCGTTGTTGCTCTGCAAATTCTTAGCCACTGCTTCACATGGCTCAAACAGTGCCTCACAGCACAGTAGGCCAAATAATGTTCTCCCTTTTAAAGACTGTTTATAAAGGCCTCCGATCTTTGCTCTTGCATCTCCCCTCACACTTTTGTCATCTTTGAGTATTTTCAGAGTCTTCTGGAGTTCTGTGTAAGAGCTGCAGACATGCTTGATGGCTATTGTCCGCACACACCATCTTGTCGGACATATGGCCAATATGTTAACCACATCATCACAGCCAAACATGGACACATACAGCTCCTTGCGTTTGGATGACTCGCGGATGACCGTGGCTATGCCCTGAACAAAGTTCAATGTCTCAGCCACAAGACTGACCTCACGACCGACCTCTTGAAGAACCAAGTCCAGCGAATGGTTGGCACAGTGCACAAAAAGAGAGTCAGGACACACTTCTTTGAGTCGAGCCTGAACTCCCGAAAATCGTCCCGACATATTACTTGCCCCATCAAAGCAGTATCCTTTTAGACGTTCAATTGGGATGTTCAGCCTAAGAAACACATCGGTGATGCACTTGAACAGTGTTTCGCCAGTGCTGTCAGGAGCATTGTAAAATCCAAGAAAATCTGTGGATCTCCATGCTCTCGTCCACATATCGCAGTGTCAGTGAAAATTGTTCCATGGCACTTACATCCGTTGTACCATCCGCAGTTATTCCATAGTAGGGGCTTTTTACAGCGCGAGACACAATGTCAGCCTGGATAGCATATGCGCACTGTTTAATGATTTCATTCTGTATCGTATCCGAGAGCCAATTATCCCTCCTAAGCACCCATTCTCTCTCTTTAGGGAGGTTGTATGTACGCTCGAGCATAAGTTCATACAGAACACCATCACGACTGTTGTCACCCCGAAAAGCTATTCCTTTTTTACCAAGAAAGATAACTGACCTGAACATCAATTCAAGCCCATTCCTTGCGGTGTTCTGTGTTTTCCGGGCAGCGTCAGACAGAAGGGCATTCATTGGTGTGCTACCTAAAGCAGCAATACGTTGGCTTGAATCACTATGAAGTTTTGATTTCTCATGTTCATTGAATTTTTCTGTTGCCTTCCGCCAGTTAGAGAATCCCCCCTTTACAAAGCTGCTAACATCCATCCTCACGCTGTCTTCATTAATTAGCCGTTTCTGAACTGCTTTGACACATGTGAAACACATGATATGGTCACTTTCCTCAACATAATGGAGCCACTTCCATCTGTCAAACCAACTTGCATTAAATGACCGACAGAAGGTTTCTTTGCCAAACTTTCTACCGGGAAAATTGAAGTCAATTGGCTGGTGTGGCTTCTCCATTGATTCAACGCTAGCTCCTTCTCCTTCCACATTTTCTCGATCGCTGGTGGTAATGGGAGAAGTTCTCCTAGTTCCTGACTCCGGTGGCTCACAAGTAGACGGAGGAATTGTAGAGGTGGTGGGCTGAGGAGTAGCTGGTGGTCCATTCTTTTTATTGGGTTGGGAAAAAAAATCCAAAATCCTTTTTTGCGCCATTCTAGAAAGTCACTGTCACTCTCTCTGCAGTGTGTGTGTGTGTCGCGTCAATTACGTCACTATCCCACGACCTAGATGACTCGGATTTTATTTATTTAGAAAATAAATTCAAGCCACCTGACTGATACAAATATATACTATGACTATTATATGCTACTGTATACAGCTACTTTTATTTTAAGTAAAATCATAACTGTTTTATGTAGTTTAATCATTTTTATTTAGGTGGTCACTCAGTTTTTCAAATGTACACCACTCGCCAACAGGGGGTGCTGCAGCACCCCCAGCACCCCTACTTCCCTATGCCCCTACACCCCTACTTCCCTATGTGCTGGAGGACACTAAGGCTCTTTCCAGTCTTACGTCCGATGGCCGAGCCCTGGCAGCCATGCAGGATGCGGCAAGAGTTGGCCTTGACCACACGCCGGCTGTTGAGCCTACCATTGCTTCCCTCATAGTTTCCCCTGACGAAGCTCTGAGGTCGGAGGCCAGGTGCCCTCGACTCCAATGTCGGGTCATTGATGACCTGCTCACTAAGGCTTACGATGCAGCGGCGCGCATGGGCCGTATAGGCAATTCCCTCTCTCACCTCATGCTCGCCCTCTCAGCTTCCCCGCAGCAGAATGCTCTTAGCGCTTCCTCTACCAGCCTCAGTGACGCCTCATTACAGGCGTTTGCTCTGATGTCTAGAGAGCTTGGGCGCCTGATGTCCACTCTCGTCCAGACTCGTTGCCAGGTTTGGCTGACACAGTCACCCTTATCAGAGACATGTAGGACTCTCCGTCCACCGGCTCACCCCGGTGCCCGCCATGGGCCTCAGCACCCCACAAGGGGGCCGGCCTGCTACGGCCCTGTTAACTCGCCCCCAAGGCAGCCTCGGTATCCAGCTCAACTACCGGGTAGCTCAGCTTCAGACCCCTGGGTGGTTTCCACCTAACCCAAGGGTACAAGCTTCAGTTCCGACGCTGGCCCCCAGTCTTCAGCCGGGTCAAGATGACCACCATAAGCGACCTGGCAAAAGAAATCGCCCTAAACCAGGAGCTGTCAGTCCTCCTTGCCAAGGGTGCAATCGAGCCTGTGGACCCCATCTCACTCTACCTACTTCCTGGTAAGGAAGAAAGGCGGTGGACTTCGCCCAATCCTCGATCTGAGGGGACTCAACAAGTTCCTAAAGATTTTACCTTTCCATGTGCTGAGCACAGCGGACGTTCTTCGTACCGTGGCCAGGGGGGAATGGTTCACATCCGTCGACTTGAAGGACGCTTATTTTCATGTGCCTATTGTGCCTCATCACAGGCAGTTTCTTCGCTTTGCCTTCAGAGGCCGTCACTTCCAGTTCAGGGTGTTCCATTCGGACTCTCCCTCTCCTTAGACGACTGGTTAATCTGTGCACCATCCCGGTTACAGACGATCCAGGACACGGCTCTCCTTCTCTCTCATGTCGCCCGGCTAGGCCTCATGGTGAACATGGAGAAGAGTTGTCTGAACCCCTCTCAGAGCCTAACCTTCATTGGGGTGGCTCTGGACACAGTCACTCAACCAGCGAAAGCAGTGTTCTCGCCCCCACTCCTGGTAGACGTGATGCTTTATTCTAGCAGCAGTTGACTGGATAGGCTGTCCTGCTGAAACTTTTTTTTTTTTTCCAGCTAGGTGAAGGCAGTGCTCTCGCTCCCGCCCCCTCTGCTGGTAACATGGGTGTAGCTACATCCCTTTTGTGTTCGGCGAGTAGGAGCGTTGCTCTACTCTTTCCGTTCAGCAGGTAATTGGTGAAGGCTGTGTTCTCGCACCCCGCTCCCGCCTACGCTGCATCTGGCATTCGTTATTAACTCAACCAGTGAGCGCGGTGTTCTCGCCCCCGCTCCTGGTAGGCGTGTTGCTTGATTCTAGCAGGAACCGCCTGGCTGTGCTGTTAAACTTCCTTGTTTAACCCAGCTAGGTGCGGGCCTGTCCATCTGCTGCACAGACTCTGCTGTGGGATGCCTTGGCGTCTCCCCAACAGGAAGGACCTCTTGTCTCAGTTGGAGGGTCGGATGTGGCACCCTGACCCCTGTCGCCTCCAGCTGTGGGTCTGGCCACTGGAGGGCCCGACCCACTGCTGAGCGACTGCATAGAGTCTGTCAGGAAGACAATTCTCAAATGCCAGGGCATCTACTCGTAGGCAGTATGAAAACAGGTGGAAACTGTTTTGTTTTTTTGACTGGTGCCGAGGGCGAAATGAGGACCCAGTATATTGCTCGGTGCCTACGACCCTTGAGTTCCTGCAGTCCCTCCTGGACGACGGCTGGTGTCCCGCTACCGTCAGGGTGTATGTGGCTGCTATATCAGCTCAACACACAAGGGCTGACAACAGCACAGTGGGAGCCATAGGTTGGTATCCCTCTTTTTAAGGTAGAGCTCTGAGGCTTCGCCCCCCCGAATATCCCAAGGGCCCCTACATGGGACCTGCCCTTGGTGCTGGATGCCCTATGCTCGCCTCCTGTTGAACCTTTGTTACAGGCAGAACTGGAGTGGCTCTCAGCTAAGACTGCTTTCCTTCTTGCCATCACCTCAGCAAAGCGTGTAAGCGAGCTCCAGGCCTTGTCCGTGAACAGCTCGTGTCTGAGGTGGAACTCAGATGGCTCAGGTGTCACCTTATGGCCAAACACAGCGTTCTTCCCTAAGGTGCAAGGACATATGTGCTGCGGCCACATGGGCATCCCAGAGCACATTCGCCAGATACTACAGGGTGAATGTTGCCGCCCCTCACCCGCTGGGTGTGGTCCTCCTGCAGAGTCAGCCTATAGGCCATCCTTATAGTAGGGGGAGTATTCAGACTTCCTCGTGACTCTGTTGGTATAGGTCATCCAGTGCTAAAGCACCGCCTCTGGCGGTCAGTAAGGATGAAATAGAACGATAGTTACGTATGTAACTACGGTTCTATGAATACTGGATGACCCCCAGAGTTTCTTGGTCACTCGGAATCTCGTGTTTCCGCAAGAAGATTCCATAGGACTGAACTCGTTGACAACACCGGAACTTATGGCTTCCGGGGTCATACGAGGTCACACGTAACTTTGTTGATATAAATATTCGACCTACGCATGCGCGAGACGGAAGATATCCAGTGCTAAAGCACCGCCTCTGGCAGTCATCCAGTATTCATAGAACCGTAGTTACATACGTAACTATCGTTTTATTCTTATAGAAGTAAGAAGAGAAGTAATGGGGCAGAAACCCTCCTTTTTACGCAGCGGTCCAGACATAGACAAACGGCGACACATATTCAGTTGCCAGTTACTTTGGCATTAGGGCAGGGATACCTAGATACTTTCCAAGGTTTGACATAATGAATTGTGCTACTTTTAAAGCAAGCAACGATGTTTTCAAATCTGTAATCAAAAAGCTCCTCAAAAACACTATCGAAGCAGTTCCTGCCGTTGCTACGTTAGTTCAAACAGTAACAACGGACTACTTTTCTTAGCGGATGCATGTCAATTTAAATCAATACATACAACTATTTTTTAAATCAATAAAATAATTTTCTAAAGCATTTCAATTAATATTGGGAGTCATGTCGTTACTTTGTTGAGAATGTGGCCATGTAATAAGCGGGATAATGTGCATATTGAATAATGTGCCTTCACGCCGATCTAGATCCCTCCGCAAAAAAAAAACGGCTCGTTCGCGGGGGCGAGAGCCGGCTCCCGTCGTTCACTTAAAAGAGCCGGCTCTTTGATCCGGCTCGTTCGCTACCGACACCAGTGGCGGATTTAGGATTGTAGAAGATCCGGGGCTTAGCCCAGGAGTTGTTGGGGGGGGGGGGGGGGGGGGGTTGCAGGGGTAAAGTGCTATTTTTTACAAGTGGGGGGTGGATCGAACATCCTTTAGGGGGGTCCTCGCCTCCTCTAGGGGGCTCCGGGGGCATGCTCCCCCGGGAAGATTTGTTTTTAAATATTGAAGTTAAAAGCATCAATCATACCTTAAAGCGGACAAAAGGCACTGGAGAACACTTATTCATTAACACCCTTTAATGAAGCAAACTAATGCCTTAACTCACTCAAATACAGTCGTTTACTTATTTAGGTGAAACGAATGTTCGTAGAGTTTTAAAGGATGCATATAGTCTCACCTTGATTCTGGTGCATTGCTTATCGTTTTATAGATCTATTCTCATCCACCATCTTTGTTTGTGACGTAAAGAGTGTAAGAGTCACGTTTCTGCATCGGACACTGAGTGGATGCAGTCACAGCCAATCGGAGTCTGATTCAGAGGGTTGCCTGTCAGTTCCGTTGCTATGGTTCCGTTGTTATGTGTACTGAAACGAGAGCCGGTATAATTCCACGCGCGAAAACAAAATAAAAATTGGAATACGTTATTTTAGTGTCTTAAAAGTTACATCTTGTTTTGTCAGAGCTTGAGAAATGCAATTCACATCTGGCTCCAGTCCAGCAGGTGGAGACAGGGAGCCTCGGGTGTGATTCCACTGAGAATGTGGCTCAAAGGAAGAGTGTGAGCTTCCTAATTAAGGAGCTAAATGCAACACACCTGGGAACAGACTCTCAGGCAGAGGACAAACAGATAAATGCAACACACCTGGGAACACACTCTCAGGCAGAGGACAAACAGTTCCCTGTGAGAGAAGAGACTCAAAGATTCAACCAAGACGCTGCTGGTGAATATTTGCAAATGTTTAATCTGTTTGAACCATGTTTGATTTGATGTATTATTATTTCTAGTCCTGAGGAAAGAAGCTAAAATATAAGATGCTGAAATATAATTTACTTTGTTGAAATGCATTTATTTTTGATTAAATGTTAAATTTAATTGTAAATTAAGAAATGAAAGTGCTTGTTAAAAGATGGCATGTTTTTAGTTGAAAATGTTTATTTACCTAAAGTAAAAGTAATGTTTTGTGGTAAAGGTTTTCAACCTGAATGAGCATCAAGAGGCCAACAAGAGGCTAAATTAAGCAATAAGAAATCTGCAATCACTCAAATAAAGAGAAAAGATTCAAATTTGAGTTGTCCCATGTGACCCAATATACAAGCTGTTAATACACTTTTCAATCAATCCTCCTGGAGTGAATCAAGCCATTTTCAAGTTTAGGCAGGAGTCAATAAAACCAACCAAATCACAACTTGACAGTTGAAAACCATTGCCAAGCAATAAGGACTAAAGGACCAAGAGCCTGGAAAAGTCGGAATAAACCAAACTGTCTGCAGTAACCACACACCTCAACAAAATGGCGGAGGAAGCCTATGGGAAAAGTGTCAAGCAGCTCAAGCAGGAGAGGACAATGGCTAAAGGTGCATTCACAAAAGTAGCTAACTTTCTTAGCAGAGGAGCAGGAAGCATGACTGAAACTGAGCTTCGGGAGGAATTCAAAAAGCTCACTTTGATGGGAAGAAACGTCAGTGAAGCAAATGATGACTTTCGGAGTGGCCTACTCGCAGACATAGAAGCCAGCACTGCTGAAGAGGTGGAAGAAGCGCTTAGCGAGCAACAGGAGGCTGACATAGAGAAAACTATCAATGAAAGATAAATCAGAATGAATGAAGTGAGAATAATTGTTCAAAGAAACCTGTGGTCTCGTTTTGGGCAAAAGGAGCTGGAAACCTCAATCCAGGAAGCAGAAACGGCTTGTGATAATGCTGCTGAAACATCTGTATCTGCACTCAATCGGGATGGTTATGAGATGCAGTTGGGTTTCATGGAGAAGCTGATCAAGGAAGCTAGTAAAAGCTTAGCATCTTGGGAACTGTGGATTCCAGAGACTGAAAAAGCTAATCTAGAAGGCAGAGTCAAGTACTTAAAGTCTATGAATAACAAGCTTGAAGCAAGGAGAGCAGAGTTTGTGTTTGCACAAAGAAATTCAGAAGAAGAAAAGAGTGCATATCTGCTGACTTTAACGGCTGCTTCATCAACCCCACATGCAGCAAACACCACGCCCTTGGTGAGAATTAAACCAATTAGTCTGCCCAAATTTCATGGCTGTAAAAGAGATTTCCACAGATGGAGGAGAGACTGGGAGAGCCTGCAAAGACGGGGAGAACCAACAGGCTCGAGTGAAGTCAAAAAGATTCAGCTTTTGGACAGCATGGATGAGAGAATCTCAAGAAATCTCAGACTTTCAACATACAATACAGCAGAGAACATCTTTAGAGTGCTTGAAAATAGATATGGGAATAAGTCTACAATTCCAATAGAAATAATTGAAGATCTTGAGAAAATTCCTGTTTTAAGAGCAGATCAACCAAGAAGAGTCATCGACTTAATCCAAACTGTGGAGAAAGCACTGGCAGAGCTTGGAAGGACAGATGCCATCAAGAACCCACTGGTCACTAGGTCCATAGAGAGCAAGCTGCCGGATCCTGTGAAGAAGGATTGGCTCGTCTTCATGGTAAATCCCAGCAATAGAGTCACCCCTGAGAACCATTTTGACAGTCTCCTCGAGTTTCTGAAGACACAAGAAGAGATCTTGGAAAAACTGGAGCAGCTTGGAGTAACTGAAAAGTCAGAGAAACCGGAAAGGAAGTTTGAAAGAAAATATTCCTCAACACGTTCCACCAGGAGAGACGGACGTTGTATTGTCTGTGGAGAAGAAAGGCATGAAGAGAAACTATTATTTTGCAAGCAGTTCAAGAGCCTAAATCTGGTCGAAAAGTTAGATGCTGTGAAGAGGTTGGGAGCTTGTAAGAGGTGTTTGAGATGTCATGAAGAAGGACATGAGTGTGTAAGCACCTACCTTTGCAGGAAAAGAGAATGCAAGAAGGGGAGCTCTTCGGACCACCACTTTTTCCTCTGTCCTAAAGGAGAGTACAGAGAACGTGAACTGGACAAAGGTGGGAAAGACTTGAAGAAAAGACCCAAACTCACAGAAGAGCAAGTGAAATGTATTGCTGAACTCTCTCCCGAAATGGCAGAAAAATGCAAGAACGCCTTTTCCAATATGACTGCAATAACAAATGGCAATGAAAAGGACCGGTCTGTGCTGATGGAAGGAAATAGACATGACGAGATACCAGTTATCATGATGCTGCTGGAAGTTACTGCAAATTCAGGTCAGAAAGTTGGAACCCTGATAGATTTAGCATCAGACACCAACTACATAACCCACAGAGCCGCCAACCGGTTAAACCTGGAAAGTGAAAAAATCACATTGGTTATTCATGGAGTTGGAGGAATGACACTGAGGGTGAACAGCAGAAGATATTTCCTCAGAGTTAGAGTCAAGACACCCAGAGGTACAGAAAAAGCGCACCAACTTGTTTGTTATGGCCTCAATTAAATGGCCAACGTGCAAAGAGTCATCGAACCTGAACAGCTGAAGAAATTATTTCCAGAAGTCAAACTTGAGGATTTAGAAAGACCAGAAAACATTGAGCTACTTTTCAGCCACCGAGAAGGTAGACTGGTCCCACAGAGGGTGAAGATTGTCGGAGACCTCGTTTTGTGGGACAGCCCACTGGGTAAAACTGTGGCTGGAGCTCACCCTGATCTCTTTGAGGAAGTGGAGATGACAACACATAAGTCTGAAACACACTTCGCTTGCTCCATGCGTATGGCCGCAGTGAAATACGAGGAAATCATCGGAGCTGAAGAGATTCAGGCTGAAACAAAAAGCACAGCTGTTGACAGAGAGTTTCTGGATTGGTGGAAGTGGGACAGTATTGGAGCAGCCTGTGAACCAAAATGTGGAGGATGTCGATGTGGTCATTATCAGCCTGGAGGAAAGGAAATTACATTAATTGAGGAAAAAGAGCTGGAAATCATAAAACAAGGCCTTACCTATGTTACAGCTGATGCCCACAGTAGTGCTCCACACTGGGATACAAAGTACCCTTGGATCGAGGACCCAATCTCTCTTCCCAACAACAGGACTGCAGTGGAAGCAACTTTTCTGAGGACAGAAAAACAACTCAAGTGGGAGCCAGATTGGCAAGCTGCCTACAAGGTACATGAAATGGTGGAAAGAGGAGCGACCCCTGCTGATCTCAAGGAGGAATCTGAGTGGCAGAAAGGACCTTCCTTTCTGAAAATGCCAGTGGAGGAGTGGCCAAAGAAGTCAGCAAAGGAGGTTGCGGCAAATGCAAAAGAGGACATCAATAAAATCCAAAGGAAAACATTCACAGCAGCACTCACCAGAGCAAAGATGAAGCATCCTGATGGTAAATAACCTGTAACCCTTATAAAACCCTCTGAGGGTGAGAAAGAGACTCGAACCCGAAGAATACCAGCTGGCTCAGTTATAGGGCAACTGATTGATTTCAGGAAATTCAGCAGCTTGGATAAACTGGTCCGAGTTGTTGCCTGGGTGCTGTAGAAGCAAACACAGTAGTGGTGGCTTAAAGCCCACTTCTGCTCCGCGCCGTCCGTTAGATGAGCCTGGTCAGATTAATAAAAGGAGTTCAAAACACCGGCATAAAAGTTATAACAATAATCTGATTTTAATGGTAAAAAACACAATACGAAATACAGAGTGCCCTGTAACAGAGCACTCCGGGCTCCCCGCTCTACCGCCGTGCGATACAGATATCGGGACCAGCCAGTCAGAAACAGGGGGCATTTTACATGGGTAAACAACAGTATATATGGACATATTTGGGGCGGAGAGTCACCTTCTTGCACCTGAGTTCACTCCTTTAATTTCCCAAGGAAGATTTCACACAAACTCTATTCTTTCCCAGACAACCAAACATTGTACACAGATATATTGGTACATTACTTCTGAACAGAGCGTGAGTAGACAAAGGCAGAGTCAATCATCATCTTCTACCTAACTTCACTCCTTTAGTTTCCCAAGGAAGATTTCACACAAACTATTCCTTCCCAAACAATCAAACATTGGTGCTTGAGATTATATTGGCCCCCAGAAAGAACCTTGAAAAGAACGTGTGTGTGTGTGTGGGGGTCATGGAGTGTAAGTGTGAGAAGGCTTATATATATATATATATATATATATATATATATATTTATATATATATATATATAGGATTACTTTAAAACAGTCCCAAATAATACATGTTCACTTCAATACAGTTCAAGATAATACCTGTTTACTTTAATACAGTTTAGAACAATATCTGTTTACTTTAATCCCCCTTTTGATCTCACCTTCAGAGATCAACTTATACACAGCATTTGAAACATAACCACTGTCATTCTTTTCTACTGTCTGTTCCCCAACATTTATATAAATCCATCAGAAGCTAGGATTTAGAGCACTTTAAACCTTTAGGAACAGTCCACCATAACAACTTCTTATGACAGTGGAGGGAGACCAAAATATGTTAAAAAATTGTCCTTGTCGGCTGAATCATCGTGCTCGTCCCCCTCTGATGCGTAAGCCAGCAAGGGCATTTGGTACAAAGGGAAAGGGGCAGCTTCTCCCTCAAAACATGGGATATTAAAACAAAGTTCCTCAAAAAATGGGATATTAAAACAAAGTTCCTAAAAAAAAAAAAAGGGATATTAGAACAAACTCCACACCGGCTATATCAACCTGTTTCAGTGGAGAGTGTAGTCCCCTGTGCCGTCTTTGTCCCCCCGATCCGCTGACGGCGGCTTCTGGGCTGCCTGCTAGAGAGATGTCTTCTGGATCCTCCTCCTCCGGCCCGCTGATGGCGGCTTCCGGGTCGATGCTGGAGAGATGTCTTCCCGATCCTCCTTCTCCGGCCCGCTAGAGATGTCCTCCCGATCTTCCTCCTCCGGTCCGCTGATGGCAGCTTCCAAGTCGTCTGCTGCATGGATGTCCTCGAGGTCCTTCTCCTCCAGTCCGCTGATGACAGCTTCCGAGTCGACCTCCTTGACGAGAGCCAGATCCGTCCTGATGTCGTCCCCTGGTCCTAGCAGGTGGTTTCCCCGCCGCACACTGGCTCCAGCTGTCCCCCTTTCCTCCTAGACGGACGGCATGA
The DNA here is from genome assembly GCF_902827175.1 of Gymnodraco acuticeps. NCBI lineage: Eukaryota > Metazoa > Chordata > Actinopteri > Perciformes > Bathydraconidae > Gymnodraco > Gymnodraco acuticeps. The sequence continues at coordinate 606,453 of NW_022990836.1, forward strand.
GAGATCCGCTGGGTCACTCGGTCGGGGCCGGAGAGCCTGGGGTTGAGTCACTATGTCCTGATGACCTTCAGCCAGACGAACTCCGCTGTGTCGGCCTCCTGGGTCCCCCTTTTGGCACCAGCAACCTGTGTGGAGAAATCTGATACAAATCCCTCAAGCCTACGCTCAGGGCTCCTGGGCCCTCAGCTTTTTGATCCCCCACTGCGTATGAATACAGAATTCCAACAAACTGTCATCAAATGTCTTTCTATTATAAATTTAGATGAAATGTATATCCCCATAATGACCTAAACAATAAAGTCTATGGCTTTTACTTCTTTACCAGGCTAGTTACATGATGTTGTCTAAATTAAATTCTGTCTCATTACATTACTATGTTTTAGTTTTAACTGTAATATGTTCTTTCTACATTTCAAACCTCAGTTACTTTAATACTAAAATTGTTTCATTATCACAGGTCAACTTCTTCAGTATTCCATTCTGGAATTACATCTCTCACAGTAGCCCCTTGGCCACTGATTCTGCATCTGTGTTACCTGTTATAACTCAATCAATATTAGAAACATGTCAACATCCATCAAACAGTATCTTATCCCCAGATATGGAGCAGGTCAATTCTAAAACTGTCAATCAATGGTCAGATTGAAAAATGTAGATTGTGAAGTTTACACTCCCCCTTTTACACATGTAAAATGTGTAACAAAATCCTGTATGGGAAGAAAACCTTCAGGTAATAATGGATTATAAGAAAATACCAAACATCATTCACAAATGTACATCCATCATTTCCCACAGAGCCCCAGAATAATGTGTTAGTCCAAAAACATGCTTGATTAGTCATTGTTTTAAATCATGCAGTTGCACTGATCACATGCAGACGTACACTCACACTCACACTGTCAGGTTGTAAAGTCAAGTTTGGTCAGGTTCACCCCAGAGTCAGTCATTGACAGTGCCTTCTCAAGTTACACTGTCAGTCAGGGTCAAAGGTAATTTGGTCTCAGTCTTTTTGGCCATGTGTCGTGCTCTGCAGAGACTTTGATATTTCAGCATAGGCCAGTATCCTTTGTCTACAAAAATCTGTCATATATGGAGCGCCATCATTTATTAATTCACAATTACAACTATAATTTTCCAGATATCTCTAACTTTTCATCGGAACAGCTGTTTCCCACATTTCCTGCAACTTGGTACAAAACTCACTTCCTTATAGTTCTACTACTGCAGTTCTTTAACACCTAATCTATATTAAAATGTCTAATAGATCTAATTCAGAACTATTATCTTAACTATTATCTTGAGTCGAACCATTACTAGGATCTGTGTAGCTCTGCATTTCATAGCTCATTATACTCATTTATCTTCAATTCTGGTCTACCTAAAAAACAATGTTAAACTATTTAGCAGTGTGTGGAACCCTGGGTGTCCGAACATGCAACAATTACTCCCTACTTTATCAAGGATTTAAAAACAAGTCATTTCGTATGTCCATCCGAAAGCCCTCCTATGGTAATAACTATGCCACAATGGTGAAACCAATACCTCAAATTGAAATACTATATTTTGTTTAGAACTAGCTTTCCCTTCAACATGGCCTATATCAATAAATATTTGTCTGATCTTATAGAGATGTTACTAAAACTCTCCCTTTGAACTGATCAATACTGTAACAAATTAAAACACTACCAAATTCACACATGAATAAAAACTCTAAAAGAATAATTTGTAAACATGATGAAAAGATTGAAGAATATGGTTCTACACTGTACTCCTAACTCCCAAACACCCACTACTTAAAGTCTAGTGCATACTTTCATCACGCCTCCCCCCCTTTCCATCAGTGTGTTTTAGGATGATTTTTCACTTCACTCTAATAGTTTTCCTCTTTACCGCTATTTTTAATTTACCAATTGATTAATTCATGGTTAATACATCTTCTTATCTTCACTTATTTATCAAGTCAATTCAAGTTCTTTAAATGTGGTTCTTTAAAATACATTAGTAGATACCTTGTGGAGTATTCACAATAACTAATCCTCTCTATGAAATCCGTTCATCTTTAAGCAGTTACTATTTCCTTATTTATCTTTTGTTCATGATAACAATGGTATAACAACCACACGTTTTACCCATAGCTAGTTTCTATGTCAAGATTATTATGTGTGACATAATAATCAGATGTCTTGTTTGCTAACCAAGAATATTAAACTTTAATCTTTTCAGTATTCCAGAGCATCATTTAAATCAAGCAGCCTCTTATCTAAACACTAAGCATGAAGGTTTCTACACCACCCCCTGGGAAACTCTTGCACAATTATGCTGTAAAATCATTGCATCATTCCTTCAGAGTCTGAACAATCTGAGACAAGCATGTCTCAAGATCTTGTCATAATGAGCACAGTCAGTGATGCAGCTGTAGTCAGTGGCAGGGTCCCCAAAAAAGCTAGGACCGGCCCTGGTCCGTGGGCTCCAAGGAAACTCTCCCTGGCATTGGGATGAGGGAAGGAATCACTTGGCAGACACACGTTGTCCTCTGTACAGCAGAAATCCCCCCAAAACCGCAGTACCTCTTCACACCACTGTTGCCTTGACAACGAGGCACAAGCAAAATGTCAATACCTCCTCAGAGATGCGTTCTTTGCACACTTCTTCTGTTTGCAGTGAGCAACTCCTCACCGAACACACTGATTCAGAGAACCCAAAAGGTGGTGCACAACTATCCAATGCTGCTGTAATCACATTCAGCTACTGAGAAAAACTCAATTTAAATCTCTCTCCCAACGGGTTACAAAATAAAACGGCTGAGGTCAGGAATGCTGAAACATGTGAATGTTAAAACAAACTAATGGTAGTAGTCTGCCTATTCTTTATTACTTCAGTTCGACACATCACTAGAGCACACACAAAGTCACAGCCTAAGTAAAAACAATAAGTGTGGCTTGATATTGAGTAAGAAAAAGGTTGATAAACGCTGTGAGAATGGGTCTGCAGAGAGAATTTTGCCGCGATCCCAACTGTCTGTTATCAGCCTGCAGCCAGGGAGGAGAAATCAGCAGAGCTGCCTGCACTGAGTGGCCAAATCCCAAACCACTCCCTCGACCCTACCCCTCCGTGATGGAGTGAACTCCGTCTGTAGCCACACTCGCAGCTCAACGAGGCTCCTCCTGTCAGATGGAGGGAGTAAATACAGCAGCAAGCTTTGGAACGGCCTCCCCTCTCTCCGGCAGAAACAGGAAATGCCGTAACTGTATGTAACAACGGTTTCAAATCAGCATCTCTTAGACAAAAAGTTTAAATTAATAACTCAAATAAAACTCCAAACATCTTTCATTGTGTTTCAAAGCTCTTTTAGTTTTAAACCTGATGTTTATAAGCTTCTTAGTTTTTGCAACGGTCTGTAAATATACACAACTTTATAATACAATGCACACATTTACCTTTTTCTAGACTAAACACAGGTATGATCATAAGTTAAAAACATATGAGGTTATCATGAGGTTGTTAACATCGCAATTTATCAGTGGATGTTTGCTGGAACTACTTGTAAACAGCGTGTTTCCTGACGGACACACACAGCGTGACTCCGGTCAGGTAGAGACCGGTCTCAAGTCAGCACCGCTGCAGACTCGCTGTTTGAGGGCTTGATAGCCCACTCCCCCTCCACACTCGTTGCTTTGGAATAGCCCTCAATTGCGGCTTTCACACCAGCTCTTTTCCCTTTCTAGCTCCGAGCTAGAGCTTTTCTGGTTCAGCTCCGGTTTCCCTTTTCTGCTCCCGCTCTGTTCACACCGCCCAGCACCCGACTGGTGCTGCCGCTGCTGCGTCATGACGTCACCGTTTACATCGCTGATTTGCTCCCCAAGTAAGTGTGTAAGTGTGTGTGTGTGTGTGTGAGATTTTCGCGGGCGCGGCATCATTGTCAGTGTTGCCAACTTGGCGATTTTCTCGTTAAATTTGGCGGATTTCCAAACCCTCCGGCGACTTATTTGTGTCAAAAGCGACTAACGACTAATCTAGCGATTTATAATGGTGTTATTAGCGACTTTTCTGGTGTTTGGAGACTCACATTGTTCTGCAGTTAACGAGCCGCGGGTGCTGCCGTGAGCCCCGCCTCCCTCCCATAGTACTCACAGGCGCTCAGACTGACAGTTGCCTGGCCGCAGCAGAGCTGCTGCTGCAGTCAGAGCAGAGAGGAGACAACCACACTCCCCCGCGTCGAGACTGCAAATGAATTGCGCATGCGCCAACTGCCAAGCCGTCCTGGTTTTGAGCGGGATTTAAATGTAAAATGTAAATGTTTCTTCACTCACTTTCACACTATAATAAATAACTGCCTTTGCTTTGCTTTGCCTCACACAGCCTCAGTCACTCAATCACCTCGTCCACTGTGTGTGTGCCTCTCTGTGACAAGCTAAACATCATGGCACAGTCTAAATTGTATTCTCAAAAATACAGAAAGGAGTGGGAATCAAACCCTCACGATTTTTTACATATTTCATCCTCCTGACAATATGGATTATGGACTCCTACCTCAACTCATCAATGAGGCAACATCACTTAGAGAAGGAGAGTAATGAAAGCGGGGATAAAATGAACCACAATGACTTTTACCTTCTCAACGGCTGGGAAAGGAAACACCTCGCTTTTGGAAGTGCAAGCATTCATGCATTATTAACTGCGAACCCGACGCGAAAGTACTTACCCCCGTCAGGCAAACTAGACCGAAGAAGTATGATCGTCTTGGTCTTATTGTTAGCGGGAGACATCCATCTGAATCCGGGCCCGGTGCAGACAAGAAGCCAGTCCTGCAGGCTCGAGGAGCTAGCATCTCAATTAGCATCAGAACTAGCATCTCTTCCGCTGCAACAACAACTACGCGACGACAACAGAGACCGTGGAGACAGCGGAGACCAAGGAATAAACGGAGACTTCGAGATTCCCCCGGGGACGCCTCGGCAGACAGACACGCATGAGGCAGTGACGAGAGGAAGAGAACCGAGATCCGAGGGAACAAATATCCGCCATGTTGTTAGCCACCCTGCTAGCATATCAACGGCTAAAGCTACAACGGAGCCTCCCTCCCCCCACCACCACCACCCCACACCCCACCACGACAAGCCGGTTGCTGTAACGGACAAAGACAAATATCTGCAAGCTGACGACATTGTGCATTTAAGCAACAAAATGGACTACATATTTTTCATCTGAACACTAACAGCCTGAGACACAAACTGGCTGAACTCAGGCAGCTATTCATGAACGGTAAGGCAAGCATATTATGCTTTTCTGAGACCAAATTGGACAATTCCATTACAGATTCAGAGATTGAAATTGAAGATTATCTTGTAGTGAGAAGGGACAGGAACGTGAATGGAGGTGGTGTCTGCATGTACATACATAAAGACACCAATTTCAAAAACCGAACTGACCTGCATCATGAAAATATTGAATCTGTGTGGGTTGAAATTCTTTTTGACAATGCTAAATCTGTAATAGTCGGGACAATCTATAGACCACCGGAACAGAGTGACTTTTATGATACATTAGATGGGTGTTTGGCTGATGTGGGGGATGTAGAGACAATTATTATTGGAGACTGGAACACGGATATGCAACGTAAAGACATGTCCGTCTTTAAGTCCTTCAGTAGGATTTGTGATCTGCACGGCTTCAGCCAGCTAATCACCCAACCCACCCGGGTATGTGAAACAACACAAACTACCATTGATCTCATTCTGACCTCTGACAAGTCCAGGATCTCCAGTAAAGGGGTTATAGCATGCGGGTTAAGTGATCATTATATGTAGTGAGGGCGAGATGAAGCCTTATGAAGCTTTGAAGCTTTCCAGCCAATTGGTTCGCAAAAGGGTTCATCTCATGAGGCTTCATCATGGGCTTCATTTGAACACAAACCCCCTGTTGGTCAAAGTGTGTAAAACAGGCAGATTGGACATCTCAACAGTGTGCTCTATCTCATACCGAGTTCCCAATGAGTAAAGCCTTAGAATAACTCTAAACAACGAACATTAAATCATTTTCATGTTAACAATATTGTATTTATTCCAGTTGAATGATTGTGATTGAAAAGCCTAAGGAGGCTGGTAAACATTGCAAAGAGGGATTTGTATTCCTTACTAATATTCATAAATGTAACCATGTTGTAGCCTGAGAAAGGCTAAACCATATCAAAGAATACATTTATGAACTACATTATCTCATTTAGCTGTAGCTTTTATAAACAACAAAAAATACGTATTGACGAGTCGTTGAACTAGGAACCCTGCGATCGTGAGTCAACTGCTTTCCAGCTGAGCCACAGCACACAAGCTGAATCTCACTGAAAACACTGTAACATATTTATTCCTGTATTTATTCATTCATGTTTTTTTTTCCTACATTTATTTATGCTTGTATCTATTTATACTTATGACATGTTCCGACCTCTATATAAGTGAGGTTCTGAGCTCTTTTAATTCCATCGTGTCACCAGCGGGCCCAGGTACAGGAGGGGTAATTTATTATACATCCATAGGTATTATGAGCGTTGTGGTTCAACGGTTCAACCGATCAGAATCGCTTCCTGAAGCAGTCACGTGGTATCGACAGGCAGCGAGGCTTCGTTTGTCATCGATGACGTCACTGGCCCAAAACGATACAAGCCTCGACACATGCTTCACAAAAAGTTTCGGGGATTACTCGACACACGCTCCGAAGCCTCGGCGCAATACGTAACATCACTAATTATATGATATTCTGTACCCGCAAAAAGCTAAAACAAAGGGCCGGCTGTCACAAAACAGTCATATCTAGAGACCTCAAAAACTACTCTAGCGAGGCCTTTAACCTAGAACTGGAGAGCCTGGACTGGTCAGATGAGCTCAGTGGTACACAAGTTGAAGAAACATGGCTTGGTTTCAAAAACAAATTCTCTGCAATACTCAATGATTTGGCCCCCCTAAGAACAACCAGGGTAAAAAATCGCGCTGAGCCGTGGATGCACTCCGGCATACTGACCGCCATGAAAACCAGAGACAAAAAATGCTCTGAGTTTCATAAAAGTCAGTCAATGCTTTCCAAAAGCACGAGCAGTGAACTCCAGGCCCACGTGACTGAACTCAAAATTGAAAGAAACAGACTAAGAAATGACGTAAGCTCCATGATCAAAACTGCCAAAAAGAATTTCATCAATGTCAAAACTGAGGAAAACAAAAATAAACCCCGTGAACTTTGGAAATTACTCAATAACCAGCTTGGCTGCAGTAAAAAACTCAAAACGAGATTTTCTAACTTAAACATAAAGACAGATAACAGGCTCATCACAGACAAACTGGATGTGGCCAAGTACTTGAACATTTTTTTCACAAACATAGCCACAACTCTTGTAAATAAATTACCCTCCCACTCAGGGCTTTTTGGAGTAGATCACATCATGACCTACTACAAAAACCTAGGGGTACGCAAAGATGATTTCAGTCTAGCAAGGGTAACAACAGCAGAGGTACTCATTAAACTGAGCGCCCTCCAACCTAACAAGGCCACTGGCCACGACAATATCCCCTCCAAATTCCTCAGAAACACAGCAACCGCCATCTCACCAGTCATAGCTCACATAATTAACCTCTCCATAAAACAGGGGAAAGTACCCAAAGACTTCAAAATTGCAAGAGTAACCCCCCTGCACAAAAAGGGCAGCAAATTGGACCCAGGCAACTACCGCCCTGTTTCTATACTTACCTCCATCTCGAAAGTCATGGAAAAAATAGTATATGAACAGGTCGAAAAGTACCTCGCGGAAAAGAAACTAATCTATGAATTTCAATCTGGCTTTAGAACATCCCACTTCACTGACACATGCCTTCTTTATTTGAGCGACCACATCAAACAAGAGGTGGACGAGGGCAAGTACTGCGGCATGGTGATGCTGGACCTACAAAAGGCTTTCGACACTGTCAATCACCCAATTCTGATTGACAAGCTAAAAGCAATTGGTTTTGATAAACTATCGGTGAGCTGGATGCAATCCTACCTGGAGGGGAGAGAACAGATGGTGGAGGTAAACGGTACTCTGTCCCCCCCCCTCCCAGTGAGCTGTGGTGTTCCACAAGGAAGCATATTAGGTCCGTTACTGTTCCTAATTTATGTAAATGACATGTCATCAGCATGTGACTGCAACTTGTTCCTGTTCGCGGACGACTCAGCCCTGCTGGTCTCTGACAGGAACAGGTTGCAGGTTGAAAAAACCCTCAGCTCCGAGCTCGGCAGAATCTGCACCTGGCTCGCCGATAATAAATTATCATTACACCTGGGTAAAACAGAGTCCATTCTCTTCGGTTCGAAACATAATCTCAGCAAATCCGACGACTTCTCAGTTGCAGTGGGCGACATTATTGTCACAAGTAAGAAGGAAATTACATACCTAGGATCTATTCTTGAGGCAAACCTCTCCTGTGACAAAATGGCATCCAATGTAATAAAAAAAGTCAATCAAAGAACTAGATTCCTATACCGGATCTCCTCTCTGGTAAACAAAAACACCCTGAAAACTCTGGCAGGAGCACTCATTCAAGGGTACTATGACTATGCTTGCACGTCATGGTACCATAGCACCTCCAAGGCGCTAAAAATAAAACTTCAAACATCGCAAAATAAACTGGTCAGACTACTGCTTGACCTTTCATCTAGAACCCACCTCACCTCTGCCCACTTTGACAACCTAGGATGGCTTAGAGTAGACGACAGAGTACAGCTACTTGCAATGGGCCTGGTCTACAAGATCCACTACACCTCTATGGTACCCATGTACATGTCAAAATTCTTCCCAAAGGTCAAGGAATACCATGATCATAACACCAGAGGGAGCTCCACAAATCATGTGAAACCCAGATTTGGCTCAAAAAAGGGGGAATACACGTTTCGCAATTATGCCACATCAAGGTGGAACGCTCTTCCCACAACTGTAAAGGAAAGTAAAACTATACTTACCTTCAAAACCTCTCTTAAAGAGCACCTTCGGGGGAGAGCATTGCAAAACTGGCCCCGGTAATGGTACAAATCTCAACCTGTCGTTCAATGGACAGCTTCCCCCCCCCATCTATGTATATACTCGCATTTTAGACTCTGTTACTAACTGTATATCTGTAGACTTGGTATGTCTTAAATGTCCGGTTAGGATGTATTAGAACGAAATCTAAAATGAAAATTGTAAACAAGCAATCTGTATGTAAAAAAACCACCTGTATGTAAATTGTAAATAAGCCATCTGTATGTCAAATATGTCTTATATGTCTTAAATGACATGATGAATTGGAAATGGGGGACCCTGATGTAAACAAGACAAAAGTCTTTCTCTGGTCTGCATCCCCTTAAAAATTGTATGTTTTGAGCTGTACTGTACTGTACCCAATACAGGGCCGGCCCTGACCAATTTGCCGCCCTAGGCAAGATTTTAGCTGGCGCCCCCCCCCCCCCCCCCCAGAATGCAGACACTCACTATGATTCGCGCGTGCACGGTTGTGGCATGACCACCAAAACAAAGATATTGACACAAGATGTGTGCAACTGTATTTAGTTTACAATCCATTTGAACATGATTTAAGTGGGGGGGGGGACCTCACCTCCTCTAGGGGGGTCCGGGGGCATGCTCCCCCGGGAAGACTTTTTTTTTTTTAATATTGAAGTTAAAAGCATCAATCTGGTGCACTTTGAGAGCAACATTAGGAGATCTATGGATACATCTCTCAACACCCATATGAAACAGAACTGTAAGCAGATTTTCTTTTTCTTCATGGATGTTTTACAAATCACTCCCCTTTCAAACTGTATTCTTGTTTATTAATAACAACTTTTTGTACTGTCAGTATTTTATACCTGTTTTTCACCTATTCTCTTATTTTTTTCTAACTATAATGATCATATAAAGGTGTGCCTTTACCTCACTGAGCTGAGCTTATCAGAGCCTCTCAGTCTGAAGCTCTTCCCCCCGTGGCTGCTTACACAGTAAATTCCAATGTTAATAAAAACACACAGAAGCTGTGTACGTTTTTTGGGAGTTTGATTTATTTTAAATGAATACAAATACAAAATTAAAACCTATAATTGCACACTAAAACCATTATTTAAAAAAAAGAACAATTTCACATAAACCTCTGGTTTTTACTGGGGCAGTTCAACTTGATTTTGGGGGGGGGGGGCGCCATAGTTTATGGGCGCTGTATGCAATATAGGCGTAGTTCTGTTAGTATAAGATAATAAGATGTACTTTGTTGATCCAAAATTGGGAAATTGTGTTGTTATGAAATAAAAAAAATAATATTTTTTTAATTTCTAACTTTTTATTTTTTTCAATTTTCGGCGCCCCCTATGGGTTGATGCGCCCTTAGCATTCGCCTATACTGCCTATGCCGAGGGCCGGCCCTGACCCAATATACAAGCTGTTAATACACTTTTCAATCAATCAATCAAGTATAAAGGATGGTTGAAGCCATTTATTGGAGATGACACACAGGCATAGAAATCCCCCTTACAATAAAGGCAGTATGCCTTTATTGTAAGGGGGATTTCTATGCCAAACTGTCATGTTAAAACCCCAAAACATACTCAAAAGGCAAAGACATTTCTGATCTACTGTCGTCTGGATTTAACTCCGGTGGTTTCAAGTTTTGATCCTTGAAGGGTTGGGAACGTTTTTTGCCTACAGCCGCCATTACATGATATGCAAATTAGGCGATGACGTCATTTAGCGACTTCTTTTCGGACAGCCAATAGCATAGATATATATAAACACTAGATGACTCACCCGCGCTGCTGGCCAATGGAGACCGACGTTGCCACTTGGCCGCCATCTTGCTACAGGCAGTTCTCTCATTCTTAACATTATGGTTTACTATTTAAATAATCATAGCTTGCTCAATTTTCAACCAATTTTCAAACGGTTTGGTTTTTTATAAACATCAAAGATGTAGTTATGATACTGCATACTTATAATCATGGACTTTCATATGAAAATAACATTAATCAGATAAAGCAAGGTATTTATATTAAATATTTGCCGGCGTATATATTTCCATTAATTTTATTATATTGTTAATATTTAAAATAAATTATAAAATTAAAATACATTTATATTTTATATATAAAAATCGGTCTCATGTTACCACTCTGTAAGCCAAGAGTTGTTAATTTAGCAATGCCTTAGCTTTAAGAACAGGGACACAACTAATGACAATAGCATATGTTGGTATATTATTTAGATATTCACACCTTTTATCAGAAGAACCAAACCAACATAAAATGTGCTCACAGACAGGCCAGTTCTGTCTAATTTATCACAATTATTTTTGACATGAGATCTTCATATTACTATACTAGTTTTGTATTTAGTTTCTAGATTTGTAAACAAATCCAGAACCTTTGAAATATGTTATTGAAAAAAGACCAAGAATAATATAAACTGTACCATGTGTCCTTCTGTAGTCCATTTGTGGTTTGTCTTGTCTCACCCCGGCTGATATATCAACAAAATTCACTGTTTAAATTGTCCCTATGCCCCTGTAAGGTGTCCTTGGGTCCTTGGGAAAGGCGGCCCCCCAAAATAAATGTATTATTATTATTATTATTAAGAAGAACAACTTGGTGTGGTGTGGAGGGGATGTAGGAAGCAGGAGCAGGTGGGGAGAGATGGGGTTTCAAGGTTCAAGGTTATTTGTTTTAAATGTGTCTTGGAGATAAGGACCAGCTGCACACAATAAAATACAGTATAACACAAAACCAATAAGACACACGGTGACACATGGCACACCAACAAAAAATCATCGTCCAGCCTCAGCTTTGGTATTCTTTCACAACCATGTTATGGGTTTATTAGACTGAGCAAACATAAACATATGTGGGGAACATAGTGCTGCGTCTCATGGAACATGAAGATTTAATAAATACATAGTAGGTGGCGATATATGCTCCTAGTGGTAGCGATTCGCCATTAGTCTGCCCTGTCCGGTCAAATTCCTCACTCCTGAAGTGCTCACTGCAGAGCAGTGTCCTGTCACAGGAAACAAAACCGTCTCTTCTTAGGGCGAGTTCCCACTGCCTTAAACCTTAAAAACATGAGAAAGGTAGCCAGATATATAAATTATTGTCAACATTTTCCTCCCTTCTTTCCTTTAACATTAAGGGTAAGGACAAAAATACACACCGAAATGATCATATTTTTTGTATGTATGCATGTATGTATAGCCTACTTTAAGAATAAGACAACCACACTAAGAGTAATAAAAAAGGTGTCCAAAATAAACATTAAATAATTGTGTACAGAAATGGTAGCAACATATTCTAAAGAGGCTGGGTCAACAACAATCTTGCAATACTATTATCTCACATAGCCCCACTGATCCTGTGTAGCAGGACTTGTAATGTACATACATCCACTAAGTAATTAACGATTATCCTAATTTTAGTCATAATATTGTCATATCTTACAGGTGAAAGGTGATCCCACGGGTTCTTGTTTGCAGACTGCGGTGATTAGAGCATCCGTAGGCTGCACAAAAGTCCGGCATAGTCAGGTACTTCTGTAAACACAAAGCCAGCAAATTCCTGTATCATAATGCAATATGTTTTTAACAAGCCAAACCACTTGGAAGAAATCATGTGTAACTTAAGTTATGTTGAAAAGAAAGAGCAGTTCTGCCTCTCCCACTGGTGTAAAGTTGCTGGGTCAACTTTGTAATATAGGTCTCACTCACAGCCTCTTGTTATTAGCCAGCTAATAAATACAACCACATATACAAAGAAAAGCTGCAATTTCAACATGTCCAAGCATCCTGTATCATAGCCATGTTAATAATGTTTATAATAAACCAAACTGTTTGTAAATCAGTCAAGATTTCAGCGAGTTAAGAGTATTTTTGTGCATATCACTCACCTTACAACAGCTACCATAGCGCAAATCAGAGTAACTGTTGACTGTAGCAAGATGGCGGCCGGTCAGCTACGCTGGAAAATCTCCCATGAGCCATCTAGTGTTTATATCTATGGCCAATAGCTACTTTCCTTACTATGGAGTTGGCAACACTGATCATTGTTTGTGTGTGGCATGTCAGCCTGTTCAGTTGTGCGGGAAAATGAGCGCTGCCGGTGGAGGTGATAATGAAAGAGGAGAAGAGAGAGAGGATGTGGTTCTGGGCCCTGGCCCTTCTAAAATGAAAAGACTTGTGTCTTACAACACACAGTGGGAAGAAAAATAGAGTTGGGTAAAGCCCGTGAGTGGAGATCTGTCTCGGGTCTTCTGCACCTTGTGTAGGAGGGAGTTTTCAATAGGTCACGGTGGAGAAAACGACCTGAAACAGCATGCTGGCACAGAACTGCACAAGCGAGCAACAATGGTTGGTTGAAGGATAACATTAAGTCTAATAATGATGTACCGTGCATGTTCACATGTATACTTTGCATTACTTAATACCATTTTTCAAATATTTTATTTTTTAACATTTTGGACAAAATAGCCAATTGTACATCGAGGTGCCCAGATGTCCCTAGTGCCCACCTATCCGATTTGAACATGCTGATGTACAATGTGATGTAGTAGCGTAATGCAGGTGTAAGACCATTGTGTTTGTATTGTGTTATAGGTATGCATAGTTTTCTATGCATTTTGAGGGTTTTGACCCCCAAAAACATTTTCGAACCCTAGGGGCTGGCTCCCCCAAAATAATTAAATAACATAACCCTAACCTAACCCTAACCCTAAAACCGAAATAAAGTAACAAAAAAAAGTAACTAAATCCGCCAGAAACCCGAAAATCTTCGCGCGCGTGGAACACATGCATGTGTCCCGTTTTTCCATTTCTGGAAGTTGGCAACCCTACCTCCGTTAGCTCCCGGTTAGCTCACACTGCAGCGGCCGCTCTAAAGTATTCACTGTCCGACTCACACAAGCAGCTGATACATATCCCCAGTTCCCCTTAGCCTAAGTGAATGTGTGTCAGTCTGAATTGACGCTGTTTGGCATCACAACGCTGTTATGAAAGTTTCTCTGAAAATGGGTGATTTTAGCATAGCAACCGAAGCTAAACTGACTACTTGCTATTGCTCTCCTATTGTGGCATAAACCGTTTTCTACAGGCACATTTTACCGGCGTATTTTTATTATGATTCTACTTGTGATAGTCGGACACGAAAACCTGTGCAGCCCATGTATTGATTCCATCCGATAGCTGCTATAATACAAAACAAAACGTCTGCCTCTCTCCACAATGATCAATAACAGTGAACGGATGGTCAAAGTAAGGTACAAATAAACAGAATCACACGAAGCCTGGTTAGTGTTGCCTGACTTTATAAAGTGTGTTTATAAGCACTACTGCTTGTAGGCAGGCATGACAGTCGACCCATGTTCAGGGGAGGTGGGTTTAGTTTCCTGCACGCCTCGACGTAAGAGAGACCTAAGCGACGCCACCTCTTAGCTCCGAAGCTCTTGCCTCTAGACCGACAATTTTTTGGAGCTGGAAGTGAACCGGATTCCGGAGCTAAGAGCCGGCGCCGCTGCGGTGTGAACAGGAAAAACCGGCGCTTTTCAGGCTCCAGCTCCGAGCCGGAGCTGAAAAAGCGCTGGTGTGAAAGGGGCAAATATGGCGGACCCTCCGCGTGAACGCGCAAACGGAGGGGTAGGGTGTAGGGGGCGGTTTGGGAATGGGCCAGTGTGTGTGTGTGTGAGGAAGTCCGTGGATTGGTCAATTTGGACCAATCAGCGGGGGTTTAACGTAACGGCTCCGCGGACGTAACGTAACGGCTCCACGGATTGGTCCAGTCCGGTTACGGTTGACATCATGCGTACCCGGAAGAATCAAATGGACAATGCCGTATCTCCAACGAGGCGTTTTGGGGAGGTCTTTTCTGTTTTAGAGTTTTACTCGCTACAGGGTGTACTTTGAGGGTTTTGACTCTGCACACCGTTTACATGCATAACAACCTTCATAACACACAAGGGGACGGGTACTAACCGGAAAAGCATGACATGTCACCTTTAACTTTTTTTTTTATTACTGTGAATGTGTGCCAAAATGTATGGCATATGGCTGTCTAACAGAAGTTAAATTCATTTCTCACTTATTCTGTCAATTTACCTTACCCCAAATAAAAGAACCCAATAAAAAGAGTTGTTAAATAATAGTGAAGTCACGTTGTAATAATAACTCATCCCTCTCGAGTTTTCTTTTTGTGTTTTGCCAAAAAGCCACTGTGTCAAGTATCCTTCTTGAGTTGCCGTCCGGAGTTTTCCAATATGGCGGACCATCTCGCACATGCGCAGTACAGATCGGGCAGGGGGACGGATCGGGTAGTGACAGACTTCAATACATAATTTTTATGAAATAAGGTCCCATGGAGGTCCACCGGAAGGGGAGGGACTTCGCCAAAGGGGCCCCGATCCTTCTGACTTTTGGGGTTGAAGCAGGAGGTTAAATTAGAGTTTGAGTGTGTTGTGGATTATCTATTATGTTCTACCATTCAAGGCCTCAATGTACACTACAACAAAACCCTGTGAGGAATGAATGACCCGTGTCCATGTTTAAGTTGAGGTGCACATCGTTACTCATTGAGACTAACAATGTTTGTTTTTTTAACAAAGCAGCATTAACAACCAATATTTTCACACAGATGCAACAGAGGTCATTTTAATAGGTGTTCAACAAGTAATAGTTGCGTCAGCAGAAAGTGTAAAAGGAATAATAGTTGCATCAGCAAACAGTGTAATGACATAGGAGTTGTGGGGAGGGGAGGGGGGGATCCCTCACTAAGCTTGGGTTCCAGTAAGGCAAGGCTGCATTTAACCACTGGGCTGTAACAATTAAGAAGAAACAACTCATCGGTGATGATGATTACCAGTAGCATAAATTAGATCAAGCACATGTTGTACAAATCAGTGGAAAGAGACTTACAAAGATCTGGCAAAACCTCTTCAACTCTAAAAACAAAGGATAAAAGGAAGCCATGATCTACATTCCAGTAAATGGTTGATCATCTTATACATGTTTAGGTATAAATAGATGCATATTCAGTTTTATATATTTCATCGTTTTTTTATTCAACTAAACCTATAAAAAGGAACAGAAATAAATAAGTTGAAACTCAAGCATTCAATAGTTCTATGTGATTGCAGGAGCGTCCTTGTTTAATAAACTGTCCTGATCAAGCGTTCACTTTACTGCAAAGGAAAATGAAGTAACAAAGCAGGGAAAGCTTTTGTCCCACCACTCTTAAAGAATAACTCGGTTGTCAGTCTCATCGATGCTCACATGGTACAGTAAGTCCTTTGGACTTAAACACCTCCATACATTTCCAATGAGTTCGCAGCACAGCAGCTATCCTGTCATGAGAACTGTTAGTTGTGGAACTATGCACCTAAGGAACAGTATACCATTATAGCATACATACAGTACAATCAAGACTGAATTAGAAAAATACAGGTACAAAATGATTACATTCAAGTAGACAGTACTAGCACAAAAGGGTATTGTAGTCATTTAGGTAACTAATATAGGAATATCAACTTTATCGAAGCATTTGTCTGGATAGAAAAAGTGAGGGGATGGGAAATGACAGTATTATGGCTCCTTATTGATGTATGGATTTGTTATTGACTGGACTCTCGCATATAGTTAAAATGCATAATTTACATAGAGTGGGTAAGAATTACTTTTTTTCTTCAAAGACCATGATCGTTTTGGTTTGGGTCCTAAGGTACTGTGTATTAACAGAGGCATTGAGCAGTGCCCTTTTGTTGCACTTCGTTCCGACTCTGGGCTCCACACCACTAAGTCCCATTAGATACACAGGATGAATTGTGCTGATATTGTTACCTGAAGATTTACACACATAGGAAATGCAGCACAACTGCTATGACAGCCTTCTTAATTAAGACAGGATTTCCATTGAATTGACATTTCCCTTTTCTTTGGCAAATGTTAATAAACTCACTTGCTATAAGCAAATATATCTCTTTCTTGGGGGAAGACAATTTCTTTGTCTTTGCAAAGAATTACACTGATGTCCACCAGTGGAAGAACTATACAGTTTACTGCTTGGATGCAATCACCCTTAATGTAACTTTTTTCTCATATCTGAAAAAATAGATATACCATTTCATTAGTAAGATTATCGTAAAGCAAAAAGTGATTCCCTTCAGCTTAACTGGAACATATTTGCAGTTAGTTGGTTATTAGGAACAAATTTAGTGAGGAATTGTAGATTTGTTGCATGTACTGTACTATTTGCACGCAAGGGCCTACAGAATGTTATTACTAACAACTATTAGTAACAATGTGTTGATATAGCAAACATGCTCTATTTCAAGATGCATGAGTTCTCGAAATCCCATTCATTTCTTTGTTTGCCTGTCATTAAGATTCTGACAGTACCTTGAACACAACCTTAAACCATATCCAAGAAATGGTGCTGCAGTCGCAGTCAAATACACACCTCCAGAGGAGAAAAGACAACTCATTGTCTGGAGACCGTGCATTTTATCTCAGTGCCTGTTTGCTTAGCAGGTAAGCATAGATGCATTCATAGTCTATGAACTTGATCTTTTTGACAACATTCTTAATCCAGTAAACTTTACCTCAGAGGAAAAAGCACAAAGAGAACCTAGAGCATTATAAACACTTCAACAGAAGAACAATTAAATAGAAAACAAAGCGCTATAAAAGTCATAAATGTGGATCTAAAATGTGATAGATTAAGTATTGATCTACGCAGAGGAACAAAAGGCTGGGGTTCAGAAGCTGAGGAGTATTGCTGGGCAGTTACCCTCTGTGTGGCAGCAACCCTTGGGAAGACAACGCCCCTGCAGAGGTACTGCATTCATCCTCATCCTCGTCACTCCTACAGCTGATTAACTGTAAACCAAAGTATGTCCAAGACAGAGGCGTGGAAATGGAATGATTTTGACTAAACACTAACAAAACAAAGCAAAAAATAAACACACAAGTTGCATCTCAATATAAATACTTCTAAAAATCAAAACATTGATTATATTGGACCTCTGAGTAGACCATTACTTGGCAAAACAATCTCAAAAGGCTGATAGGACAGAGAAAGAGGAAACTGTTATCAAATGCCTTGTCTCCATTAGCTCTTTAAGGAACATAGCATGGTCGGATTTTTACTATATTTTTTTCCACAAAGAATCATAAAACAAATAACATTTCATCTCTGTATTGTGTTTTTTTCAAATAGCTCATTATATGAGACATGTAGTATAAAACAATTGCATAAAACAAATATTCCAACAAGCTAGAAAACTGGTGAAGTTTCATGATGGGGTTTGTGGCTGGCTTTAGCCACGCCTGAGGACACAGGAGATACTATCAAGAGCTATGTTTGAAGAACACTGCAACTGGTGGAGACAAGGCATGTGTAACCCTTTCAAGAGCAACCCAAACTTCAGCTACAATTCAATACACACATGAATTAACCTTTCTAATTGCTACGCAAACTGCAATAAGATCTATCGATAAAACTGCTTTTCACTATTCAATAAAAAAAAAAAGATATATTCAAAGAAAAATGTTTTCACTGACTTTAGGACTGTAATGGCATTGAGCAGAAAGCTGGTTCTAGGTCTGGGTAGGAGGGTCTAGGTGGGAGGGTTAAGGCTATATTTGGATCACTTTCACACACCCCCCCTATCACAAAAAGAAGTTTTGAAGCTGAGCTACTGTCTCAGAAGCCTGAAAGGGACACTGCGAACCTACGACTAAAGGATAAGCAGGACAAACAAACACCCTCAGCTATAGTCAGCTCTAGTTCAGAAGCAAAGGTAAGAACAGGTTTACTCTTACACATTCAGTCTAACATGATTAATCATAGCTACCACATACTGTTTTACAGTAGCATCATATCTTACATACAAATACTCAACCATGATTTCTTTGTAGTTTGAGTACACCAGATAAGTGTACCACAGGAAAACACTAAGCAAGTAGTTGGTAATAAAAGTCGATCCACCATGATCATTTACCCTGGTTACAGTCATTTTGGGTTGAAGCTGGAAGGAATGGGAGGGATAAGAACTGTTCAAATACAGAGGTATTCTACCAGAGGTGGAGGGAACTCTTCAGTAGGCATGTGTGTGAGGTAAAAAGGTGACAGAAAGCTGTGTTTGTCTAGAAAAGGAATGCAGTGTTGGGTTTTTTGCCCTACCTAATAAAATGCAATTGTTTAAAATCGCAATACTTGACCTTAAAAAGAGCCTCTATTGGACAAAACGGTGTACAATAAACCCATGACAACCATCTCTATAAGGGAAGCCATGCAATGGGGGACAGCTTGGTTCCTCCACAGGGCCAAACAGAGTATCTAAGGGGGTTGGAGAAGTTCAGAAAGGCACCCTCCCTCAAGCCAAAGGAAGGCATTCGGGAAAAACACTGAGATAGCGAGGAGAGCGCTTTTTACCCACTAAAACCCAAGCTCAAGCAAATTCAACACAAGGGTAAGGTGGAGTTTGTCCAAAGCTTCCCTCATTAAGTCTCCCTGCAGTGTAGGGTTACCACCACTGCCAGAGCCATGTTGTAGCGTCTCCTCACAGCAGAACACTTCACTGGTCGGCGCAGGAGATGAGGACTGGAGTCTGGCTAAGCTCTTTCTTCTGGTTCTCAGCCAAGCCTCTCTGGCCTCTGAAAATGTCAAAAAAGGAGACTGAAGACTTTGTGCATCGGGAAAATATACAAGGCTTTACTTAAAAGTGCTTTACCAACTGAGTTAAAGTGCAGTGTCTCAATTGTGATGGGTGCTACTATAGGAGAACAACAGATGATGAGGATTGGCTTTTTTTTGTGTATTTTTACTCCAAACCTCACGTTAAGATCAGACTGCAAATGACTGGTGAGTCAGTATGAATACATCTGTGTCTGCGACAACTTCTCTTTAATCACACAACAAATATGTTCTTATAAGTAGTTTCCTGCATCTGGTCTAATGTAAAGGATGACATGCGACATGACATCAGGAGCAAAGGCATTTAGTTAGATAATAACATTCACCTACAGGTGAAGACAATCCACAAAATCATGCCCTAAACAGGAAAACGTTTGCGAACTATCAGCATAATATTGTCATTAAGTATTTCTACAGCCTATAACATCTTCTTTTAGTTGACATTATCATTTATGGGCTCACAGGGAGCGATGCGATAAAAGCACACTATTGACTAATGACTCCAGGATATTTTAGAACATTCCACAGTGAGAAAAATAAGTCCAAACGGTGTCTACCTGTGAACATTTTCCATGGCTGCTACCTCAGCAAGGGCTGCCAGGCTGAAGAAAGCGGGCAGCTCTGGTGCTGCAGCGCTCCTCTCCGCCTCCTGTGCTCTGGGATTACTGTAGCAACCCTTGACATTGCATAAAATCTGTTGGGGTAATGGCTTCTTATCCTCTTCGTGGTTCTGGTCCCACATTTTGTCCTCTGTAAAAACACACAAAAAGAACACAATTGTAAGGAGAAAACCTTGGAAAATTCCAATTATTTATTTTTCTGCATTAACAGACATAATTTGATGAGAAAATACACTAGTGTCTGCCATGCTTGTCAAAATACGTCTGTAAAGTAACTAGTTATTTTACTCATTCATCGAGTGGTTACTTTCCACTGTATCAGCTTTCAGAGTGACTCATTCACACCAATGCAACTCCGGTTCAAGCTCCGTGCTAGAGCTTTTCAGGTTCAGAACCAGTTCTTCGGTTTAGCTCTGGCTCTTTTCACACCACCCAGAGTCCGACTGGTAATGCGTCGTTGCGTCATCGTTTGCGTCATGACGTAACCGTTTGCGTGCCTGCTTCATAAAGCCAAACCGCGCGGATGAAATCAGTTGCATTCATTTCTTATGGCTCTATCTGCAGCTTTTCCGGAGTCATTTCTGTGGTTTAGTTATATTCTTATAAAAAAGTGTACTCGTGTCAATAAAGGTTTTTTTAAAACACAACTGCTTCCGAGGTCGGTCTTCTTTCTTAAGGTGGACTGAACCATGAGTGTGGAGTAACGTTGTATCTTTCATTTAAATGAACTGTAACCTTCACCCAGGTATGTAACAGCTGTTCTCAAATGAACACGTGAAGTAAAGTTTAATATTTATAGTTTTATAGATTTATAATGAGTTATAATGAGAGGTGATCAACGTGAATGCTCAGGTTCCACCTTAACACGCAGACACGTTGCTTCACCATGAGCAGAAACCTTTATACAGTCTATGACAGAAACACTGAAACTCTTGTTAGGTTTCTCCATCGTTGTGCAAACTGGATAAAACGCGGGCTTTTTGTTGTTGTTCAGGAGTTGATCTGTCTCTGCCCCTGCCCCCGCCTCGACGTAAGCGTGACGTATGTGGTGCTTTTGCTCTGGCTGGACAATTTTTTGGTGCTTGAAACGAACCGGATTCCGGAGCTAAGAGGCTGCTCCGCTGCGGTGTGAAGAGGAAAACCCGGTGCTTTTCAAGCTCCAGCTCCGAACCGGCCCTGAAACACCGTTGGTGTGAATGAGGTATTATGCCCCTTTCACACCAGCGCGTCAGTTTAGCTTCGGTTGCTATGCTAACATCACCCATTTTATACCAGAGAAACTTTCATAACAGCGTTGTGATGCCAAACAGCGTCAATTCAGACTGACACACATTCACTTAGGCTAAGGGGAACTGGGGATATGTATCAGCTGCTTGTGTGAGTCGGACAGTGAATACTTTAGAGCGGCCGCAGCAGTGTGAGCTAACCGGGAGCTAACGGAGGAGAATAAACTCCCGTGGAAGAGCAGCCAACACTGCAGCGGTCGGTAAATGCTGCAGAAACACATTAATAAACAATGAACCACGGCACTCTGGAGCAAAGTATAAGGTTGGAGAAGTCGTTATTCAATTTAATCTGGCTTCGTGTGATTAAAAGCAACACGATCATCGACCCGACGCAGTTGTTGTTGTTGTGAGCGCCGTAATGCCGTTGGGGAGCAAATCAGCGATGTAAACGGTGACGTCATGACGCAGCAGCGGCAGCACCAGTCGGGTGCTGGGCGGTGTGAACAGAGCGGGAGCAGAAAAGGGAAACCGGAGCTGAACCAGAAAAGCTCTAGCTCGGAGCTAGAAAGGGAAAAGCGCTGGTGTGAAAGCCGCATTAGAGAGTTCTTTCAATTACACCCCATCCAAACATAAAGAAAGGACAAACTAAAACATGTCCTAAGTATGATATCACAAATATTCATTACTAAGGTTTCAATAATGTGTTAAGGAAACAATAGTATTAAACCTGTGGCTTTATTTAGCAGATTCTGTCTCTAGCTAGTAAGCTCTCCTTTATATATTCTGTTCTTAAAATACAGCCCATAAATGGTTG
This sequence comes from Gymnodraco acuticeps, assembly GCF_902827175.1. NCBI lineage: Eukaryota > Metazoa > Chordata > Actinopteri > Perciformes > Bathydraconidae > Gymnodraco > Gymnodraco acuticeps. Next base: position 628,823 of record NW_022990836.1, read on the forward strand.
ATTAGTTCAAGAAAAAAAGAGTAATGACAATCAACAACTTTTTGCAATCCAAACCTCAAGACTTCTCACAATAATAATCCTAAACAAGCTAATAATAATAAATAAATACAAAAAGTAAAGTAACATGTGATGAGACCTTTTCACAAGGAAACTTTGGATGTGACTGTGGGGCAGCGATCCGCCCACACCCCTTCACATTGGTTTAAAATGATAGTTACGTATGTAACTACGGTTCTATGAATCCCGGATGACCGCCAGAGGCGGTGCTTAGCACTCAATATATTCTGTCTTGCGCATGTGCAGGTCGAATATTTATATCAACAAACTCACATGTGACCTTGTATGACCCCGGAAGGCATAAATAAGTTCCGGTGTTGTCAACGAGTTCAGTCCTATGGAATCTTCTCGCGGGAACACGAGATTCCGAGTGACCAAGAACTCTAGCGGTCATCCAGGATTCATAGAACCGTAGTTACATACGTAACTATCGTTCTATTTCATCCTTACTGACCGCCAGAGGCGGTGCTTAGCACTGGATGACTTATATCAACAGAGTCACAAGGAAGTCTGAATACTTACCCTGCCTATAGGGATGGCCTAGGTCACATGTGTCAAACTCAAGGCCCGGGGGCCAAATCTGGCCCTTGGTGGATTTAATTTCAGCCCGCAGGATAATTTTAAATTACTATTAGATCTGGCCCGCCGGTATATTGCACGCACACCTTCACTCAATCCTGAGGATCTCCTCCGCTCAGAGCCTGACCCCAAACATTGATGACCTTGCACCAAAGATGAGATGCCAAGTATCTGCTTGAACTAGCATCACAGAGCAGCAAACTGAGTTTCAATTGATGTTTCCTTCTACACATTTGTTCTTGAGACAACAGGGCATATTTGTTTTTTTCTTTGAGGGAAATAGTTTTTTTTAAGTTGTTGTTGGCCTATGGGAAAATGTAATCATAAGAAATTACTCTGGAAAAGCTGCAGATCGAGCCATAAGAAATGAATGCAACTGATTATTTAATGTTTAATGTTGATTTTATAGGCAATAATTTAAGCTTTGTTAGTTCCAAGTTTAATATGTGCAATAAGTTCATTTCAATAAGTTTTGCAATAAACATTGAACCAGTCCGGCCCTCGACTAGTACCCATTTTTTTATTTTGGCCCCCTGTGTATTTGAGTTCGACACCCCTGGCCTAGGTGGACTCTGCAGGAGGACCACACCCAGCGGGTGAGGGGCGGCAACATTCGCCCTGTAGTATCTGGCCAATGTGCTCAGGGATGCCCATGTGGCTGCGGCACATATGTCCTCCAGGGGCACACCTCTCAAGGTCGCCCATGACGTGGAGACACTCCTCGTAGAGTGGCACTTTACTCTGGGTGGCAAGGGACGGTCATTCGCCTTGTATGCCTGGGCAATGACGTCCACGATCCAGTGGGACAAGCACTGTTTTGAGAGCGCACAGCTCCTTCTAGGACCATCGTAACACAGAAAGAGCTGTTCAGACTGACGTATGCCTGTGGTAGTCTGGACATAAGCTCTAAGGGCCTGCACCGGGCATAGGAGTCTTGACCTCTCTTCCCCCTCTCCTGATGGGGAGTCAAACCGTGCCAGCTGGATAGGCCGATTAAAATGAGAGCGTGCCAGCACCTTAGGTAGGAACGCTGTATTCGGCCATAAGGTGACACCTGAGCCATCTGAGTTCCACTTCAGACACGAGCTGTTCACGGACAAGGCCTGAAGGTCGCTTACACGCTTTGCTGAGGTGATGGCAAGAAAGAAAGCAGTCTTAGCTGAGAGCCACCTCAGTTCTGCCTGTGACAAGGGTTCAAAGGGAGGCGAGCATAGGGCATCTAGCAGCAAGGGCAGGTCCCATGTAGGAGCACTTGGGATGTTCGGGGGGCGAAGCCTCAGAGCTCCCCTTAAGAAGAGGGATACCAGCCTATGGCTCCCCACTGTGTTGTTGTCAACCCTTCAGCTGATAGAGCAGCCACATACACCCTGACGGTAGCGGGACACCGGCCGTCGTCCAGGAGGGACTGCAGGAACTCAAGGGTAGTAGGCACCGAGCAATGAACTGGGTCCTCATTTCGACCTTGCCACCAGTCAGAAAACAGTTTCCACCTGTTTTCGTACTGCCTACGAGTAGATGGTGCCCTAGCATTGAGAATAGTTCTCATGACAGGCTCTATGCAGTCAATCAGCAGACTGGCCAGACCCACAGCTGGAGGCAAGGAGCTGCCCAGGTCAGGAGAGTCTGGGACACCTCTAGCAAGCGTGCAGATTTGGTGCCCCCCTGGTGGTTTGTGATACACCGTTGTAGTGTTGTTCGAGCGGACAAGCACATGCCTCCCTCTCAGGTATGGCAGGAAGTGCCCGAGTGCTAGTTGCACAGCTCGCAGCTCTAACACGTTGATGTGTTCTGTGCAGTCCTGAACAGACCACTGCCTACGAGCTGTCCTGTTTTGCCACACCGCACCCCATCCCGAGAGGCTGGCATCCGTCGCAACGGTTTCTCTGCGGAAAGAGACGGAGCTCATGGCCACGCCCCTCAAGATATCTGACCTCTCCCTCCATGGGGATAGAGTGGAGAGGCACTGTTGTGACACCCTGATTTTTCTGTGCCTGTGCAACTTGGGGTCTAAGTGGAAGCCGTTCAGCCATCTCTGCAGGGGGCGCAGTGACAACAAGCCCAAGGGAACGACAGCTGAGGCAGCTGTTAGCTTGCCCAAGAGGCGGAGAAAAAGAATATATGCCAGAGACCTGCCCCTTTTGAAGAGGGGAAGAAGCTGGAGGATGTCGTCCAGGCGCTGAGCAGATGGACAGGCCCGCATAGTGACTGTGTCCAGAGCCACCCCAATAAAGGTTAGGCTCTGAGAGGGGTTCAGACAACTCTTCTGCATGTTCATCTTGAGGCCTAGCCAGGCGACATGAGAGAGAAGGAGAGCCGTGTCCTGGGTCGACTGCAACCGGGATGGTGCATTGATCAACCAGTCGTCTAAGTATGGCAGAATCTTCATACCCTGAGACTGCAGGGGCGAGAGGGCTGCCGCGACACACCTGGTGAACACCCTTGGGGAGAGGGAGAGTCCGAATGGGAGCACCCTGAACTGGAAATGACAGCCTCTGAAGGCAAAGCGAAGAAACTGCCTGTGATGAGGCACAATATGCACATGAAAATAAGCGTCCTTCAAGTCGACGGACGTGAACCATTCCCCCCTGGCAACGGTACGAAGAACGTCCGCTGTGCTCAGCACATGGAAAGGTAAAATATTTAGGAACTTGTTGAGTCCCCTCAGATCGTGCATTGGGCCAAGTCCACCGTCTTTCTTCCTGGTAAGGAAGAAAGACTGGCTGTGAGATGGGGGTCCACAGGCTCGATTGCACTCTTGGCAAGAAAGACTGACACTTGGCAAGAAAGTCTGACACTTCCTGGTTTAGGGCGATTTCTTTTGCCAGGTGTCTTATGGTGGTCATTTTGACCCGGCTGAAGGCTGGGGGCCGGCATCGGAACTGAAGCTTGTACCCTTGGGTTACCCAGGGGTCTGAAGCTTGAGCTACCCAGTAGTTGAGCTGCTGCTTGGAGAAATAACCGACAGCCGGCCCCAGACCATCAGTACCTTGCCCCCCGGTCTATGGAGGGTCTGGGGGGGCGACGGTTAGGCACCGGATGCCGAGGATGCCTTGACTGTGCTGGTAGCGGGCCGGCCCCCTCGTGGGACGCTGAGGCCCATGGTGGGCACCGGGATGGGAGCGGCCTCGGGAGGCAGACGCGGGGGGGGGGGGGAGTGGCTGAAGCTGCCATCGAGACCACATCGTCATCTGGAACCAGCTAAGCCATGGGTGGATTGGGTGCAGAGGCGTGCTCTGTACGGACACCAGAATGGAGAGCCAAGAGGAGTGACTTAATCTGGGCTAGCTTAGTAGTGAGTAGGTCCACCCTGGAGGACAGCCTATCAGGCTTAGTCCTCTTCTTGGGCGGGGCACCCGCAGCCTCTGCGGCCCAACACCTAGGATGGGTAGGCTGGGCTGGACTCGACTGTGCAGGGGGAAGGCCACCCTCAGCTAGTAGTTCTACCTCGGCTAGTCTAGCAGCTCTTACCGCACGAGGCATGATGGCATTCAATAATCCAAAAAAATCCCATTGGTTTCTACCGCAGCTTCTGTACAGCCATGTGCCATCCAACAGTTCCAGAAATGAGTCCTCTTTATCAAACTTGTTATCCCCACAAAGTCTCTCCTGACCTAATGTAGTGGCTATTTTTACAATGGTCCATGTTTCTAGGCCATTGAGTCTGCGAGGTGTCTCAGTTCTTACCTGTTGCTTGAGACAAGTGAAAAACATCTCTGACATGCTTGCAGTCTAAACAGGAGGTAAAACATTGTGGTTTGTATTCTTTCATCAAACATGACAGTAGTGACCATGCACCTTTAAAGTTTAATTGTGTTTTCATGATGTTTCAAATGCTTTTTTAACATACAGTGGTAATCAAACCTTGGACTCTTTAGACACGAGACAGAGACAGACCCTATAATCCAACACTGATCAATATCATCACTCACCCTCAGCAGGAGACACACTGCCATCAGCTGTGCGCACCAAGTGTGTGATCTTGGTCTTTCTTGCCTTTCTCTTCTGGCTACCAACAAGCATCTCCATACTATTGGTACCCTGGACATCCGGGCACATTATGGCAACGGGGGCACATGATTTGGCCTTTGCAGCTGAATCCAGCATGGTGGAATCACTCAGTGCCCCTGTGGTTGGGAAAAGGTCAGAGGACAATTCAATGATTTTACCTCTGCACATATTGTATGAAGAGTGAGAGTTGAATCATGTGAGTGTATAACATGAGTTACAGAGTTGTTACAGCCTTATTTACTGCAAATTAAGGACTTTTTTGGGCTGTAAAGGTACATTCTGAAAATGTAAGTTGTTTTTCTCACCAAAGGATATTTTAAAGCAATAATGCAACTGCAAGAGGAATCGGCAATATAGCTATAAAACAAATATTCCTACGTCATTATGCTCAAAGATTAACATTCTAGTTCACCTTTGTCCACTGCACCTGGTTTCTCCTTTTTGTGTTTTTGCTTCCTAACAATCTTGTGGAATGAAGTCTTTTTCTGAGATGGAGATGATCCTGATACGACAAAAAAAAAGATAAGAAAAAAGGAGCATGGCAATGTTATGTTATTTAACAAGGGGAAAACGTGCTCGGAACACCACCGGAGTGAAAAACATGATTCTAAAAACAGGTGCAGAGTGGGACATGGATGAGATGAAAGCGTATTAAACAACATGAATTGTTTTGGTTTATTGTTCTTTTTACCTTTCCCGGCTTTAGAGACTTCCTCTTGGACGCTGGGGCTGTCAGTCTTCTTCTTCTTTACGACAGTAGTCCCCTTCTTATCAAATGTCATTGGGCTATACTGTGGCAGGCTGTTAAACTTCCTTTCAAACTCCTCCTCCAGTTTCCCCAGGCTGACAAGCAAAGTTTAGAGTTCACACAACTGAGCATTTAATCAATAGCCTAACAATGAAAACAAAGCAGTATCTTGGTCCTGCAGGGCAAACAGACAGAGGATCAAACACCTTCCTCCTCAATTACACGCACTCCGGAGAATTCATTCAGAATGTGTGTAGCATAGTTTGCGTATCAACGGTACATGTTTTCTTCATGCAACGTTTAGGTTAAGTATAATATATTACTTGAAGAAATTATTAATTAACTTTAGAAAAATAATCAAGACAGTAGAAGCAGAAAGGACAGAATATTATGAGTGCATTTGGTAAATTGCAGGAGCTAATATTGTATACAGAGGTCTGGTGCAGGAAAACCATTCATCACCAGCGGGCTTGATCCATTTTGTATTCAATATTATTATCGCTAAACAATATTTTATGGTAATTAGGTTGTTTACACAAACTACTCAATGGGCCATTTCTGAATGCCTGTTATCCTTTTACACTAAGAAATGGCAAGGAAACTGTTGAATACATGTTTAATATAAACATGAAGAAATCCCCTGCAACATGACATTATTAGTGTGCGTTTCTTCATTTCTTTTTTTCCTTCATCACATTAGTTGCCTGGATGTCGGTGTTAATAATCTGTTTTTAATTTGACCATCAGGTCAGCAATATATTTTTTCTCAGTAAGTCTCTGATACTGTTAAAATGCAAAGTGTCATCAACTGGTGGGATTCATATTACTGGAGGCGCAGTAGGTTGTTAGCGATTTAATAATAATTGAAAGCATACAGACATGCAGGTGACAGACAGGATTAGATCACTGACCTGTACATATCACAAAGATGTACAGGACGTTTGAACCTGGCAATTGTGACCATGGGCCATTTTAACTTTACACAGGCGATTTTGCTTTAGAAATTGGACTAGTCTGTTGTTACTGCATTCTGTTAGCTGGCTGGTTGACCCAGAGGGGGAGACTCAAGCTGATCCATGGATTTACTCTGGGTCGCACTCAGAGACAAACTTCTCAATGAGTTCTGTGATCTTAGAGTCACAATTTTTTCACATTTCTATAATAGAGGTTGTGACTAGCACATTATTAAAACCCATAGTGCACAAAGAGCCACAATCAGAAGAACCAGACCAGGGAATGTCTTTTTAAAATATTAAAAGAAAAACCCTGTGTGAACATTGCTTCATTGCACGAGCTAAATACACGAGAAGTGTGAGCAGCTTCTGTAATTACTGACTGGTGTAGATTTACAAAAAGAAAAAAAGATTCTCAGCACGCTTGTAATATATGCTACAACGAAAGGTACAACAGTTACAAAAAAGGAGACGTCACTCACCCTTGAGAACTCTCATCTTTTGACTTGGACTTTTTCAGCTTTTTGGGATTATTAGGTCCCGTCTGAGAAACTGACCAGCTGTCATCACTCCAGTTGGCATCATGATCAGAAGCACGTAAAGCACCGCGCTTACCTGAGGATGCATGAACAAACAACAGTTCAGACAAACAGAAATAGATCAAGTAGAGCTTGAAAGGATCATTCATGCTTTCATATCATCCTGGCTGGATTATTGTAACTCCATTTTCACGTGTCTCAGTTCATCCCTGAACCGTCTCCAAATGGTCCAGAATGCAGCTGCAAGACTGTTAGCCTGGTCCAGCAGGATGACTCACATTACACCCATTTTAAGATCTTTATATTTGCTCCCCATCCGGTTAAGAATTCCTTTTAAAGGTCCCATGTCATGGCCATTTCCACTGATCATAATTCCATTGTTGAGGTCTACTAGAATAGATTTATACTGTGCAATTTTCCAAACTCACATTGTTTCGCATACAGCATCTCTGTAAACTACGTGTATTCACTCTCTCCACTAAACGGCTCGTTGCTGCTCTTGCCCCCCCCTCCCTGTGAGCCCAGTGTGCTCCGATTGGTCGGGACCAGTCGGGACGTTGTGAATCGCGCTGAGCTCCGTGGAGGTGTGGTTTCCTTGTTTAGCGATACACAGCCAAACACAGCCAAACTCACCCTGAGCACACACAAAGTCACAGCCGAAGTAAAAACAATAAGTGTGGCTTGATATTGAGTAAGAAAAAGGTTGATAAATGCTGTGAGAATGGGTCTGCAGAGAGAATGGGTCTGCAGAGAGAATGGGTCTGCAGAGAGAACGGGTCTGCAGTGAGAATGGGTCTGCAGAGAGAATGGGTCTGCAGAGAGAACGGGTCTGCAGAGAGAATGGGTCTGCAGAGAGAACGGGTCTGCAGTGAGAATGGGTCTGCAGAGAGAACGGGTCTGCAGTGAGAATGGGTCTGCAGAGAGAATGGGTCTGCAGAGAGAACGGGTCTGCAGAGAGAATGGGTCTGCAGAGAGAATGGGTCTGCAGAGAGAATGGGTCTACAGAGAGAACGGGTCAGCAGAGAGAACGGGTCTGCAGAGAGAACGGGTCTGCAGAGAGAATGGGTCTGCAGAGAGAACGGGTCTGCAGAGAGAACGGGTCTGCAGAGAGAACGGGTCTGCAGAGAGAATGGGTCTGCAGAGAGAATGGGTCAGCAGAGAGAATGGGTCTGCAGAGAGAACGGGTCTGCTGTGAGAATGGGTCTGCAGTGAGAATGGGTCTGCAGAGAGAATGGGTCTGCAGAGAGAATGGGTCTGCAGAGAGAATGGGTCTGCAGAGAGAATGGGTCTGCAGAGAGAACGGGTCTGCAGTGAGAACGGGTCAGCAGAGAGAACGGGTCTGCAGAGAGAACGGGTCTGCAGAGAGAATGGGTCTGCAGGGAGAATGGGTCTGCAGAGTGAACGGGTCTGCAGAGAGAACGGGTCTGCAGTGAGAACGGGTCTGCTGTGAGAATGGGTCTGCAGTGAGAATGGGTCTGCAGAGAGAACGGGTCTGCAGTGAGAATGGGTCTGCAGAGAGAATGGGTCTGCAGAGAGAACGGGTCTGCAGAGAGAATGGGTCTGCAGAGAGAATGGGTCTGCAGAGAGAATGGGTCTGCAGAGAGAATGGGTCTGCAGAGAGAATGGGTCTGCAGAGAGAATGGGTCTGCAGAGAGAATGGGTCTGCAGTGAGAATGGGTCTGCGGAGAGAATGGGTCTGCAGAGAGAATGGTCTGCAGAGAGAGAGAGAATGGGTCTGCAGAGAGAACGGGTCTGCAGAGAGAATGGGTCTGCGGAGAGAATGGGTCTGCCAAGGAATGGGTCTGCAGAGAGAATGGGTCTGCAGAGAGAACGGGTCTGCTGTGAGAAATGGGTCTGCCAGTGAGAATGGGTCCTGCAGAGAGAATGGGTCTGCAGAGAGAATGGGTCTGCAAAGAGAACGGGTCTGCAGTGAGAACGGGTCTGCAAAGAGAACGGGTCTGCAGTGAGAACGGGTCAGCAGAGAGAATGGGTCTGCAGAGAGAATGGGTCTGCAGAGAGAACGGGTCTGCAAAGAGAACGGGTCTGCAAAGAGAACGGGTCTGCAGTGAGAACGGGTCAGCAGAGAGAATGGGTCTGCAGTGAGAATGGGTCTGCAGAGAGAATGGGTCTGCAGAGAGAACGGGTCTGCAAAGAGAACGGGTCTGCAAAGAGAACGGGTCTGCTGTGAGAATGGGTCTGCAGTGAGAATGGGTCTGCAAAGAGAACGGGTCTGCAAAGAGAACGGGTCTGCAAAGAGAACGGGTCTGCTGTGAGAATGGGTCTGCAGTGAGAATGGGTCTGCAGAGAGAATGGGTCTGCAGAGAGAATGGGTCTGCAAAGAGAACGGGTCTGCAGTGAGAACGGGTCAGCAGAGAGAATGGGTCTGCAGTGAGAACGGGTCTGTAGAGAGAATGGGTCTGCGGAGAGAATGGGTCTGCAGTGAGAACGGGTCTGCAGAGAGAATGGGTCTGCAGTGAGAACGGGTCTGTAGAGAGAATGGGTCTGTAGTGAGAACGGGTCTGCAGAGAGAATGGGTCTGCAGAGAGAACGGGTCTGCAGAGAGAACGGGTCTGTAGAGAGAACGGGTCTGTAGAGAGAATGGGTCTGCAGAGAGAACGGGTCTGCAGAGAGAACGGGTCTGTAGAGAGAACGGGTCTGTAGAGAGAATGGGTCTGCAGAGAGAATGGGTCTGCAGAGAGAACGGGTCTGCAGAGAGAACGGGTCTGCAGAGAGAACGGGTCTGCAGAGAGAACGGGTCTGCAGAGAGAATGGGTCTGCAGAGAGAATGGGTCTGCAGAGAGAACGGGTCTGCAGTGAGAACGGGTCTGCAGAGAGAATGGGTCTGCAGAGAGAATGGGTCTGCAGAGAGAACGGGTCTGCAGAGAGAATGGGTCTGCAGAGAGAATGGGTCTGCAGAGAGAATGGGTCTGCAGTGAGAATGGGTCTGCAGAGAGAATGGGTCTGCAGTGAGAATGGGTCTGCAGAGAGAATGGGTCTGCAGAGAGAATGGGTCTGCAGAGAGAACGGGTCTGCAGAGAGAATGGGTCTGCAGAGAGAATGGGTCTGCAGAGAGAATGGGTCTGCAGAGAGAACGGGTCTGCAGAGAGAATGGGTCTGCAGAGAGAATGGGTCTGCAGAGAGAACGGGTCTGCAGAGAGAATGGGTCAGAGAGAACGGGTCTGCAGAGAGAATGGGTCTGCAGAGAGAATGGGTCTGCAGAGAGAATGGGTCTGCAGAGAGAATGGGTCTGCAGAGAGAATGGGTCTGCAGAGAGAATGGGTCTGCAGAGAGAATTTCGCCACGATCCCAACTGTCTGTTATCAGCCTGCAGCCAGGGAGGAGAAATCAGCAGAGCTGCTTGCACTGAGTGTGTGAGGAAGTCCGTGGATTGGTCAATTTGGACCAATCAGCGGGGGCTTAACATAACGGCTCCACGGACGTAACGTAACGGCTCCACGGATTGGTCCATTTCGTTCCGGGTACGACATGACATCATGATGTACCCGGAAGAATCAAATGGATGATGATGTTTCACCAACTAGGCGTTTTGGGGAGGTATTTTCTGTTTTAGAGTTTTACTCGCTACAGGGTGCACTTTGAGGGTTTTGACTCTGCAGACCGTTTACATGCATAACAACCTTCATAACACACAAGGGGACGGGTACTAACCGGAAAAGCATGACATGGGACCTTTAAGGTTCTTGTTATTTCTTATAAAGCCCTGCATGGACAAGCACCTGAGTACTTGCGTGACCTTCTGCATCCCTACATCACCAGTATGTCCCCTAGGTTTTCAGACCCCGGCCTACTGGCTGTCCCACGGCCTCGTTTAAAACTAAAGCTGACTGTGCCTTTCAAGTGGTGGCTCCAACACTATGGAACCCCCTCCATACAGACATTTGGTCTGCAGTCTCTGTACAAGCTTTTAAAAAACCACTGAAGACCCATCTTTTTACATTGGCCTATGTGTCTCCTTGAGATGTGTGTGTGTAATGTGTGTGAAGTTAGGTCATTTTGTTTGTTCCTTTTGGGGCTCTTTGTTGCCTGCGCTTTGTTTTTATGTTGACCTTAACTTCTGGCACATGTATTTATGATCTTCATGTTTCTGTGGTCTTATTTTTTACTTTTTTCTTTGTGAATTGTATTTCTCTGAAAGGTGCTATATTAAATAAACGTGTTATTATTATTAGGGCCGGGACTTTAACGCGTTAATTAAGATTAATTAATTACACAAAAATTAACGCATTTTAATCGCACTTATTTTTGCACCGCGGAACGTTTCTCACTGGATGAGTTTCAGGCGTACCGATTATACTGGAGCACCAACTAACGTTCATGACTTCAGACAACAACAAACCACAGTGACCGGGGACTTCCGGCCGGGGACTTTGGGCGGCAGTATACGCCGTGAAGTGGTTTGCGGCCTGCCAGTAAACCCAAAGCAGAAGAAGAAGAAGTGACGTCAGCGGCTTCATTTGCCTAATCCACCCCCAGGTTCAAAGAGTTCTCATGAACTAAGTTCTCATGAACCTTTGTGGGAAAAGTACTGCGGTGTGAATGCGCCTAATGGTATACTAAAATCCATGTGAAAAAAAATTGCTTCTCACTGTTCTTAGGTCAAATATTTATATGCGATTAAAAATGCGATTAATTTCGATTAATTAATTACAAAGCCTCTAATTAATTAGATTAATTTTTTTAATCGAGTCCCGGCCCTATTATTCATTCATATTAATTAACTACATGAAAAACACAGGCTTGTAACATTAGCTTTAGATTATTCCTCATATATGTAATCATTGGTGTTTTCTTGAATTCAAATGGATACCTCGGTCGATGTTGGCTCTCAGTGAAGTCAGCATTCCTTCAGAAACCAGCGTTTTGTACAAGGCGCCTTTGCAGCTCCGCTCTGATTTCCTGGAGCCGTGGTGCTCTGCGGTGGAGTCGCAGTTCCCTTCACCCGACCTCTCCTTCCCCTTGTCTTCCTCTCTTAGCTTAGAAGGTGAGGGGCTGCAGGGGGAGTGCAGGGCTTCTTCCATGCTGCTCTGAAGATCCGTGCTTCCTAAACTATCTTCTTCAGCGTCTTGTTTGGGACAGACGTCGGCCATCTCTTCCTTCATTTCTACCTCAGAAGAAGAGGTCTGCCCACACTGCCCGCTGTCTTCCTCCATCTCCTCCTCTTTTTCTTGAACAAAGGTCTTGACTTTGGGCTTATTCTTCTTTTTGAGCACAGCTGAGTTACCAGCACTTCCCTGGATCTTCTTCTTGGGGGTCTCCTCTGTGTCCTTCCAGACCCCTTTGGCCACTGCCTCAATTGTACTGAAGACACTGTCCACGTTTGACTCTGCATGGTTACACTTCTTGAGGATTTTCTTTGCTGGGGAAGGTATCTCAACATTATCATTTGACTTGGCCATCTCTTTTTTCGTGCTCTTGGTTTTGACACGTGCATTTTGGCTGCTGCATTGTGGGGGAATGGCATCAGAGGAGAGCAAAGGTAGAAGTGATATCTGAGGGGGGGGGGGGACCGTCGTCCCAGTCGGCTCTCTCCTCCTTGATCTCAGTTAGCAGAGGGGCGGCTGTGGAGGGGCAGACCACAGGCTGAGAGCCCACTGGGTCCATGTGTCCAGCTTCAGAGGCTAAGCACATCTTAGCAAACAAAAGACAAATATAACATTAAAACAGTCTATGCTACCAATTATACATCTCTACATTTAAATCCTATATTTGATTTCTGAATAGATCAAAAATGGTGTGTAATATCTTTTTTTTTAAGTGCCCTTAACTAATCTTGTTTTTTGCAAATATACAGTATAGATATACTTATATGTGGACCTACTGTGAAACAATTAATTATGATTTATACAGTTCATTTTGTGCTGTTGAGTATATGGATAAAAGGAAACATGTATGAAATGGGTCAAAGGTCATACATAAGGCTTAAAATGATCAAAATAACAAAATGTCATTGTCTGCTTTCAGCAAATATTGACTGTTTTCCAGATGAAGATGTGACACTTATAAGTCACCTTTGTCAGGTTTGTCACATTTTTAAATATTGTATTCTCTGTGGTGATAGAATGCTGATGTGCCATCAGCTAAATGGCATGCTCTCATGGTTATTTAAAAAAGCTGCAAAGTGTTACTTAAGATGAACTGTGTGAAGACTGTCCTTACCTCGGCGAGCTGGAACAGAGCAGACTGTGGGCAGGGCTTTCCTTCAGGAGCAGAGACAGACGGCTGAGGACACAATGAGGGACACTTATGAGACTACTATTATTATTTAGCAATATTAATTTTTAACAACAAATGTTAACTGTTACAGTAGGATCAAATACTTGTCTGGCTCACTTTGGGTTACCGGGCCTCACTGAGGCTAACATTAGCATCCTTGATAACCTTCATCATGAATCAATGTTCCAATCCAGCTATGAACGCCATCACATGTAACACGACACAGCTTTAACCATGACTGAAGTACAGTGATATATGGTCACAGCCACATATTAACAGGAGAAATGTATCAAATGTGGTCAAATAGGGAGGGAAATCTAATTAAAACCCTACACAATTATTAAAAGTGAGACAATAAGATTTAAAATGTGTAGTAAAATAAAATGAAAGTATTAAAACAGAGATAAACTGAGAAACCAGAAAATGAATGAAATTAAGCAGTGTAAAATCCTGTTAAATATCCTGTTAAGATAAAAACATTATACTGGTAAAATGCAACTATAATCTTAATATTTACTTATTAAGTGCAGTAAGCTGTGCCTCTGTTGGTTTGAACATTTTGGCCTAAAGGTGGCACTAGAACGGCTTTTCAGATCATTTTCTCAGCATTTTTTATTGATTAGATATAGATCATTTTCGTTACACAAAGCAGTAATTTGTGATTATTATCAATCTTATTTTTGTAGTGACCGAAGGAGTACACAGATCTGAACAAAAAAAGTAGTTTTTACTGTTATCAATGTCATCTGTCATAAACTGAGGTAACTATAGAAAGCTTGTAGAGAAGAAACTGGTATATCATTCATGAATTGTATTTCAGTCTTACTTCTGCCAGTTGGGGGGGGGCAGACTGAACACTGCCTCCAGTACTGTCAGGCACTCTGCTTGGTACTGTCCCAGACAAAATCTGGAGATTAAAAACAAGTCAATTCTGTTGGTCATCAAACAACAACGCAGTGTTAAAGTGGGTTCAGCTCATAACCATTCAAATATTTGTAAAACTGAGAAAGTGTAGTACAAGTATAAGTGCTGGTTTATATAACAAATGTTGTTGTTAGAATCCTTTGATTGGAGACGATCGAAAGCTAAAGCAGTCATTATGAAGACTAGCTCATTCCAGAATAAAAAAAAAAATATATATATTATTAGATTGTAAAAATGTACGCACTGAGATCACCAACTACATTTGTCCAAGGGCCAAAATGTATCCAATAGGCACTAGACACTTCCTAGGGCCAGCGCTTTTTATATAGCCCAACATTTTGAAGTTGTTGACCGGACACACACACACACACACACCAACCACCCACCCCCCCCCCCCCCCCCCCCCATAAAGCTTAGCAGACTCTTCACCGAAGGATCACTTCTAGGCAGGGTTACTTTGTAAATGTAATCGGTTACTGAATACAGAATACATGCTCTGAAAGTAATCAGAATACAGTTACAGTTACGTGTCTTAAAAAACGTATTCAGATTACTTTTAGAATACTTTCTTTTCCATAACAGATGGGTATGTTTTGGTGAACAGGAGACACGTATTTTACTGTTTTAATGGCTTATCAAGAACTCAAACACAACATCTTGGTGTCATTCTGGACAGCTCCCTCTCATCTGCACCACACATAAAAAACATCACCCGGACTGCATTCTTTGTACTGCCTTAAAACCTTTCCTTAGAATATGTTATGAATTGTAAGGTGCCCTTGTGTGCTTTGAAAGGCGCCCCTAAATAGAATGAATTATCATTATTATTTATTATCTGAAACGATGTAATAACTTGTTCCAGTCACTTGCCCCAGGCATTCAGCAGCAGCAGGCCATTCACTTTGATTTGACCCCGTTATGAAATGTCATCATTTCGACAATAAATAAATGCTACATAAACGTTATCTTGCACATTTTATCTAACCATCTCCGTTTCTAACTTTCAATATATTTTAAAAGAGATCTCTCTCTCATCTGCGTGCGGGGGCGGGGCCTCTGCATCTCTATCTCTCTCTCATCTGCGTGCGGGGGCGGGGCCTCACAGACACGCTGCATCTCTCTCGCTCACAGACATGCTGCAGCGCCGTGCAGTGTGCACACCAGTGGCGGTGCTAGGGGATGGCTACTTGGGATCAAACCCCGGATGTTTCACTTAAAAAAAAATTCTTTTTTTGAAAATGTCTCGGGAGTAATGTGCAGTACCGGAGTCCACCAGAGAGGCAGCCGCTGCGGGACATTAGCCTGCGTACTGCGTAGCCTTCCCTGCCCTGAAGAAGAAGTGATCCTTCCTAGTGCCTGACGTGTTTTAAGCTAATAGCCTATAAAGTTATGGATATTAGAAAGTTATTTTCATCGAAGCAGGCCACAAGCTGCAGCAGCAGCAGCAGCAGCAGTATCAGCAGCTGACAACAATGTCATCACCAGCAGTGTCCCGCAGCTCCTGCCTCTCTGTTGGACTCTGTCGCAGCAGGGCTACTGCTGTGGTGCGGAGCGCACAAAACACAACTCTTCACAACGAAGGATCACTTCTTCTTCAAGGCAGGGAAGGTTTCGCAGTACGCAGTCTACTGTCCCGCAGCTGCTGCCTCTCTGTTGGACTCCGATACTGCACACAGTGGTTACTGCTCCGCCAACGAGAATGTCTGGCGGGCCGGATGTGGCCCGCGGGCCGCCAGTTGGTGGTCACTGTGCTAGGATCTACAGAGCGCCTAAAAAAAAGTGCCTCGTGCGCACGATATACTTTCTCTCGCGCACAGGAAAGTTACCGGTTCGCCAAGTAGGAAGTGGAGCGGACAGGAGACGACCGTTTCATTGCAGACTGTTATGTTTATGTGGGGAAATAGCAGTGCATACATTATTTGAGATATATTTCGAACTCAGACTTCATCTTAAGGACATGTCGGCCAGAGGTGTAGCCAGTACTCAAGTTGTAAAAAAAAATCAGGGGGGATGGTGGATTTTATCATATGGGGACATAATTTGTGCTGATAACCCGCCGAGGGTGGGAGACCAACCAGCATAAAGATAATTATTATACTCCTAAAACAACAAGCATGTTATGGATGTTCAGATACTCCTTTCATTGCTCTTGACCAAGGCACCTCAGAATTAGAGTCGGTCCCCGGGCCGCCATGGCACCACTAACATTTAGGGTCAAATGCAGAGGACAATTAGTGCAAAATCTTTTTTTCACTTTAATTTAAAGGGGGGGGGGGATACAAAAATGTGGTTATAATGAAGTATATGGTACAAATCTTGTAGGTTAACAGTCCCTCATTTATTATTCAGATGATCAACTGATTATACTAATAATAAAGTCAAAATAGTTTTTAGAATATTGAATTATAGTGTATTTTTTCAAAAAAGCAGTTACTGGTATACGATCAAAACTGGTATCTAAAGGGTTACATTTGTATCGTAATTAATTAAATCATTATGTAAATTAAACACTTATTGATCCGTCATCATTTTATTGCAGTTCAAATACAAATATTTTATGTTAACATTCCCAATGTTACTTTTTTTAACAGCGCATTAAGTGCAAATTGAAATTGTTTACAAAATATGAAAATATATTAAAAGATTATACAAAATAGGACCAATGTTGTCAATGGCTGCCTACTCCACTCTCCCCCATCTCATAGAAGTTTCCAAAGATTTCATAATCATGCTTTTTGGTCTCAATTTTTCTGGCTCTTGCTTTCGGATTGTTAGCTAAGCAATGGCTTTGAAGCCAAGTCTTGACATATACCTCTGGTCTGAACTTGTTCAGTGGAGGGCCAACACACTTGATGAAAAGCAAGGCTGACATGCTTTTTACCTCTAGGGAGCTTCTAGTTGTGGTTCAAATGTTCATCTGACTAAACCCACGTTCACACTCAGCTGTGGAGATGACCAGAGTGTTCACTGCTTGAAGGAGGGGTTTCAGCTCTTCTGGTGCTGGTGGTATCATTTCATCAACAGTTTTGAGTCTTACCAGCTAGCTAACACGAGAGAAACACGTATAACTCCAAACTAAGTTGTTATTGCTGCTTATGTCCATAGATTCCACCTTTGGTGAGTAAAGTAATGAGTAATGACTAAGATTACTGACTCTTGACTTACCTGAAATGTTATTTTTAGTATTTTTAAATATGAAGTCCCTCAGATCGCGATGTCCTCCTGGTCGCTTGGCCATTGTGATGACCGTTACCTGTATGGGGGTTATTCCCAGCGACGTGCAGTCAGGGGAGGCAGGGGAGGCAGAGCCTCACCTGTCATACTCATAGACTGGCCATACTACAATGTAACGGAAAAACAACTAAAGAAAAACTAAATAGTAATAATAATAAAATGTCTCCACTGATCTGTGTTGTAAGTGTGATTTCTGTATGATTCCAATCGCTTTTTATAGTCAAAATCAGCTAATTTGCCGAGCTCCGCTACAACTACGGGTAGCGATGAGAAGTGAGGCAGGGACGAGCTCTGCCTCTCGTGAGCCCACAGTAACTTGCTGGAGCGCGGGCACTAATTTAGCGCGGGCACTTATTTTGTGAGCGCGCTCAAGCCAGTTACTGTGGGGTAAGGTGAGGCACAGATGAGATCTGCCTCACCTCAGAATGCGTCACCTCACAGAAACTGGCTGGAAAGCGGGCCCTAAGCGCATGCTTGCACCATCTCACTGTATGTCACCAATGTAATGTGTGTAGATCCCTTTATTACATTTATCCTCGCCATCCATAGTCTCTAAATAACTTATTTCACGTATATATGATATTTAGGCTCGCTGGTCTCATCATACAACGGCAATGAAAAAAGCACCAGGGGAGGCAGCCATAACCTCTGCCGCACTGAAGGGGGCGCACATGAGCCCACAGGTCCTTGTTGCTACTGTTATTCTACGCAGAGACGGTAGACTAGACGCGAACAACAAGCTAGACTTTTGAAACTAGAGGAAGATACGGAGGACTTTTACAAAAAAGTAATAGAGATTGTTGTCCAGAAGGATAGCATGGACTTCATCTTCAAGTCAAGGTAAGACCACCATTGGTAATGAAAATAGGATCTTACTAAGAAAGAACAATCCAATATTTAGATTGTGGGTATCCTTTTGTTGAACAGTCTGTTTTAAAATGAATTGAAGCATCAGACCAAAAAAGCTTTTGAAAATAACCGAATATTTCGATTAAGGTCAGAATATAATATTTGTAAATCTGACTCTGAAAAAGTCAGTGCCTCACCAGCCATGAACTTCACCGCACGTCACTGGTTATTCCCTATCTTTATTCAAGAGCGTGGTATTTAAATTTGAGAGCATACTTTATGTATTTATTTCCCTCAAACCCTGTCCTCGCACTCAAATAGTGCCTGCTTGCACTTAGATTTGCTCTGCTTCTGCTCAAACTGTACGCTTGCACTCAGATATATTGCTGCTCTCAGATTTATTCTGTGCTCGCTCGAAATTTTTGTGCAACAATCCTGTCAAAATCCCTCAACCAATAGGAGGCCAGGTGTCCTTGCGGGTGCGTTCGCTTTACTTATTACAGCGTCCCGTAAGGGCGGTTACTCTTTGGTTTATAAACTCCCACCCTCCACGGCTTTATAACATAGCATGTATTTCACTTGTTTGATTTACAACTTTTTTTTGGGGGGGGGGTTAAGCACAGTTAGTATATGTTTATAAAACGGACAAGTCAAATCAAGCAATCTGATGTTTCTTAGCCGTGATATAATGAGCGTATATCCAGGGAATAGTTGTCGTTACTTTTCACAAATCAGTATCCCTCCGCGTCTGAGAACCGTTACAATTGTTACATTACGTCCGTCACGAAACTAACTAACTAACTAACTAGCAAAGCTTAAGATGGAAACATTTAAGGTTAACTTCGACCTCCGGGGTGGGCTTACTATGGAGGAGTGGATTGAGAAGTGCCTATCCCCAGAAAAAAAGCACCTAAACGCCGACATTCGCTATCTGTTATTGTTGTTGCATAGCAACCACCTCGCACTATGTTCTGTGCAGAAGGCAACAGAGGGACGATTTTATTTTATTCCTGGGCTGATTTTAGTCCCAGTCCGCCACTGAACGTAGCTATTATGTAAGGTAGTTGTAAATCAAACAAGTGCAGTACATGCTATGTTATAAAGCCGTGGAGGGCGGGAGTTTATAAACCAAAGAGTAACCGCCCTTACGGGACGCTGTAATAAGTAAAGCGAACGCACCCGCAAGGACACCAGGGCCAGGCCTCCTATTGGTTGAGGGATTTTGACAGGATTGTTGCACAAAAATTTGGAGCGCGCACAGAATAAATCTGAGAGCAGAACAAATCTGTAAGCAGCAATATATCTGAGTGCAAGCGTATAGTTTGAGCAGAAGCAGAGCAAATCTAAGTGCAAGCAGGCACTATTTGAGTGCGAGGACAGGGTTTGAGGGAAAGAAATCAATAAAGTATGCTCTCAAATTTAAATACCACGCTCTTGAATAAAGATAGGGAATAACCCCCATACACCTGCGCTTCTGGCATCGATCAAACAGGCGCATCACGGCGCTCTGAAACCCTCTAGGGCACTCACATAGTATAGCGTCAGTGACTTGGTAAAAATGTCATTGCGTGTGTGCGTGCTCACTCGCCCACAGTATTTTACTCAAAATGCGCAAAATTAACCTTCCCTAGCCTACAGCACCCGCCGCCCCTGGCAGCGGGACGTGTAATTCAGCCTCTGAGAAGAGCAGCACCAGCTGCAAAGAGCTGTGCCTTTTACGCACCGCCTTCACTGTGTTTATCTTCATTAGAACAGCTAACAAGCGACTGCAGGCTGCTACATTACCACACACACCTCTACACACATCAAACTGCCAGATTATTCCCCCTATTACTCGTTTTATGAAGGAGATGTCCGGTCACCAGGGCGCATGATGTGTGTGTGTGTGTTTGTGCTCTGCTCAGCTCTGCTATGTATTCGGTGTGTTTGTGTGTGTGTCCGACACCGGCATTTGTTTTCAAATTACCATGAAAAGTAATTTATACACATCTCCTTATAATAAAATGTATAAAATGGTGTACTAATCGGGCAGTTTGATGTGTGTAGAGGTATGTGTGTGTGTGTGTGTGTAGAGGTGTGTGTGGTTAAAACGTAGCAGCCTGCGGTCGCTCTTTAGCTGTTCTGATTAACTTGAACACAGTGAAGGCGTTGCGTAAAAAGGCACAGCTCTTTGCAGCTGGTGCTGCTCTTTTCAGAGGCGGAGTTACACGTCCTGGTGCTGCAGCCATTTCATGAAGGAGGCTTTCCTTCTATAAAACAGCTGTGGGCAGCAGATACAGTGAGAGTCACAGACATGAATTCATAGATCAAGGCAGACTCTCCTGCCAATCTGGTCTTAAACAAATAGCTCTACACCTCTGGCCGAAATGTCCTTAAAATTAAGTCTGAGTTCGAAATATATCTCAAATAATGTATGCACTGCCATTTCCCCACATAAACATAACAGTCTGCAATGAAACGGTCGTCTCCTGTGTGCTCCACTTCCTACTTGGCGCACCGGTAACTTTCGCGTGCGCAAGAGAATCTATATCGTGCGCACAAGATACTTTTTTTTCCTAAGAATAAATATTTAATATATATAAAATAATGTATTTTATTATATTATTGCTTCTGCATTGGATTATTATCGGATAGGGTAATAACTTCATAATTAACTACGACTGAAAGCAGAAGTCTAGGGCAAACAATTCTAAGTCTCTTCAGTGAGCATGTCACAAAATGATTTAAAAAGAAAAGCCAAATTCTGGAAAAACAAAAAAAACAAAAAGTCTAATTTGAGATGCATTGTGGGACATGTAGTTTATGGGCAATGTGCTTCTGTAAAGCGGCATTTAACCGTATAATAAACATATTATATTCTTTGCAGGCCACATGAAATGAAGTTGCGGGCCGGATTTGGCCCCCGGGCCTTGAGTTTGACACCCCTGCTTTAGGGGCTCCGTAAGGATCCCTTTTGTAAATAGAATCTATCACAAATCATTCTTGAAATAGAAACATACACACCTTAACTTCTACTTGAGTACAGTGCCTGTGTATATATACTTGGTTACTTTCAACCACAAGCCACTGCAACCCAACATAGGAGTATCAGGGTATAGTGTATATAGAGTATATATTAGGGCTGTCAAGTTAACGCGTTAATAACGCAAAAAAAAATTAACGCCACTAATTATTTTAACGCGATTAACGCATGTGTATTTTTTTTCCTCGGCCGCCCCGTAGTTTCAGAGCGCATCGAGTTTAAAATACCATCTACAAGCTGATGCTGACAGCCCCGTTCCTGCCGCCCGCTTGTGGGAGACCACACTTCCACGCTCACCGGCAGGCACCGACTGGCCATCTGGAGGACCGGGAGGGGGTGTGTATGTGTGGCACGAGCGAGCGAGAGAGAGACCTTACGTGCATTGTTGTTGTTAGCATCTGGTGCTAGCTAGCTGCGCTAACGGATATGGAGCTGTTTAAATGAAAACAGAGGAGCGACATTTCGCCACAACTGCGCCGAGCACTTGACTTTATGCAGGAAGCCAGACAGTGGGACATTGTACGAAAAGTCAGCACACTCAGCACGGATAGTGCGCAACATGATTGCAGCGTCCAGGCAGCTCCCGTTCGAGCATATGCCTTGAGTTGCACATAGCTCCAACGATCACACACACACACACACACACACACACACACACACACACACACACACACACACACACACACACACACACACACACACACACACACACACACACACACACACACACACCACACACACACACACACACCACACACACACACACACACACACACACACCACACACACACACACACACACACACACACACACACACACACACACACACACACACACACACACACACACACACACACACACACACACACACACACACACACACACACACACACACACACACCATTTGTATTGTATTATTGAATGAGAGGTTCCAGGTTGAATTGAGGCGAATATTTGTAATGTTCAGAGGTTGTTGTGTTTAATATTCATGAGGATATGTGTCATTGTTCAAATGATAATAAACATTTGCATAAAGCATATTTGTCCACTCATATGTTGATAAGAGTATTAAAAACTTGAAAAATATTCCTCTAAGGTACATTTAGAACAATCAAAAATGTGCGATTAATTTGCGATTAACTATGGACAATCATGCGATTAATCGCATGATAATTAATATTTTAATCGACTGACAGCCGATATATATAAATTAGTGCTGTCAAAATTATCGCGTTAACGGCGGTAATTAATTTTTAGAATTAATTGCGTTAAAATATTTAACGCATTTAACGCATGTGCAGAATGGCCCGCCCCATACGTGCCACCAGTGGCAGCGCCAGGGTATGGCTGGGGTAGGCTACACCCATACCAAGAAATGGCTTTAGCCCCACCATGAAAAATGATGTGTTAAAGGAAGCAAAATAAAGTCTGCCAACTCGCGGAGTAAATTGCACAGACAGCAGTTAGTAAGATTTATTTCAGTAGCCACGGTTTTGAAAACTTTTGTCACGTAGTGATTGTCTTCTCAATAGAACATCTTTGATAACGGCGTGGTGTTGTTGCAGGAAGTCCCGACGGAGAATACTTTTGCTGTAGTACAGGGGTGCACATAACTGGTACGCAGGTTATGTGCGTAATCTCTCTGAAATGCGTACCGTCACTTGTGTCACAAAGCGCATGTGTTGTTATAAATAAATGTTATAATAAACATAGATACTGTGTTTAAATGGATATATCCGCCTTCTTTCATTTATCTTTCCATTCCCACAACAATATACATAAATAAATGGCATATTTTGGACATAGTTCGAATGGTGATTAATCATGATAATTAATTTTTAAGCTGTGATTAATCTGATTAAAAATTGTTAATCGTTTGACAGCCCTAATATATATATATATATATATATAACAATATATATATATATATATAACACGTTCTCAGAACACACCTGTTCCTTGTCCCCTGGAAAGGAGTTCCCTTCGCTGGCTGCCGGTCAGGTGACCTGGGTTTAGTGCTGGAAGGGATCTGCAGTGGAACACAATACTGGGGCTAGTCACACATTGAAATAAGATAAAATGTACATGTACAGATAAATAGCATCAGTGATTGGTCTGACTTGAGAGCATTGTAAGGATGCACCCATGGGGGGCTTACCTCTCTGTTTGTGAGGGCATGTTCCCCCGCTAACAGCAGCATGCTTAGGCCTCCCATCTTCGTAGGGTCTGAAAGAACAACAGAAGTTAAGAACCATCCAAAATGTTGTCACTTGGTCACTGAAACAAACAATATTTTATCATACACACCTGCCATGGCAAAGTTTAACTGTGGCATGCTATCAGTTTTGGGCACTTTTTTGGCAGTGGGGGAGTCCTTGGTTGAGTTGGAAGAGAAGGACCAAACTTTTTTGCGGGGGTTGCTGACCGGGGGAGCAGAGGGGCTCTTCACTGGCTTGCTGGTGGCGGGACACCACTTGTAGCCCGGGTTTGCCTTCATAAAGGCATCCTTGTACTGAAGGAACATAAATGATTTAGTTACAATCAAAACATATATGAATCAATACTAAATAAAGTATTTTACGATAACATGAAATATTGTGGATAAATATGAGAAATTAGCTTAATAAAAACTGTGTGGTTTAGGGTTTGATCAGAAATGATTGAAAATGGCCTTGTCTAAACAAATATCCATCCTTCACTCACTCCTTTACAAATAATAATAATAATAATAATAGAAAAGGTATGAATTTGGAGATTTATAAGTCATAATTGTGCTTCTCACTTTTGTGCAATTTGGGATAGTTGGCAAAAGTAGTGTTTATGCTTTGGACATGTTAATGGCATCAAATATGTTTCTGAGGCATAAAACCTGATATCATCTTCTATAACTTCTGATCAGAACAAATGTAAGACGATTTTATAACGAGCAACATGTCCAAAACAAAGCTGTTTTGGAATGTTAACACTTTCTGTTGCATGGACAAGCAGATGTTTGCAGTTGGTCAATCAAATCAAAGGTTCCTGCTGGTTAACTTGTTAAACATAGACAAAGACACAATAGCCTTCATGATGTCTTTCAATAAAACGGACATTCATGCAGAACAACTATTTTCTCTTGTTATGAGCTTTTTTTTTGCATTTTGTATGATATCAAGTTGCTTTTTTTAAACACTAATAAAGCCAATCCAAAAGCTTATCACCAACAAAGCTGCACCAGTTCTTTAAAATAATGTAAAATCATGTTTCACACTGTCAAGTTACTTTGGCGCTACTGTAGAGAGTGGGAAAAAGGGATAGTACACGTGCAAGAGTCAGAGAGCACGTCACCTCCTTGGCCATGTCGGTTGTATTTCTGCTTCTCTTTGGGCTCCAGAACAGCCCACCAGTCGGCCAGGATCTTGGTGGCCCCGCGGTTATCCAAGCGGGGATGTTCCTGCCGCACCAGGGAGCCGGTGGCGTTTTTGCAGAAGAGAAGGAAGGCATTTCATTGGCCGCCGAGCCCGCTGTTCATTGGAGTCCTCCTCCACTTCCTCTGTTTTGCTCCCACACTGCACCTGTGACCCCTGCTGCTGGCCACACAGCACCGGCTGCTGAGACACAATCACAACCAATCAGATGCAATGCTTGTCCCCTGTTTTCTGTCTTGTTTGTATGAGAAACTGTTGTTTCTCCTGAGTTTGAGGATTAGGTGATAAAAATGACCTGTCAAGCCATTACACACTTACCTTCTCCAGCTCTTCTTCATCCTCCTCTTCTTCCTCCTCAGAGAAATCCAGAGCCTTTTTGGAGAGAAGTGGGTGCCACTGCAGACATTTACGTTTGGGACGCTTGCCAGCGACCTCCCCTGCAACAGGTGGCTCCTTACCCCTTCCTCCACCCTTCATGGTACTACTGCACCTAGTAACCAATAACAACCATAAGACCTTCAAACAATGCACAGTGAATATATGCATTGGTGTTTTAAATGTGTAATAATAACCACTGGTAATGTGCATGAACTAAACAGAACATTTAATTACCTCAAGCAGGTTTGTAAAATAGGCATGGAATTGACCAAATACATATTAGTAGGGATGCACGATAATTATCGGTCCGATATTAGGAATTATGACGTCATCCCGATAAACCCGATACCAGTATTAATAGCCCTGATAATATACAATATATTTTTTGGGTAAAAAAAAAGAAAAAAATACTGCGGTGTGGGTGGATTGGGATGAGGGGCGCTTGTTTTTTACTCTGCTCCTCCCGTTTTGCCAGTACTATGGTATTAGTGGTTTAGGAAGAGGGGAGTTTTTCACAAATCCAGCGCTCCCTAACTCGTGAAGTCAGGACAGTAAACAAACATGTCGTCGGTGGTATGGGCGTTGGAGCTATGTGCAACTCAAGGCATATGCTCGAACGGGAGCTGCCTGGACGCTGCAATCATGTTGCACTATCCGTGCTGAGTGTGCTGACTTTTCGTACAATGTCCCACTGTCTGGCTTCCTGCATAAAGTCAAGTGCTCGGCGCAGTTGTGGTGAAATGTCGCTCCTCTGTTTTCATTTAAACAGCTCCATATCCGTTAGCACAGCTAGCTAGCACCAGATGCTAACAACAACAATGCACGTTTGCAATGCACGTAAGGTCTCTCTCTCGCTCGCTCGGGCCACCACATACACACACCCTCCCGGTCCTCCCAACAGCCAGTCGGTGCCCTGCCGGTGAGCGTGGAAGTGGTGGTCTGCCACAAGCGGGCGGCAGGAGCGGGGCTGTCAGCATCAGCTTGTAGATGGTATTTTAAACTCGATGCGCTCTGAAACTACGGGGCGGCCGAGGAAAAAAATACACATGCGTTAATCGCGGTTAAAATAATTAGTGGCGTAACATTTTTTTGTTATCGGTATCGGTCTGAGAAGCAGGACGTTATCGGTATCGGTTTCAAAAAACCAATATCGTGCATCCCTACATATTAGTAATCAGGCCATTTGTACATATAACTTGAAACATTTGAATACTGAGCTGATCCTGATATACATATATGTAATACACTTTATTTTAATAAGCTGAACTCTGGCTTCAAGCTATAGTGACGGACATTTCAAATATGAAAAGTGAGGCTGACCTCTGTCCATGTCAAAACTTTTTTGGTTTGATTTCACATGAGCAGGGGAGCATGTGAAGATATCAAACTATCCCTCACCTGAACATGCTCTCATTAGCTTTTAATTTACTATGCTAGTAAATTAATTAATTTCCCTTCCCCTATACTGTGAGTGACATAAACAGAACTGCAAATATTAACGGATGGTAATTTAATGCTGATGGAGTGATATTTTGAATTAGATACCACCCTCTATCAAATAATGGCCTATATGTTACAGAGCTGTACAGGAACACTAATGAGAAGAATTGAACCGTGGATGTTCACACGTCATGGGTTTCATGGTGTTCCAGAATGTGGCTTTTACTATGAAGCAGGGCAAAGTAAAATACCAAAACTAAAATATCAGCTTATATTGTATGTAAAAAACATTATCACTTAAATTAAGGTTATCCCCTAAAATTATATTCAGAGAAACTGACCTTCCACTAGATCCACAATGGTATGTTTAATCACTGCTATGAAGTAATAATAATAATAGATTTAATTTGTTAGCACTTTTACAGGTGCTCAAAGACGCTTTACAGATATAGTGAAGAGAAAAGAAAAGAAATGAACAACAAATAAATATATAGTTAAAGTTAAAGTCAAATAATACAAAAACAATCACACATTAAAAGCCAGATTGAAGAGGTGAGTTTTTTGAAGGTGGTGAGGTCAGTGCAGTCTCTGATGGGTTGTGGGAGTGAGTTCCAGAGGGAGGGGGCAGCGACAGAGAAGGCTCTGTCCCCCCAGGTCCGGTGATTGATGCGGGTGGGGATGGATAGGAGGTTGGCTTCTGATGAGCGGAGGCAGCGGGAAGGGTGTGGTGGTGCAGCAGGTCTGTGAGGTAGGGGGGTGTGGTGGTGCAGCAGGTATGTGAGGTAGGGGGGGGGGCTGATTGTTGAGGGCTTTGTGAGTAATGAGGAGGACTTTGAAGTTGATTCTTTGACGGACGGGGAGCCAGTGGAGGTTCTGGAGGACGGGAGTGATGTGGTCTCGGGAGCGGGTGTGGGTGAGGAGGCGGGCAGCAGAGTTCTGGATATGTTGGAGTTTATTGAGGAGGTTGGATGGTATGCCGTAGAGGATGCTATTGCAGTAGTCGAGTCTTAATGTGATGAATGCATGAATCAGGGTTTCAGCAGCAGAGGAGGAGAGTGATGGGCGGAGACAGGCAATGTTTTTGAGGTGGAAAAAGGCGGTCCTGGTGATGTGATTGATGTGGTGGTTGAATTTGAGCTGACTGTCGAAGATGACTCCGAGGTTGCAGATATGAGAGTGTGGCTGTCAATGGTGAAGTTGAAATTCTGGATGTCTTTGATACGGGATGGGGGGCCGATGATGATGTCTGATTTGGCACTGTTCAGTTGGAGATAGTTTGTTTGCATCCATGCTTTTATTTCTGAGAGACAGTTGGTGAGAGTGGAGTGTGTTGTGGGGGTGATGGTTTTTGTTGAGATATAAAGTTGGATGTCATCGGCGTAGCAGTGAAATTGAAGGTTGTGGCGACAAATTATTTTGCCAAGGGGGAGCATGTAGAGGATGAAGAGGAGGGGGCCAAGTACCGAACCCTGGGGGACGCCTTGGGACAGAGGAGCAGTGGAGGAGGTGCAGTTGTTGATGTTGATAAACTGATGTCTGTCGGTGAGGTAGAATTTCAGCCAGGAGAGTGCAGTGTCGGTGATGTTGAGTGATGATTCGAGGAGGGACAGCAGGATGGTGTGGTTGATGGTGTTGAATGCTGCGGTGAGGTCGAGGAGGATGAGGATGTTCAGGTTGCCGGAGTCAGAGGAGAGGAGGAGGTCGTTTGTGATTTTGAGAAGAGCTGTTTCGGTGCTGTGTTTTGATCGGAAACCGGATTGAAATGGCTCAAAGAGGTCATTGGAGCTGAGGTGGGCTTTAAGTTGTGAGGCAATGACACATTCAAGTATTTTGACAGAAAGGGGAGATTTGAGATGGGCCGGAAGTTGGACATGATGTCAGGTGTGAGTCCAGGTCTTTTGAGAATGGGTGTGACAGCAGCCAGTTTGAGAGAGGGGGGAACTGATCCAGATCTGAGGGAGGAGTTAATGATGGTAGCAATGAGTTGGGAGATGGCAGGGAGGCTCTCTTTAACACATTTGGAGGGCATTGGGTCAAGTGTGCAGGTGGAGTTAATTCCAGTCATGAAGTCGGACAGTTGCATGGGGGTCACAGGGGAGAAGTGGGACAGGGGCTGTGAGGTGAAGGGGGGGGAGCCAGGAGGGGAGGTGGGGGGTGCTGATGAGGGTGTCAGATTGCTGTAAATGTTGCTGATTTTGGTTTGTAAAAACGAGAGGAAGGAGTTGCACTGTTCGGTGGTGAAGGACGAGGTGGCGTTGTCACAGGGTTTGAGAAGTTTGCTGATGGTGGAGAACAGACGCTTGGGGTTGCTGGAGCCAGACTGAATGAGTTGTGAGTAGTAATTAGACCGGGCTGCTTTGAGTGCGTTACTGTACTGCTGGAGATAGTCTTTGTAGATTTGAAGATGGACTGTTAGTGTGGTTTTTTTGTGTTGGTGTTCAAGTTGACGTTTCCTTGAGTTCGGGGGTATACCAGGGGGCGGAGTGTATGAAAAGAGACATTTTTTTGTTTTTGTGGGGGCCAGTTCATTGAGACAGAAGGAGAGGGTGCTGTTATAATAGTCCACAAGTTCAGATGGGTTTTCAGAAAAGTGGGGGGGGGGGGGAGACAGACATCTTGCAGGTAATGGAGGCAGTGATTGCTGAAGGTGAGATGGATTTGAGATTTCTGTAGGTTATTGTGCGTTTTTGCTTTTGGGCGGGGATGGGATGTTGATGTCCATGATGATGGCCAGGTGATCAGACATGTGGAGATTGAGGCTGGACAGATGATGGATGGTGAGACCAGTGGAGCAGACCAAGTCCAGGATGTGACCACGGCTGTGTGTTGGGAAGTTGATGTGTTGAGAGAAGTTGCAGCAGTGAAGGGTTTCCTTAAATTCAGAGGCATATTTGCAGGTCGGGTCGTCAACATGAATGTTAAAATCACCCTAAGAGGAGAACAGATGGGGATATGGCAGAAAGCTGAGTGAGAATGTCAGAGAGGTCGGAGAGAAAGGAGGGGTTTGGCTTCGGGGGACGGTAGATGATGGCTGTGACCAGGGGAGTGGGACCAGAGAGTTTGAAGATCAGGTGTTCAAATGAAGAAACATCAGGGATGGGGATTATGGTAGCTTTTATTTCCTTTCTGATAATAGCAGCTATACCACCACCCCGCCCTTGTGGGCGAGGTTTGTCAATGTATGCGAATCCTGCTGGGGTGATTTGATTTAAAGAAAAATAGTCCAGGGGTTTTTGCCATGTTTCGGTCAGATACAGAAAGTCCAGGTTATTGTCTTTAATTAATGAATTCAGAATGTGGCTATTACTGTGAATGGAGCGTGTGTTGAGCAGGGCTGCTCTGAGGTGACGTTGCATTGGGGGGGGTTGTGTGGACCGGGGGAGTAGAAGGAGATTGGTCAGATTCACGTGTTGTTTGTTGTGATGGCGTCGTGTGGGCGTGTGACAGGACCGAATGGACGGGATGGAGTGTGGAGATGTGGAATGAAATAAAAACTTACGACCAGAGCCTCTGTGTGGAGGCGTTTGCGGAGTAATAGATATACAATAGTATATAATAAATAATAGTAGTAATAGATTACTGAACTACATTGTGACTGGAGCTGGTGGAGTTTCAAAATGGTGTCATGATATCTCCAGTGCTTCTCAAAGTGTGGTCCGCGGACCACTGGTGGTCCGTGAGCGCCCCCTAGTGGTCCGTGAGTATATTGGTAACATTTCACATTTGAAATAAATAAATACATTTAAGTTTTCCGCACTCTCGCGGGAGTATCTCCGCAATGGAGCGAGCTTAAGTTTCATGATATAGCCCAGCGCAACACCTTTGTCACACATGTTGCCACTTGTTTGTACCATTTCCAGGCGATTTGTAATCTGTTCTAGAAAAACTATGTTTTTTTTTTTGATTTCAAGAAGTGTATTAAACAAACAATGAATGTCTTGTATGAACATTTATCCATGCTGGAAGTAGATTTAGATGTTTTAGGAGTTAGATAGAGATTATTATCTAATATATGCATCCAATGAAGCATTGCATGAAGTCTGTTGATGATCAGAGGCTGTTGTTGGGGCTGCAAATACGTTTTTTTTATTTTTGTTTTGTAGGCAGACCATGCAGGCCAGCCCAATGGTCACCAAGGTTCATGTTTTAATAGCATTTTTACAAAAAAAAAGCCCACACGAGCCTAACGTGAAAAAATGGCTTAGACCTCAGAGAATTAAACTTGGGCCTGCGACCATAAGGCGCTTTCACACCAAGTACTTTACCCAGGAATAGTTCCCGGAACTTTTATTTCCTGGAACTATCTAGAAAATCACGTTCAAACCGGAATAAGTCCCTGAGGGAGCCGCTGACGTCACTTCTTCTTCTGCTTTGGGTTTACTGGCAGGCCGCAAACAACTTCACGGCGTATACTGCAACCCGAATTCCCCGGCCGGAGGTCCCCGGAGTTGGGGACTGGCTTCAATAGCCTTCCGAGTAAATCGCCAGAAGCGCCAACACCTCCTCATCTCCACCGCTCCCATGTTTTTTTTGTGTTGCCATAAGTTAGTCTCTCTCTGTTGGGGCGCTGGGCTAATGCTAATAATGCTAATGCGAGCAAATAAAATGGCGGCTTCACAAAAACTTTTCAGAGTTTTACGGGGCGTGGTTTGCAATTCGCCCAGCCAATCAGAAATTGGAACCTTTTTCTTCCCAGGAAAGTCCCTGCTCTCTAGCAGGGACTAAAAAGGGTTGTAAAGGTTCCCAAAAAAAAGTTCTAGTTCCAGATCTTTTTGGTGTGAATGCAAAATCCCAGGAACTATCGGAACTATTCCTGGGAAAAGTACTCCTGAAAACTATAGTTTTACTGTATTTTGTTTTGAAAATCCACAGCGGAGGTTTGTGTCGTACTCCATGCGGTGTATTTTAATAATAATAATAATAATAATAATGCATTACAGTTTTTATTAGAGCGCTTTTACAGGTGCTCAAAGCGCTTTACAAGTACACATTACACATATTAGACATGTAAGAGTCATTACTGCGGACATTACCCACAGGAGCAAATGCGGGTAAGTGTCTTGCCCAAGGACACAACGGCCTATTTTGCATATCAGTAGCCAACGATCTGTGAATCTGTTGGCTCGGACCTAAACTCCGTAATAAATGTAGTCTACATTTCATAAGAGGTGTAAAACCTGAGCATTTTAAATCGCATTTGAACTAAATGCTTATATAATCTGTAGTTGTATTTGTATTGTTGATTTAATGTGTGAACGAGGCGATATAGAGAAGGTTAAGCTGTCATTATTAGGCTGTAATTTGTTATAAACTGTTGGAGTGGTAAGCAGGCCTATTGTTTTTGGATATTTGTGGAGTTAGGTGGTCCGCGAGTGTTTTTTTATTGGTTAAGATCCTTGGTATGAAAAGGTTTGAGAAACACTGTTATACACCTATACTGAGACTTTAAACAAAAAGCAGTTTAAGTGCTATGGACGACTTTTTCGTCCCAATAAGAGGGAAGGAAAAATCTAACAACTAATTATTTGAAATATTATTTATTATCTGACAAAAAGAGGAGAACAACTCTTCGTATTGAAGTGAAAAAGATCATTTAGTGGACTTAGTGCTTTGTTAGAGCTTTTCTTGGCATGTTTTTCTTGTGAAGAAGACAAAAGGTACAAAGTCACAACAGACAGTGGTCAATTAGCCAAACGACTATCACTGCTGCATTCAATCAAGTTATGTAAAGTGATTTAAAAGAGGCTGTCAGCACATTTCAGAGGTAAGGGTAACATCAACAATTATTATCTTCCTAAATATGACAGGGCTACAATGATAGATTGCTGTATGGGAAGTGTATCTTTGATGCTTGCACCTTCAAGTCCTTCATTTTGAGTTATTAAGCATAATACTGTCAAAACACAACTAAGTGTAGGAAACTGCAATTTATTAAACTTAAGTTCTCTCCAACAAAACAAGATAGTTGTTGGAAAAAAGCAACCCATAACAGTATATCATTTTCATTATAAAAGGGGCACATGTAAATGTTCTGCACACACTACAGATTAGTGGAAAAAACTAAGCATTGGTCATCAATCCTGCCTGTATGTTCCTCAATTGGTTTGTATTTCTCAACATGGTTGCACTTGTTCAGGATGTCTAAGACAATGTTTTCTTCAGGACATCATCCAGACTACATGCCAGTGTATGTATTTATGAATGTTGAGTGGAAAACAGGGATACTTACTGAAGAAAAAACTATGGAAATACTGTATGAGTGATGATGATGAATCTGCCACAGCCTTTGTCATGCAATGATGATGACCTATAAAATACAAGACACTGTTCTCAGTCATTTGTTACACCGTCAACTCTGCAAACAAATACATGTACAATTGACCCAGTTTAGCACCTCGTCAGCTCCGGAATACGGTGGGACATTTTGTCTGATCTCGTTTCTGATCACTTAATCGTGCAGGCGATCCGCCCTTGTGGCCAAAACCAAAACATGTAGGCCAAACCCTGCGCTCACTAAATGCACTTCTCCATGACACAGGCTAATGAAGCGGCACGAGTGGCACGAGCGGGCTTTAACGTGTCTCAGGTGAACTGCTGATGCTCGGCTGGACTGTTCGGGAGTGAAGTGTTGAGCTGCTGTTCTGAGCTTCTTACGCTCGATAACAGCACATATGTTGTGTATGCGAATACATCACGGTTAATGCCTACATACTAAGATTCTACCTCCAAGCACATATTTTTATTTCCGTGCAAAATGTCGATCTGTGAGCTCTGACAAGACAGACACGCCGAATGAGAGTCCATCTTGCTTTGGTTTGGAGGAGAAGCCCAAAGTACAGTATTGGACATATTTCACTGCTGTCAAACTCTGCGAGGACAATGTCGTCGAAATGTCTCCCAACATCCACAGTGATTAATGAAACTGGGGATGTTCTACCCCGGCTCGTGCATCTGTGCACAGTGTTGTCTGAGCCGTGGCTCCATTTCCTCGCACTGTTACTAGGAATAAAAGTAGCTAGTTAGCCTGCTAGCTCTACAGCTCGCTAACTGGACGTGTCACGGTTTTAACATGCAATGGTTCCGAAACAGGAGAAGCTTCTTCCACAGCTGCTTTCTAAACTCACCGACTAAACACAATACTGGTTTGTGCTTTTGCAACTGTTCGTTTACACACAACGCAGGTTTGATGCGGATAGGAAGAGGGAGGAGGGGGGGGGGGGGGGGCGCAAGTCACACCACCTCACTGAGAAACAGTTGATTTGCCATTTATTTTCAAAGAGGAGTGGAGCGACACAGTAAAAGTGTCAACCACGTATGGTAGGCTGTATAATATCGCTTATCAACTAAATGGCGGGGGAAAGCAGCAGTCACTGAGGGGAGAGTCAGCAGGCGGACATCATGTCCACAAGCAACGATCATAATATTTCTCACAGACTGAGAGGGTGAGACCGGGTTTAAACGGAAAATCAATGAAAGCACACTTTCTCTGTCATGAACCCCCCCCTTAATGTCCTGAACATACCTCTGATATCCTGCTCAGGTGCCGGGGGGGCCCTCTCATCATTGATGCCGTCCACCTTTTTAACTTATTGACACATCATAACAGTTCGGCACTGGCTGTACGAAACACAGCTTTGTCAAGTACATCCAAATTGCACGCGAGCAAACCGGAAGCTCAGCGATGTGTTACCAAAATAAAGACGATTTCCTTTAAAGCATCGGAGCTTTATTTAATCATTTATGTAAAGTATCTAAGTAGATTTACTCAAGTAGGCTACTGTACATAAGTACAATTTTGAGATAGCCTACTACTACTTTACTATTTTGAATTGGTGCTACTTTGAACGTCTGCCCCACTACAGTTCAGAGGTAAATGGTGTACTTTTACTGCACTAGGCCTACATTTATTTAATACCTTAGTTACTTTGCAGATTTGGTTTAATGATGTGAAATATATTTTCTGCACTTGAGTTTGAGCACTTTAATTCATCAATAATTATAGTCAAAACATATATATTATTCTAAAATGGATCAATCTGCATAATGAGTACTTTTACATAATTTGCTACTTTAAGTATATTTTAATGCTAATACTTTTCTACTCGTACTTGAGTAACCTTTTAAATGCAGGACTTTTACTTGTAATAGATTATTCATACACTCTGGTACTTCTACTTTTATTTTAAGTACAAGATCTTAGTACTTCTCCCACCTCTGTATTTACAGTAATTACCAATAACCTAAAGGAAAACATGTCCTCGTCAAATGAGTATGTGTATTCTGTGGTGAATTTGATGATCTCTGAAGCCTCTGTTCCATCTGTTAAGGCTGCAGGAAACATAGTGCCCAGACCAGGAGGCCTCTGATGTTGGAGAGAAGCTTGTACCGGCGCTCTCTGTGGAGGATGTACTTCAGTAGAGCACCTTTCAACTGCTAAAAGCCAAAATACACTCTGTATTTATTACAGTGAAATGTTTATATAGAGGAGCATATGTAACACTGGCTCGAAATATGTGCTTGGAATAGCCTACTGTTTCTACCTTAAACTTAATTCAATACTTTATTTGTTGTTATGTGAACCGGAAGTCCTCTGTGTAATGCTGCGTACTTTGACAGTGGTACAGAAACGCAGCACTTCACTAGATGATGAATTGTACTGTTGGCGACAGAGACGGGTGTAAAGATCTAAAGCCACAAAAGAAACACATTGACGCGTTGATTCCTGCAGAAACACACACTTGTTCATGTTAGAGAAATCACTTTCGTTTCCTCGAGGTGAGAGAACATTCTCCTCTAAGCTATCCCTCCCCTCCCCCGGTTTGCAAAGTGCTCATACCCAGACTGGCCTGTAGCCTACTTGCTAACAACATCCCTGACTGAACTTCCCCTGAATGCCCTGTCCCGGTACAGAGGTCCCTGAACGTAGCGGGTACATCAGCAAAGCCCGGTTCAGACCATAGTTTCAGACCCACTGGCTGCACTCTGGATGGAATCAGTTCACTTGTTTTCCTCAGTGTTTGTGCCCGTGATAACTGATAACATTTGATACAGAAATGTATAACTGGTTTAACAGTAGGCTACATACCTGTCAGTAGCACTGTAGTAAACGAATGGCTAGTGTCAAATCGTCTTTAAAGCTTCAGCCGTGAAATTATCAACAGTTTTGCTGCAACCTGTACACACATTGAACACATCATCCACACTGTCATGTAATGCTGCACCTGACTGGACCCTCCTTCTGATGGACGGTTGGATTCCACCAATGAGAAGCGACGTTATATTCTAGTGTTGGGAGATTACTGTAACGTCCTACAATGTAATGTTAGGTAAATGTATGGTATGTAGGCCTAAACATGCATCATAATGATAATATAAACTCAGTGGTGTTAAGTACCTAAGAACATTTACTCAAGTACTATAATTAAGTAAAATGTTGAGGTGCCTTTACTTTACTTGGATATTTCTGTTTTCTACAGTTAAAGATTAATGATAAACAATGAGAACACATAGGTTATAGGACTTTAGTTGGATCTGGATTCAATTCACAAACGACCCGCAGTAAATACAATAATTACAATTATTTCTACTCGCTTGACATTGTTGAATAAATCAATAATTGTAATTAAAACATATAATATATATGATTCTGGAATGGGCTAATCTACACACAATGAGTACTCTAAGTACAGAATCATTTACTGCTAATACTTTTGTACTTTTAATTGAGTAAAATGTTGAATACAGTCCTTTCACTTATAACAGAGTATTCCTACACTTTGGAATTTCTACTTTTAAGTACCTCTGTATTCAGCAGTGGGACTACACAGGCTTTGTGGTATTTCCTGGTGTATTTTTAATCTGCTAAAGAATACCTGTCCAATCTTTTGAGCACTTAAAGGTGGGGTAGGTAAGTTTGAGAAACCGGCTCGAGATACACTTGTTGTTATATTCCATGGAATGCTCTTAACATCCCGATAGCAATGAATATCTGAAGTGCTTTGACAACAAATCCATACAAAAAATTCATCTGTGGAAGCTGTAGTACTGTAAAAAGCACGACCAATCATTTTAGCCGGGCCAGCTAAAATGACTGGATGGCCTACCTGCCTGTCAGCCTTCCATTTGTGCACACATTTATCTCCTGCCCTCATGGTCGTGTGCGCGTTAGTGTGTGTAGGAGGAGGGGCTCTGTAAGGAAGTGGCAGAATTTTTCCGGCTGTGTATTTTCAAATTCTAGCGCAAAACTCCAAAACTACCCTACCCCACCTTCTTAAGGGATATATCCAGGGGTGCACATAACTTTTTTGCCCTGGTTCTCAAAGGAGCACCTGGAGATGTTGCTTGGTGCTCATCCTTAAAATGAAATAAACTGTAACTTTTGAGGGTCTTGACTTTATTTTGCCAGACACACGGCACTGAACACACATGCAGAGGTGAACACAGAACACACATGCAGAGGTGAACACAGAACACACATGCAGAGGGTGAACACAGAACACACACCACAGAGGTGAACACAGAACACACATGCAGAGGTGAACACAGAACACACATGCAGAGGTGAACACAGAACACACATGCAGAGGTGAACACAGAACACACATGCAGAGGTGAACACAAGACAACATTAGCACGAGCAGTAATCATACAAGCTGTCATCACTACCCTCCTGACTGTTCTCCTCTCTGTCTTCCTCTCTGTCTTCCTCTCTGTCTTCCTCACTGTTCTCCTGACTACCCTCCTGACTGTTCTCCTCACTGTCTTCCTCTCTGTCAGACATGGTAGCTGATGATGTAGGCCTACTTCTTTCTCTCTGGTTGAGTCTGTGATTAGCTGCTTGCATCCACAAGTCAACAGCTGGGTTTGGGTCGAAAGTCTCTGTTGTCATCTTAGACAAGTGGATGTAATCAAATAAGTATGTGAACATAACCAATAACCTACCATAGCCAATAACAAATGAATGTAACTTATTTTATTTGTGTTGTTCATTCATATCTTATTTTACCTTAACATTTATTTATGCATTTTTTTTTATCTCTCCAGTTTTAAAGGATATTTTTGGTTTACTGTCCTATAGTGTACATTGGAATGATTTAAAACCTGTTTATCCCAATAATTATAAAGGAGTGCCTTGGAAATATGTGTTTACATAAATTGCGACCAAACCGTTTGAACTTTACCTTACTGAGCTGTAGTTATCAGTCTGGCTGGAGAGGACTCTCCCTCCACATTATTGTAGAAACATCTTCTTCTTATATCCGTTAGAGCAGCTAGCACGGCACCAGATTCTAATAACAACAGCGCTGGTACCGGTGCACCCTCCCTCGCTCACTCGCATTTTGGCTGTGAGCTGCGGGCGCCAGATAAGCCAACATCCCCCATTTTCATCACTTACAGCGCCCATCGTACAGGGCAAATGAAAGGTGGAACCGGGGTGAAAAGGGTGTTACATTTACTTAATTATGAATATTGTTACATCAAGGCCGAAAATTAGGATGAGCCCCAACGGTCAAACTGTTTGTTTCCCTCCCATAGCTACCAGCGCAGCGCCTCCACAGATCTGGCGCCCTAGGCGAACATCTAGCCAGTGCTACGGGCCGACCCTGAGTTCATATCATGGTTCATACATGTATGCAACTCGCAAATATATTTCTCTCTCTCTCTCTTCTCTCTCTCTCATCTCTCCTCTCTCCTCTATTTTCTCTTTTCTCTTCTCCCTTCTCTCTCTCCCTCTCCCTCTCCCTCTCTCAATGTTGGTACGCAAATGCGCTTTGTTTCAAATGACCCGGTGCTCTTTTTTTGGCGGAGGTGCGCACCTGCGCACCAGTTATGTGCAGCCCTGGATATATCCTACTAAATGTTATACATTTTGTCAGCGTGCCTCTAAGCAGCTTGCTTATTGATCAATAATAGGTTAACCAATAAGAGCAGATCAGATGACTACCTTAAATTAAGAAAATAATAGATGGTCACAACATTTTGCAGATTTTAATTTAAAACAAAGTTAGTGCTGTATATATATATATATATGACATAATCATAAAGTATGTCAAATCAAATAAAAGTGGGTGTCATGGATGTATTATTGGGATATTTATGGGGCAGAGTTTTGTATTACTGTCATACTAGCAGCAATTGTGCTATTTGAGCATATTTGATTTATGCTGTTAGTACACCAGTTGGCAAACAATGCACATATATTTACTTTTAAGTCATTCACAGTGTGGTATAATTAGACAATAACAGGCTACACATACATAAATAATAAATAATAGGCCTTTCCATGTCAATATTTTTACCTAACAGAAAATGGGCTTTATTGTGAAATGTATCATTATTGTGATATGAAATTACCTATATTATGAAAGGAGCTTTTGGTCATGGAATACATTACTATTACTGCTTACCTCTCTAGCCAACCGCTGTTGCTCTTCATGTCCAAGTGTCCTCCGTTCTTTGTGGGCGGCTGCTGCACAGATCCACTGATTTCACCAGAAGGAATGGAGTCCCTGATCCAAGTAACCATGTACTCATTGTGGCAAGAATTGACGAATAGGTTTAACTATTTGAAATAGTATTCAGAGATACACCTTATAAATCGTGTACAATATACATTTCCAGTTCGCCTGTTTAAGATATTGAAACAAGTATGTATGAGTTCTTAGCAAGTTCAGCTAATTCACATTTAGGTTTCACAGATTTCCTATATTAAGCATGTCTCAGCCATTGTAAATAATGATTTACCTGATTGTTTGTATGCTGCTGGTGAACCTCTGGATGATGTAGAGAGAATCAATGTTCCTCTTCTGCAGTTGGTTAAACAGCATGTCTACACACGGCATGATCTTGTGGAACAATGTCAGTAAAAGACAAATCCAGCATTCTCACAAAGCTCCCAGCTTCTCTCACTGTTAGAGGATCAAAGTCACCTGAGTCTCTGATGGTCTGTAAACACCTTAGGAGGACATCCTTGTGCTCATACACAGTGTTAACAGCAGACTGTGGAAGTTCCATCTTGTTGTGGAAGTGCCAGGAAGTCTGTGTACCACCACTTGATCCAGGATCGCAGTTCGCTTAAAGTACCTGGAGAAAAATGCAGCAAATCCACCAAGGTCTGAACAAAAATGTTCTTATCTTGGGGATGTGTGATGTTGCCTGCTGCATGATGAGGTTCAACATGCGCATAGCAGTGGATGTAATGCACACTTATGTACACATCCTTTACTTTCCGCTGAACTTCACCTTTAGCTCCCCTCATCACCGCTGCACCGTCATAGGCATGGGCGATTCGTTTGCCCTGTTGTCCATCGGGGAGGATAGTGCCCAGCCTTTCCCTCAGCGCGCTGGCAACTGGGTCAGCATTCACACTCTGAAGAGGGATGAACAAAAAAAAAATGCTCTTTGACGTTGTTATGCAGGTCGATGTACCGTAGCACAAGCACTAACTGCCATGGGTGCAAATGTCAGTTGTCTCATCTGCCTGAATAGCTAGATAATTAGCATGTTTTACTTCCTCCAGAATGTAGTCTTTACAAACTTTACAAAGCATGCAGTCCAATTGCATCTCCCTAGCTTTGTTAGATAAGCAACCTATACAACTTGACCAGACACTGTCCCACTCATCATCCAGGATAGCCTCTCCAAAATCAGTTTCGCAGAGAGACCTGGTACAAACCAAGCATTGATTGTTTGGAATAGACAGGGCCCTATAAAACCTGGTGATACGTTTTCTGGTACCAGGGTTTTGAATAACCTTCTCCACAGCCAAAAGAGAAAACCCATTGGGATGCAACTTAGTAGCGGAGGAGATAAAACTGGGTATTTGCAAGTATCTAAAGAAATTACTCTGAGAAAGGTTGTACTTTTCTCTCAGCTGATCAAAAGACATCACACTGCCCTCTGACACTAAATATCCCACAGTTACTATACCCACATCAGCCCATGGAGAGTAGGCATGGTCCACCAAACCGGGGGGAAATCTGGGTTTAAGTGGATAGGTGTGGAGAGAGAGAAGCAAACAAATATTTTTTCGGAGTTTAGGATGGCAGAAGACACTACACTACCCAGAATCCTCAGCTATCGTTTGGGACTACACCATGTGCTTTGCTTGACAAACCCCGTGATTAGTACTCAAGCTCTGTGATTGGATGTTGGAGTGGCAGTGCGCGAAGTTTGGAGCGTCAAACAGCACTTTGAAATGGAATGAATCCCATCGACGGCACACTAACCAAAACAGGAATCGAACGTGTCCCAGGAAAGGCACAGTTCATTGAGGGGCTCTCGGGCGAACGGCCCGGGAGCAAGGCAGAGTCCATGGTGGGGGTCTCGGGCGGACGGCCCGGGGGCAAGGCAGAGTCCATGGAGGGGATCTCGGGTGGACGGCCCGGGGGAAGGCAGAGTCCATGGAGGGGGTCTCGGGCGGACGGCCCAGGGGCAAGGCAGAGTCCATAGAAGGAGTCTCGGGCGGACGGCCCGGGGGAAAGGCAGAGTTTCAGGAGGAGGTCTCAGGCGGAGACGGGACCCTGGACGGAACATGGGCCGGCGTCAGTGGGACCCCCGACGGAGCAAGGGCTGGTGTCGGCAGGACCCTCGGCATAGCACGTGTCGGCGGGACCCGCAACAGGACAGGATCTGGTGTTGGCAGGAAATCCGGCGGATCAGGTGTCGGCAGAAACCCCAACAGGACAGGATCAGGTGTTGGCGGGAAATCCGGTGGAACCCCCAACGACACTGGACGTGGAGTTGGCAGGACCCTCAGCGGAACCCCCAACGACACAGGACATGGAGTTGGCAGGACCCCCGACGAAACAGGTGTCGGCTGGACCCCTAACGGCACAGGACATTGGGTTGGCAGGACCCCCGGCAGAACAGTAGTCGGCGGGGCCTCCAACGGCACAGGACATAGGGTTGGCAGGACCCCCGGCAGATTCTATGGGTACAGTGGGCGGAGCCCCGATGTATGCACGCACTGTCGTCCAGCACACCGTTCCACCTCACTGTCCCTGACCGGCTTTAGCAGCCACTGCGCCTCACTCACATCCCCCTCGGTTGTAACCGTGGAGAAGTCTGGGCTGCGGCCGATAGAGCACACCCTGACGCGCTTGCCTGGCGAAAAAAAGTGTGCTCGAAAAAAACAGTGCTGAGGGCTCCCCTGCGTCCGCTTATAGGCAGACAGGGAAAAAACCCCAGCCCTGTATGGGTTCACTATGCACTCTCCCTCCTGAGTCCCTAAAGAGCACAGGGAGAATGCAAGTGCCCCCTATGTCCCACACTCAAACACTGACCCTGTGCAGAGTGTGTAGGGACTATAGTATGGAGGGCTCCCCCCTCCTGCCCCCAGGCAGGCGAGGGGAGCCCTCCAGCCCTGAAAAGGGCCCAGAGCACCCCACGTCCCCCGCGACCCTCCAGGGGTCCGGAGAAACGTAAGGGCATTTTACGCCCGGGGAGAGGGTCAGATGCCCACTGACCAACACCCCCCCCCCCCCCCCCCCTCCTCACCAGTCCTGTGTTGCCCCAGCAAGCACAGACGTTGAGAAAGAGCCAGACAGCCCCCGTGGGACAGGCTCTCCCTGCCTGCTCGTAGGCGTGTGCAATGCATTCGCAAAGCCAGCCTGCCAGGCGTTTCTTGGACAGAGCTTTTCCAGTCACCCCGCCCCCGAAGCACACAAACAGCTGTTCAGTGCGTCTCAGGGTAGCTGTGCGCTCTACATAACATGCTCACGCGCGCACCGGGCAGAGGAGGTGTAATTTAGCTTCCCTGGCCCCACCATGGGGTGGAAGACTAAATCCTCCCAACTGAATAACCCTCAACATGAACGCACTCCTTAGGTTCTTGGGCACAAAGGAAGGGTTCGGTCTGAGTGTCGCGCCGCTCCGGTCACCCCGAATCAGTAAACAGCTCGGGTGCACCGACAGAGCGGTTAACTCGGACACTCTTTTGGCTGACGTTAAGGCAAGTAGCAACGCTGTCTTCCACGACAGTGCTTTCAGGGAGGAGAGCTCCAGAGGCTCAAATGGTTCTGTGACCAAAGCCTCGAGCACCAGCGGCAGGTCCCACTGCGGAGTGGAGGCGCGCACTACTGGGCGCAGCCTCCTGACCCCCTGTAAAAACCGCAACATCAGTGGATGAGAAAAGGCTGACCTGCCGTTGAATCCCTCATGACAGGACGAGATGGCTGCTGCATACACTTTTATAGTAGAATGAGCAAGTCCTCTGTCCACCAATAACTGTAAGAAGGACAAAATAGAGCCTAACTCACAAGATAGGGGCTCTATTTTCCGCTCCTCACACCATCGCTGGAATTCCAGCCACTTTGGCCTGTAACAGGCTGTGGTGGATCCCGCTCTAGCTGCCTGGATAGACTGAATAACGCTATCAGACAATCCACCCTGTCTCAGCCTGTCCCTCTCAGGAGCCAAGCCTGGAGAGGATGCCCCGATTGCACCTGCCTCTTGAGACATCGCCCCCCAGAACTGGGGAATCGCCCAGGGCTGGCCCACCTTCATCTGCGTCATTTCTGAGTACCACGGAGCCCCGACGTGATCCGGTGCTACCAGGATGACTGCCAAACGTTCTTGCCCTCACTCTCCCCAGGAGAGGGAGAATGAGACGCAACGGTGGAAAGGCGTAGAAAAGCTTCCTTGGCCATGGCTCGTGTGCAAACGGGTCCACCCCCAAAGGCGGGTCGTCGCTCAGGGCCATGGAGAACCACAGGGCACAGTGGCCGTTGCGCCGGCTGGCGAACAGATCCATTTCCGCTCTCCCAAACTGGGCCCAGATCTGCTTCACCACCTCTGGGTGAAGCACCCACTCGCCTGGCAGGGGGCCGCCCCTCGACATGAGGTCGGCTCCCCTGTCCTGGGATATGGAGGGCTCTCAGGGCTAACACCACCTCTGATGCCCACAACCACAGCCTCTCCGCTGTGGCCAACAAGGCGGCAGAGCGGACTCCGCCCTGCCTGTTGATATAAGCCACTGTGGTGCTGTTGTCGCTCCTGACAATTAGGGGCATGAAATGCTGGAGGACTAACACTACCGCCCGTAGCTCTAGGAGGTTGCTGTGTCGTGTTTCCGTTAGAGACCAGCGCCCACCTATAGCCGTCTTCAGGCAGGTCCCTCCCCATCCTGTTCCCGTGAACACTGTGATGTAGGAGGTTACCCGTCCCAGTGGAGACCACCTCCGGAGGCGCCCGGGAGACCCCAGAACCGGAGGTTGCCCTCCACTGAGGGGGGGGATGGTCACCAGCCGCTGTTTGTGCCTCTTGGGATCCAAACGCAGGCTGGAG
The DNA here is from genome assembly GCF_902827175.1 of Gymnodraco acuticeps. Lineage (NCBI taxonomy): Eukaryota > Metazoa > Chordata > Actinopteri > Perciformes > Bathydraconidae > Gymnodraco > Gymnodraco acuticeps. Next base: position 672,481 of record NW_022990836.1, read on the forward strand.
AACCACCTCTGCAGGCGGCGCATTAACCCCTGCGGGACCACAATGTGAGCAGCCGTCATGAGACTCAAAGTCTGCATGACTGTTAAAGCTGTCACTGTCGCCCCCTGTCGCAGCCTGTGAACCGCCCGGAGAAGGGACACACTTCTGCTCCCTGACAGGGTGGCGCGTAACGCGCCTGCATCGAACACCACTCCCAACTACACAACCCAGTCTCACAGCATTTCGTGTTCACCAACACGATTTTTAATCTATTGATTCGTGTTCACCAACACGATTTGCCCCTTTTTTTCGTGTTGCACAGCACGATTTTAAAAGCAATGTATTTCTACTGCCTGCAGCACGTCTTTTTCTCCGGTCGGGTCGAGGAAGACCGGAAGCTGTGTGGTTCATAAAAACATGTTCTTACTCAATATCAAGCCACAATTATTGCTTTTATTTGAAACCGTATAATTTCGGACTTTTGTTGCCGTCTGTGAGGAAAATAAATGGGGCTCAGAGCCTCAGGATACTGAAATCTGTATTTGAAAAAAAAAATGTCCTTCTAATTTGTTATTCTTTTCAAAATAACACACTGTTATTTACTCACCAATAACACACAATTATCCTTGCTTTTATTTATTGGTTTAATTCCATAATCTCGGGCTTTTTTGGCGTCCGTCAGGAACTGAATTTCAAAATAAAAATAACCGGAAACAGACGTAGGCATTTCGAGCGATTACCCAAGATCCTCAGCTATGGTTTTAAGCTCGCTTATTGGATGTTTTTGCCGCAATGCATGCTGGGATTTGGTGTTTATATGATATGAAATCCGGAAAACATTTTAAAAGAATTAAAGAATACTTAATTCCGAGTGCTCTTGCTTTTCTCTTTGAAAGTCATCACATAACGGCATTGTAATACACGGTTCGGCTGCATTGTATATTACAGATCTGCCGTAGTTCTTTATTTATAGAGCCCTGATGAGAAGACCTTTGGAAAAACTGAGAAAATGCCGCCGAAACTGAATACTTGACGTGGATCATAAATATATTCAACAATTAAACAACATCTTCAATTTCTCTTCACACAATACAAATACTGAGTCTGAAATATTATAGCAATATGCTGTAAAATTATGTGAAAGCATGCATAAAACTACACATTTTCAGATGTTGTACGAAAACAAAAGTGTCCTACACTAATAATACAAAGTTATTATGGCTGTGTGTACCTTGTGTGCACCGCCTAGTGGTTAAAGCACGTTATTGAATTATTGTGTTTTATTTGATTAAAAAAATATTAAGAGTACATACTTTCATAGGGGGAAAGTATAAATATAGAAATATAGAATATAAAAAATCAAGAAGATACTATAAGTGATCTCTACAATAAAACAGTTTAGTGCAGAATGTACAAAGATATTAATAGGAGGAGGTGCAAAACAGAAAAACGAATTAACCTTTATTTAAACATTAAATAACAGATTAAGGTCTTCTTTTAAATAGGAAAAACACTTTGGGGGTATCTATCTACAGATAAATATTAAGCCTGACAAAGTACTTAACGTCTAATATATTGCTTTCCTGCAATGTTAACTATGTTGAAGCACTTATTTTAACTGATATTATACATATGAATTATACTCTTATGTAGATAGAATAATAAATGTGCAGAATATGACAGTTTAATGGTGGAGGTACACACATATTGATAGATGTCTTGTAATGCACTGTTGAGGAACCTGTGACCCAAGTGTTTCATTCATTGCATAACTACACCGTAGTTGTGTATATGATATGTCAATAAACCTTTGAAAAACTTGAAAGGGATGTGCAAAATAGCCATAATATACAGTCTTTAAGTAACTATTAGTAGAGAATAACGAGTAATGAATATACTTTATAGAGATCTGCAGATAAATGTTTAGTCTTCTCAAGCACCAACTATCAAATATCTCTCCTGATTGTTGGCACTTGACAATCACCTTACCTGAATTTTACTCAGGTGTTACTAAAGTCTGATTTAAGGGTTGTTTATATTTCACATAATTAATCAGAATCTGCAAAGTAACTCAAATAAATGCAGTGGAGTAAAAATACCAGGTTAACCTCTGAATTGTAGTGGAGTAGAATTACAAAGTAACAATGAGCTGTCATGTGGGTATTAATGCTGCGCATTATGGACACAAGCGATTTTCACCCATTTATTAATTATATGTTTTACATTTGATAACACCAATGTGTTTAATACTGGCAACTTCTAATTGTGGGAAAAACGAAAACGTTCAGTAGAGACGTCCCATAGAACATTTAGCGAAACACAATAGCCAGCATGTGTAGTTCTGGGGGGGCGTTCGATTCCAGTTTTGGATAGTCTGCCGTGGTTTCGTTCCATTTCACACAGCTGTTTGACGCTCTGCGTAACCTTACGGGGACTGTAGTCCTAAACGATAGCTGGGGATTATGGGTAGTGTAGTGTCTTCGGCCATCCTAAATTCAGAAATGTTGACAATCGCAATGATGCTCGAAATGTCCCTTATAAGCCTACGTCTGTTTCCGGTTATTTTTATTTTGAAATTCAGTTCCTGACGGATGCCAAAAAAGCCCGAGATTATGGAATTAAACCAATAAATAAAAGCAAGGATAATTGTGTGTTATTGGTGAGTAAATAACAGTGTGTTATTTTGAAAAGAATAACGAATTAGAAGGAAAAAAATATTTAAAAATACAGATTTCAGTATCCTGAGGCTCTGAGCCATTTATTTTCCTCACAGACGGCAACAAAAGTCAGAAATTATACGATTTCAAATAAAAGCAATAATTGTGGCTTGATATTGAGTAAGAACATGTTTTTATGAACCACACAGCTTCCGGTCTTCCTCGACCCGACCGGAGAAAAAGACGTGCTGCAGGCAGTAGAAATACATTGCTTTTAAAATCGTGCTGTGCAACACGAAAAAAAGGGGCAAATCGTGTTGGTGAACACGAAATGCCGTGAGACTGGGTTGGTGAGGCAGACCACATCATGTAGACAGCCAGTCACCCTGTGTGAGGCAGACCACATCATGTAGACAGCCAGTCACCCTGTGTGAGGCAGACCACATCATGTAGACAGCCAGTCACCCTGTGTGAGGCAGACCACATCAGGTAGACAGCCAGTCACCCTGTGTGAGGCAGACCACATCATGTAGACAGCCAGTCTCCCTGTGTGAGGCAGACCACATCATGTAGACAGCCAGTCACCCTGTGTGAGGCAGACCACATCATGTAGACAGCCAGTCACCCTGTGAGGCAGACCACATCATGTAGACAGCCAGTCACCCTGTGTGAGGCAGACCACATCATGTAGACAGCCAGTCCCCCGGTATGAGGCAGACCACATCATGTAGACAACCAGTGACCCTGTGTGAGGCAGACCACATCATGTAGACAGCCAGTCACCCTGTGTGAGGCAGACCACATCATGTAGACAGCCAGTCACCCTGTGTGAGGCAGACCACATCATGTAGACAGCCAGTCACCCTGTGTGAGGCAGACCACATCATGTAGACAGCCAGTCACCCTGTGTGAGGCAGACCACATCATGTAGACAACCAGTGACCCTGTGTGAGGCAGACCACATCATGTAGACAGCCAGTCACCCTGTGTGAGGCAGACCACATCATGTAGACAGCCAGTCCCCCTGTGTGAGGCAGACCACATCATGTAGACAGCCAGTCACCCTGTGTGAGGCAGACCACATCATGTAGACAGCCAGTCTCCCTGTGTGAGGCAGACCACATCATGTAGACAGCCAGTCCCCCTGTGTGAGGCAGACCACATCATGTAGACAGCCAGTCACCCTGTGTGAGGCAGACCACATCATGTAGACAGCCAGTCACCCTGTGTGAGGCAGGACCACATCATGTAGACAGCCAGTCCCCCTGTGTGAGGCAGACCACATCATGTAGACAGCCAGTCACCCTGTGAGGCAGACCACATCATGTAGACAGCCAGTCCCCCTGTGTGAGGCAGACCACATCATGTAGACAGCCAGTCCCCCTGTGTGAGGCAGACCACATCATGTAGACAGCCAGTCACCCTGTGTGAGGCAGACCACATCATGTAGACAGCCAGTCACCCTGTGTGAGGCAGACCACATCATGTAGACAGCCAGTCACCCTGTGTGAGGCAGACCACATCATGTAGACAGCCAGTCACCCTGTGTGAGGCAGACCACATCATGTAGACAGCCAGTCACCCTGTGTGAGGCAGACCACATCATGTAGACAGCCAGTCACCCTGTGTGAGGCAGACCACATCATGTAGACAGCCAGTCACCCTGTGTGAGGCAGACCACATCATGTAGACAGCCAGTCTTTTAAATTATTTTCCATAATTATTATTTTTTTGTCCATTCCTTCAGTTCACATGTGTAAAACTTTAATTTGCACATGTTTTAAAATAAAGCATCTGCTCAGGATTTTTGAGTTTGTATTCTCGTTCAACCAACACTGGGCCAAGTTCTATATCTGAATACAACGGAGAGATATTGGAATAAACCATAAAGCTTCAAACTCAGAACAACTAGAAAAGTGCTGAAACATTCCCTTCAAACATGCAAGACAATTGTAAGTGCTGCTGCATAGGTTGAACTCTCAAGTGATGATATTATTTTTTTGGACAAGCAAATCAGGTGACTCTTCAGTCTGCGACGGAAGATGTGTAGACTGTCCTTATATCAGTGGGAGGCTCCTTCCACCATTTGGGAGCCGGGATAGCATAAAGGCGTGTCTTTGTTGAGGTGTGCCTGGGTCCACTCCACATAAAACGGGTTCTCAATTATGGAAGTAAAGCTTGTAGTCTTGCCACCCTGTAGGGATTGCTTTGGCACTGATGATAATGCATTATGTGGTTTCTTTATAGACTTTATGTTCACCTAAACACATTCTAATTCATAACCAACACACCAGCCCATTTTAAAAGTATCAGTAATTTAATTTCCTTTTGAAAAGATGTAATGTACAGCCTGTAAGGGAGTCCTGACACGCGTCCATCAGTCCACTGAACAAGTCATCACCTACAGTCAAACATGTCATTAGATAAACGGCGTATACATGTATTATTTTAAGTGCACGGTATCTTGATGATGAACAAAACCTAATAGTTTACAAGCAATGCTTTACAAAAGCAGATCATTTAAAAACCACAAGATAATATGTATTTAGAGCAGCTCCCCTAAGGTGCAGACAGTATACTTTCCAGGAAGAATGAAAACTGGAAACATGGACATTTGTGTAAACATTTCTTGTGTAAATATTATTTTTAAATGACCAGAGCAAAACATCAAATGTCACCAAATGTCACATACAAAATGATGAAATGCGTTTTCAAATTGAAACCTTCTGCAAGCAGCTCCTCCAGCAGGGTATACAGAGCAGTGTAATGTGAAGCCTCTGATGACACAAGAAGAAAAGCAAAAAGTTTCAAATATACATATACAGCAAATAAAGGTCCAAACTTATATGCACTGGGTGCATTCTCAAATAGAAACACAAGGGTGCTTTTCTGAAGACAAAATTACATTTTATTTTGAGATTGGAATAATTGTTCTCTTGGATACAGCACAACCAAAACCATTATGATTTTTTTTTCCTTGCCAATTATTCTCCCCTTCCTTTATCCAATTACACATGAGGTGATAAGCTTAAGTAATAATTTCTTACCAAAAATGGGCATTATGCCATATTGCAGAAAATAATTCTACAAAAAATGGTATAACACAAAACAGGTTGAAAACCATGTAAATTGTGTCTGAATTCAGGGAACAATCCCAAAGTAATTGTCAGTGCTGGAAGCAGGGCAGTTTAGTTTAGTGGAGCGTTCCGTCAGTCATGTTGTGACATCACTTACTGCTGAGGGCATCGCTGGAGAAGCCATGAGGGGTGCATTCTGTACAATGGAAGCCATGCATGAACTCAGCCACCGCTCCAACTGAATATCACCAAACTTGTTTCCATCCCACAGTGCGATTAGCACTTTGTGGTTTACAGGAAACTTCCTGCTAGTAAACTGTGTATCTAAGACTCAATAAGTTGATAAGGATCACCTAAGGTCCCCAACACTGAAGGACAAAGCTTCATGGGTAACGTCCTTCCAAAGATGCAGCCCCTGAATCTGGAAACAATGTATGCATGTGGACTTGGGTAGAAAACACTGACATGCTCAACATGTAGTTAAAATACTTTTGATTGAACTGATATTGTATGACGCTAATCATGTCAACAATAGCTAAATCATAGACTTTAATTATAAATGGTGCATTTGGGTTTACTTCTGAAATCACTGAAAGGGGATATGCTAAATGTGTTGACCAAAGATATTGTTTGGACAGCCCTGGGTTGTTTGTTTTTTGAAATGAAAGAAGACATAAGTCTGATTGCAGGATTAATTGCTGAACTCTGATCAGTCTTCCAACACAGACAGAACCTCAGCGCTGCAGTTGTGTTGAACGTTGCTCAGAATCAGAGGACTGGCAACATGCATCAATCAGACATCCTTTTCATTTCAAGTGTTTGAACATCCATCTTTGTTTGCTGGCCAAGTACAAAGATCTAAATATGTAGGTGTCTCAGCATTAACAATTTAAATTGTTGCTACATAAATGCAATTTTTTTTAATGAAATCAAGTATAAAATATACCTCCTTCACGTTACTTTATCAGGCATGGCACCTTACATCTGGTTTGAGTTTGGTTGTGAAAGAGGATTCAATCAAATGTTCTATTACCAAATAAATATGACATTACTAAGCGTTTATATGATATAAAGTAAACCTACTCAGTTAAGGCAAGTGGTGACCATTACATTATGGAGCATTTGCAAAAGAATGATTGCTGATATTTTGAAACATATTGCAAAAACAAAATAAAAGGCTATTGATGTGGATCTTCATATCAAAGCTGAACAGGTTTGTTCTTCCATCAGCTGCAAATCTCATCCCAATTCATGAAAAGGGACAAGAGAAAAAGGATCCTTCTTTTACATAAATCAGCATTTTTATCTTCAAAGTTCACACTTCTAAGAATGACTTGAGAGCTTATCATTGGACTTCAGAAACAGTCCATACTAACAGGTTTGGTGTCATCACATGTCACTCTTCCCTCTCACATCATAATCAGTGGATTTGAATTAGATTTGCTTTAACATTTAGATGTATTACTGTTATCATACAGTGCCTATCTCCTTTACCAAAAACAATGAATAAGTGCACTTTTGAAAAGTCCCATTACCTAGAAACATACCTGCATTCAATGTAACTACTCTATGTACTTGGTAACAGGTTGGGTTGAACATGCTGTCTAAATCAAACAGATTAGAATAAAGAGAATATCACTCACAAACTGTTGTCATGGGAATCTCACCAACGTTGCAGTTGAACAGAACAGGAGGATATCACACCGGTAGATGCATTAGTCATTCCAAGTGCTTTAAGTACAACATTTATTTGTATATTGAACAAAGCAAGGTACTATATTAGGCTACAATATGCCCTTTCAAACAAGGCAAGCCACTGGTGAGTAAACTGTATATAAAACGATATATAGTGGGTTGAGTGTATCGTCTGCTCAGGACATCAGGGCTTATCCACAACTAAAACAAACAGAAATACATCTGAGATGTATTCAGGGCAGTCCTTGTTTTCCGTCAGGTGTTCTGCAGAGTATTTCAATATTAGTTTGAACTCTTAAAAAGGTTGTTCCATTATGATTCATCCAGCTATGAAGGCCCTCCTAGGTAAGATGACTTGAGTATGGTCAGCGATGGTGGTAGATATGAAGCAGCTCTCTGTTTGAGGGGGGCTCTTAGGGTCCACTGACAGGTCAATGTGGCACATGATTAGAACAACTGTGTCCAACATTATTATGCTTAATGTTTATATTTTTACAACAACAATTAAAGGAAATGTTCCCAATTAGTTCATGCTTGTCTTAAGACGATAGTCGGGTGCCCATTTTGAACAGCTTGCTACAGCTGTACTAATTCCTCCTGTCATTACTGGACATTTAGATCCTTTCATTGATCAGGGATAAAGTCCAATGTCATCATAATGCAAATATATTCTGAAACTCATAATAATGTAGGCTTCATCCGTTTGCGTAACACAAGTCTTCTGTCAGAAGTGGAGATATTATATAGAAAAGTATAGGATCCGGGGCGCTGTACTGTGGGGGTTACGGAGCTTCTAAAGCTGTCTGCTCCTCTTCAGAGACAAGTTGAACAACTCACCTGTTGAGTTTCTCAAATCCTCAATGAGCTCATCGTGTTGCTTCAGAATATCAACATCTGTATGTTTTAACTCTACTTAATGTACTGCCATCTTTGATTCAGTTCATGCTAAAAGTGTTGGTCCTTTATTTTCTTTCTTATTCGTTATCATCCTGCTTTTGTTTTCAAAAGACAAAAACGTGTTTGGATATTAAATGTAGGTACTATTTAACCTTTTCATTCCATGCCTTCAAAATACTGTAAGCATCAACTGATATTTCCATTTATCCTAAACAGTCACAACATAAAAAGTATGCTCTTTGAATTACCTTTTAATCAAAGTTATATTTTCAACAATAAATAATTGTGTGCTTTTGTGCCCAATTTAAGTAGCAACATATAGTGTTCGATCTCAGGCGCCAAAGGTAGCTTCCTCCCTTTAATCATTGTCAATGCAACAGCATGGTGAGTATTGTAGGCTTCTAAATAAAGAAACATGAAAGTCTTACAGTGAATACAACATTTTCCTCACTCATACTCAATGTCATGTCAGAGAAATAAATACAGTCATTCAAAGAAGAAACAACAATGTAAACAAACACAAAGTCAAGCTGTCTTCAGGGGATGCATCGATGCAAATCAGAGACAAAACATCAAACTATATATGATTATTATCTGCTAGTTGCTGCAGTGTGGAGGGGGGGTGGGCGTCGCAGTGGGAACACTTGTTTCTATATTGTCCAAGTCCTGACATGTGCACTGTGTGTGCCAGCTCCAACTTCCTGTCTGAATGTCCACACAGTGCTGATGTGGACAAATCACCATATTTATTCCTTACTTTTAGTTTAAATAAAACTCAAGAAATATGTTAACAGTTCATATTTCAAGACAAAACTATTAGTGGAATACATTCAGGAGCATTCAAGTTGAGTGAAAAATGAAGCAATAAACTAAAATGAGTGAAAAAAACAAAATAGTACATGTAACATATACACAATACTAATTTATGAAGACAATTCATCGCCATGAAGTTATCATATGTTACAACTTATTACTAAATCCTAACAGTCCAGACTCCCTTCCAGGCTGAGGAGTTATTATAGTTTCTCCTTTGAGGGGATCCAGATATAGGGTCCTGAATGTTCTTCTATGACCTGTTTGCAGTGGTTATAAATGTCCTCTAAGGTGTCTCCTTGAACCAGGGCTGCAAAGCAAAGGGAACTCTTTATGTACGATGGAACTTGTGGAGAACAGGCACATCAAATAAAAACATTCCTGTCTCACTGACACCTTTTTTTAAGTTCAGAAATGCAATCATACCACTAATACAATACATGTCTGTCCAGGCTGAAATTCAAAATGATTGCAATAATCTAAGACAACTGATCACACAATGTCGTTCCCTTTATAATTGTAGAAGTTAATCTTAGCTGATAAGTGAGAGGATCCTGATATTTCAGGCCTCTGCCTGATGCAACTCTCACGTTTGAAGGAAAGCCTGTGAGTCAGCAGTTTTGCCTCCTCATACACTGTGAGGGACAAGCTGAATATAGATGCTTCACTGAGTGATGTGCTTTTATTTACCTGTGAAGAATTCACCAAACTCCTGCTCCAGCTTCAAAGCTCTGTCAAACGTCTTCCTGGCCTGGTCCTCTGTCAGTCTCTTGTTCATGTCCCTGTGCCAGGCAAAGAAAATCCCACACATGATTTGTCTTTTACATGTGCTGCTGTGGACGGGCGGCAGCAGACCATATTTCAGTCAACCTGAACTCATCTACTTTTCAGTATATGCTATATCTATATTGTCACTGCTTCATCTGGTTGTGAGACTGCTATACTGTCTATGTTTCTAACTGAGAGCTGAAGCCATGATCTGGGCTCTCACTCACTGACATTACTTCTGTTCTGACCCCCTGCTGACACACTGACCGTGGATAAGAACCTCATACAGCAACTGGAAAACATGCAGACTTTCCCCTGATTTAGCAATTATAGGCAGTATTCACACTTTGAAAGGATGCTTTATAACATTCTATATCTATCTGAAAGCAGATAGTGTATAAGAACATCTTTGTGTTAAAGTGCATTAATGCTCAGTATTTCAGCGTGTATAAATACATGATACTAAGGTGAATTAATAAAAAAAGTGTTAGCAAATTCCATTTAGTCTTTCAGTTTTATGAAAAAGATTGTAGTAACTTTCATGAAAAACATAATAATAAAAGATGAATACTCACATTAATGTATCAATAGACTTAGGTTTTATGAAGATGGCGATGGGATAGAGTTGTGCTACTTGTAGTCGCTTGATGGCGTTTCCAGATACATCCAGAATGCAGTGTTTACCCTAACAGAGTCATAAGAAATGTACCACTTAAAATCACTCAGATTATCACGTTTTACCCTCAAAGCTGCAAGGATTTCAATAAATCTGATATGGTGTAAAACAGTGCCATAAAATGCATCTTGTAAAATAGATCCACATGTCACAGAGTAGCCAGAGTGACAACCAGGAAGTGTACAGTATACTGGCCTTACCCTGAAATAATTGGATATATTTACATGTTGCTTCTTATGGTGCAGCTAATATTAACAGACACTGAGTCTCACCCTTTCAGCCACATATTTGACAGACTGGACGCTGGTCCCGTACAGATTATCGTTGTACTGCCCCGCCTCGATGAACTTGTGCTCCTGGATGTCCTTCTCCATCTGCTCTCTGGACATCACAAAGTGGTAGTCTCTGCCGTCCACCTCGTAGTCCCTCTTCGGCCGAGTGGTATCTGTGGACGAGGACACAAGCTCTTCATCACCTAGGAACTATCATACCTTAACAAGATTAGCTGACACTTGCTAAATGTCTATAAAACACATTGCAATTGTAATGCAGTGTTCTTTAACCATCTCCACACTGACTGTAAGCAGAGCTGCCCTCTGTGTCCTGCTTATCAAATAATACTCATATAAAGCAGGCTTATGACTAAGTCACTAATGTGTGTGTGTGTGTGTGTGTGTGTGTGTTTTGATTGACATGTTGTGCATTGATTCTTTGTACAATTAAACACTTTACAAACTAATTGTACAAACACCTGTTGACATCATATTAAGCCGGATGTTTGCATTGCACTATGGCTAGATAGTCTATCTTTATGTAAAGCACATTGTGTTGCAATGTGTTCGAAAACATTTATATAAATACATCTTTGAAGTGACTTTAGTTTGACACCTTGTTTTATCACCACATTCAGAGGCTGTACGGCACATTGTAACATCATTCTTTACAATTCAATGAATCTGCACTATTAGTTATTGTTTCAAACTTGCTCTAGGAAAAGTGTCATTCTGAAATCTCTTAAGAGCACAGGCCGCATCCACCTTTAGCAAAATCATCTTAATATTGAGCCATGGCATTGCAAATCTTTAACGTGGTGCAATCAACTTGTCGGCCCTTCTCTCTCTAATTGCACTCACTCGTAAAGAGCGCTCTGTGCTGTAACTAATGCTGTCCACGCTGACCTGTTCACATGTACCTTTAAATATATCAACTCACATGCTAAAGGCTTTTTTATGAAATGTATACAAGGGAGAAAATGAGGGACAATAAATGTCACAATCTATGTTTTGACTTTGTTACTAAGTCAACTTAACTTGTGTGGTTTGTTCATGTATGTTCTATAACAATTTGAATGTTCTTAGAGTTTGGAAGAGAGGCAATTCCTTATTGCACATTGTTAACATACAATTGCCAAGACATGACATGACATTGCACAAACAGCAATCCCACAGGAAACAAAGGGGAACCCTTTCCACAGGACTCACTTTCTAAACAAAGGATTGACAGGGCTCAGGATCCACTCACCTTGGTGCCCGGAAGCGTTAGCAGCTTTATATGGTTTGAAAGGTATATTCAAGTACAAGAGATGAGGCAATTAGAACATGCAACACACAAAGTTAAAACATGCAGAGAGGAAATCTGTTGAGACAAAACAGGTGTGACACTTTGTTTTTAATAATGTATTGTGAATGTTTTGCACTGAAACAGCATCACAGAGTCAGGAGAGCAAGGGAACTCACACAGAGTCAGGAGAGCAGGGGAACTCACACAGAGTCAGGAGAGCAGGGGAACTCACACAGAGTCAGGAGAGCAGGGGAACTCACACAGAGTCAGGAGAGCAGGGGAACTCACACAGAGTCAGGAGAGCAGGGGAACTCACACAGAGTCAGGAGAGCAGGGGAACTCACACAGAGTCAGGAGAGCAGGGGAAACTCACACAGAGTCAGGAGAGCAGGGGAACTCACACAGAGTCAGGAGAGCAGGGGAACTCACACAGAGTCAGGAGAGCAGGGGAACTCACACACAGTCAGGAGAGCAGGGGAACTCACACACAGTCAGGAGAGCAGGGGAACTCACACAGAGTCAGGAGAGCAGGGGAACTCACACAGAGTCAGGAGAGCAGGGGAACTCACACAGAGTCAGGAGAGCAGGGGAACTCACACACAGTCAGGAGAGCAGGGGAACTCACACACAGTCAGGAGAGCAGGGGAACTCACACACAGTCAGGAGAGCAGGGGAACTCACACAGAGTCAGGAGAGCAGGGGAACTCACACAGAGTCAGGAGAGCAGGGGAACTCACACAGAGTCAGGAGAGCAGGGGAACTCACACAGAGTCAGGAGAGCAGGGGAACTCACACAGAGTCAGGAGAGCAGGGGAACTCACACAGAGTCAGGAGAGCAAGGGAACTCACACAGAGTCAGGAGAGCAGGGGAACTCACACACAGTCAGGAGAGCAGGGGAACTCACACAGAGTCAGGAGAGCAGGGGAACTCACACAGAGTCAGGAGAGCAGGGGAACTCACACAGAGTGAGGAGAGCAGGGGAACTCACACACAGTCAGGAGTTCAGGGGAACTCACACACATCATGCCATGCTGTATTCATGTGTTAGCATGAATACAGCCTGTAACTTCACATACTTTAGATGAACTGTTATCCATGGACAGTAGTTTTACTTGATTGCTTACGTGGAACACAAGATCCAAACTTGTCAGGGAATTCTGAAATCAGGTCATCGTTGATTCTGTCCTTCATCGGTCCCAGGATGATGACGGGTCTGGCATAATTAACTGGAAGAAAACACAAATGTTGACAGCATCCTTCAAGCATCGTTGATCGTTTTTTAAGAATGAAAATACACCATACTGTATAAAGGTTATTTTTCATAGTTGTAGGCTTTAGTTCTTGTTTGTGTGAATAGTGATTCCTGCTGACACTGCTCTGGCTCCTGAACAAAGCTCCATGAGTGATACAAGCTCACTTCAAACAGTTCATTATATAATTAAGTATCTATTATATTTAAATTGAATATACTACTATATATACCAATATCTTTAGAAGCTTTTAAAGCAGACTACCATCACTTTTCTCTAGTGCTGTCTTCTGTGTGCTGTTTGGAAACTGGCTACAGTTACAGTAACAGTTACACTTATACAAGAAAGACTACATTTGTCTAACACAGTTTAAACACAAATGTATATACAACATTGAAACACACCAACTATAGATATATATAACACAGTTATTAAGCAAAGCATAGTAACTTAACTGTGTGTTTTCATTGTGGCTGTCTTTTCACTAAGTTAAGCCTCCTGGTCGGGGCATGCCCCCCCTCCCCCTCTATGTCCCTACATCTCTCAGACCTACCTCCCCCTTCCCTCAGTTTGGTTGTTCATGAGCTTTGAATGTTTCCCACATTCTCATGTTCTACCAGGAGTGCAGATCTGTTTCAGAGTATTACTACTATACCCAGGCCCGCCTTAACCTGCCATCAGGCCCTGGGGCTGATAGGTTTTGTAGGCCCCCTATTTAAACAACAAATCAAAGTCATTTATAGCCTCGGCAGGCTCTGTGATCGCACTTCTCCACTCTGCTCTATACGCGCCTGGTCCTCTCCTCCAGATGAGTGACGTATTGTGCCTCCCTCGTGTATTTGTCCGGTTGCCGTTGGCTCCCCTCCACGTAGCAAGTCCTCGTCGTCCTCTCCATCTCCTCCAACATCCCTCCTGTCTGTTTTTCCTCTCCCGATACTCCATCACTATCAGAACCAGACGGCCTACTTGGCTCCGAGGCCGGCACCGCTAACGCTCGTACAGAACTCATCTGTCCTTCCTCCTCATCCTGGCCTACAGGTTTAAAATAACCTGTAAACTTCGGCATTTTTTGTAATAGCTTGTCTCGAAACTCCTTTTCCCTCAACAATTTCCTTTCCCAAGCGCCACTCTCAAACTTTTTCTTCTCCTACATATTCTCCTAAACAACCTTCATCTGTCACTCAATCGCTCGCAATTTGAATAAGTCACATGTGAAACATATTCTCATTCTGATTGGCTGTTAAGTGGTGCTGACTGTTTCGGAGTCATCATTTTTGAGAAAAATCTCTGGAATCCATCGATCTGATTGATTAGCGGAGCAAATGATCAAAATACTACGGAGGGAATATATTTTCGTTTGGATTACTGGTCTGGGGGAAGCTCGCAAGCGTGTGTGTGTCGCGAGTGTGTGTGTCGCGAGTGTGTGTGTGTGTGTGTATACGTGTGTGTGTTTGTGTATTTTTGCGTTTGTGTGTATTGTGTTTGTTTCCCGGGGAAAACCCTCACGAGAAACACCGGCTGTTGTTATGCCTGCTGTGACGTCAAGTTACTCCGTTCTCCGCTTGTAATTATGCCGTTACAAGATTCAAAGCTGTATTTATCATCTGAATTTGCCGAAACAAGTTTAATATTCTGAAAGCCAAGACTTTGTTTATTTGAAACCAGATGAAAACAAACTGTAACGGACCCTGCCGTGTTATCTATGATTACTATACGCCTTACATTCATAATGTCAGCGGAGGGAGGGGAAGCGGCGCTGTGGGAGAGCAGAGTGGCGAGTGAGAGCTGTCTTCTTCCCTTTACAAGCTTCAAAATGTATTTATCGTGTGATTTTGGAAATAAAAGTTTCATATTCTGAAAGCCAAGACTTTGTTTTTTAAATGTTTTTTAAAAACATCCGAAATAAAAAACTTTTAAAAAAAACTTTTTTATTGGCTCATGATAGGCCCCTGATCTCCGTAGGCCCCTGGGCTTCAGCCCAGGTCAGCCCGTGCATTAAGGCGGCCCTGACTATACCGAGTCACATGTTCAGATACATTGGCTTTGATGACACACATAAATGACTACTCACTTTCTTGCCGGATCACAGGTTCATATGAAAGAATCACATCCTCTTGACTCCCTGGAAGGAGTTCATAGGGAAACATGTTATTATGGTATTTCAACCCAGTCTCACGGCATTTCGTGTTCACCAACACGATTTTTAATCTATTGATTCGTGTTCACCAACACGATTTGCCCCTTTTTCTCGTGTTCACAGCACGATTTTAAAAGCAATGTATTTCTACTGCCTGCAGCACGTCTTTTTCTCCGGTCGGGTCGAGGAAGACCGGAAGCTGTGTGGTTCATAAAAACATGTTCTTACTCAATATCAAGCCACAGTTATTGCTTTTATTTGAAATCGTATAATTTCAGACTTTTGTTGCCGTCTGTGAGGAAAATAAATGGGGCTCAGAGCCTCAGGATACGGAAATCTGTATTTTAAAATATTTTTTTCCTTCTAATTCGATATTCTTTTCAAAATAACACACTGTTATTTACTCACCAATAACACACAATTATCCTTGCTTTTATTTATTGGTTTGATTCCATAATCTCGGGCTTTTTTGGCATCCGTCAGGAACTGAATTTCAAAATAAAAATAACCGGAAACAGACGTAGGCTTATAAGGGACATTTCGAGCATCATTGCGATTGTCAACATTTCTGAATTTAGGATGGCCGAAGACACTACACTACCCATAATCCCCAGCTATCGTTTAGGACTACAGTCCCCGTAAGGTTACGCAGAGCGTCAAACAGCTGTGTGAAATGGAACGAAACAACGCCAGACTATCCAAAACTGGAATCGAACGCCCCCCCAGAACTACACATGCTGGCTATTGTGTTTCACAAGATGTTCTATGGGACGTCTCTACTGAACGTTTTCGTTTTTCCCACAATTAGAAGTTGCCAGTATTAAACACATTGGTGTTATCAAATGTAAAACATATAATTAATAAATGGGTGAAAATCGCTTGTGTCCATAATGCGCAGCATTAATACCCACATGACAGCTCATTGTTACTTTGTAATTCTACTCCACTACAATTCAGAGGTTAACCTGGTATTTTTACTCCACTGCATTTATTTGAGTTACTTTGCAGATTCTGATTAATTATGTGAAATATAAACAACCCTTAAATCAGACTTTAGTTACACCTGAGTAAAATTCAGGTAAGGTGATTGTCAAGTGCCAACAATCAGGAGAGATATTTGATAGTTGGTGCTTGAGAAGACTAAACATGTATCTGCAATTGACATGAATGGAAACGAGTAATAAAGTATATTCATTACTCGTTATTCTCTACTAATAGTTCATTAAAGACTGTATATTATGGCTATTTTGCACATCCCTTTCAAGATTTTCAAAGGTGTATTGACATATCATATACACAACTACGGTGTAGTTATGCAATGAATGAAACACTTGGGTCACAGGTTCCTCAACAGTGCATTACAAGACATCTATCAATATGTGTGTACCTCCACCATTAAACTGTCATATTCTGCACATTTATTATTCTATCTACATACATAAGAGTATAATTCATATGTATAATATCAGTTAAAATAAGTGCTTCAACATAGTTAACATTGCAGGAAAGCAATATATTAGACGTTAAGTACTTTGTCAGGCTTAATATTTATCTGTAGATAGATACCCCCAAAGTTTTTTTCTTATTTAAAAGAAGACCTTAATCTGTTATTTAATGTTTAAATAAAGGTTCATTCGTTTTTCTGTTTTGCTCCTCCTCCTATTAATATCTTTGTACATTCTGCACTAAACTGTTTTATTGTAGAGATCACTTTATAGTATCTTCTTTATTTTTTATTTTTTATATTCTATATTTATACTTTCCCCCTATGAAAGTATGTACTCTTAATATTTTTTTAATCAAATAAAACACAATAATTCAATAACGTGCTTTAACCACTAGGCGGTGCACACAAGGTACACACAGCCATAATAACTTTGTATTATTAGTGTAGGACACTTTTGTTTCGTACAACATCTGAAAATGTGTAGTTTTATGCATGCTTTCACATAATTTTACAGCATATTGCTATACTATTTCAGACTCAGTATTTACATTCTTACATTCAAAGAAAATCAGTAATATCTTTAAAAACTACAGTCCTTTTATATCAGCTGTGCACCGTTATGGTGTAAATATAACCTATCTGTGAATTAGATCAAATGTAAAAGTCAGCCGAATTAGTGTTGATACTGCAAGGAGACGTATTGTGTGAAGAGAAATTGAAGATGTTGTTTAATTGTTGAATATATTTATGATCCACGTCAAGTATTCAGTTTCGGCGGCATTTTCTCAGTTTTTCCAAAGGTCTTCTCATCAGGGCTCTATAAATAAAGAACTACGGCAGATCTGTAATATACAATGCAGCCGAACCGTGTATTACAATGCCGTTATGTGATGACTTTCAAAGAGAAAAGCAAGAGCGCTCGGAATTAAGTATTATTTTATTCTTTTAAAATGTTTTCCGGATTTCATATCATATAAACACCAAATCCCAGCATGCATTGCGGCTAAAACATCCAATAAGCGAGTTTAAAACCATAGCTGAGGATCTTGGGTAATCGCTCGAAATGCCTACGTCTGTTTCCGGTTATTTTTATTTTGAAATTCAGTTCCTGACGGACGCCAAAAAAGCCAGAGATTATGGAATTAAACCAATAAATAAAAGCAAGGATAAATGTGTGTTATTGGTGAGTAAATAACAGTGTGTTATTTTGAAAAGAATAACAAATTAGAAGGAAAAAAGATTTAAAAAATACAGATTTCAGTATCCTGAGGCTCTGAGCCCCATTTATTTTCCTCACAGACGGCAACAAAAGTCAGAAATTATACGATTTAAAATAAAAGCAATAACTGTGGCTTGATATTGAGTAAGAACATGTTTTTATGAACCACACAGCTTCCGGTCTTCCTCGACCCGAACGGAGAAAAAGACGTGCTGCAGGCAGTAGAAATACATTGCTTTTAAAATTGTGCTGTGCACCACGAGAAAAAGGGGCAAATCGTGTTGGTGAACACGAATCAATAGATTAAAAATCGTGTTGGTGAACACGAAATGCCGTGAGACTGGGTTGGGTATTTAGACAAAATCTTATTACTGAACTAAACAACATGCCGTATTTGACAGAAAGACAGCACAAGTCACTGAACATGTCCCGATTAGGTTTGGTCTGTCTTACTGATGACCTACACACAGGTTGTCTGGCCCTGAGGACATAACACTGCAGGTAAACAGCTCATGCTTAATACATGAATAGCATATTAACTGAAAGAAACTAAAGAAATAGTCACATTTCTACTAAGTATAGTGTCTCTCACTGCTCCAGCTTCCCGATTGATTACATGCAGGAGCTCAGGAAACACGATACAATGTGATATATGACTTATTATCCTGATTATGAACAGTTAACTGCTGTTTGTGTAACTTCATTGTACACACATTCAGCCAATCGTTTTTGTAGAAAAAGTGTGTTTCTGTAGCTCTGTCATTATGTTGTCGATTGCAGTCAATATGGTTACAAGGAGAAATGCTGTATAGGAATTGTATGAAGAACAACAATCTAGGAACTGGTATCTTACTTTGTATAAAGTAAGAGCTGCAAAAGACGTAACATTAAAATAAAAAGGAATCAATATGAAAGTAAATGTCTGTATCCTTGATAACTAAAACATTTAATGAAACACATTAAAACATTACCTACAAAACAAAAATAGACGTAGTTGTGATTAGCTTTCAAATGTTGCTTTAAACGGACATGCTCACCAGCAAAGACAAACCCACGTTAGTTGTTTCTTTAGTTGTTTCAGTGGCATGCAAACATGCACATATATATATATATATATATATATATATATATATATATATATATATATATATATATATATCTGTTAACCTATATATATATATATTTATTTATAGTCTATTTAGCATGCACATAGTACTTTGTGAGGCCAGTACATTCATCATTGAGTGAGGCCTCCCAGACCTTGAGTTTGTGGAAGCAGCCCCCCCACTGATGGAGGTTACACTGCAAACTGAGGAGCAAGAGAAGCCCACAGAGGCGGCATGCAACAGAGCAGGCAAGAGGAACAGACAGGAAATGTGACGTGTTGTCATGGGGGGGTCGCAGTAAACAGAGATAAGGAATCATTCCCGGACCCACTTACTGAATGTCTTTGTCCCATACCCATCATCACCTATCCCCAGGATGTCCTACCGGCCGTCCACAGAGAGCCACAACAGAAGAGAGAGAGGAAGGAGGAGAGCCACAACGTAAGCTGAGTGAGAGGAGCTGCATCTGTCTCTGCACTGACATTGAGCCGCCAGCAGGGGCCCTCTCAACATCATGACACATACTGTAGGCGGGTTGAGATTCAACTTATATATGACATCACCATATGGGCACTTGTCACGAAAAAATGAACATTTGGCCTCTCTCCTGCTCTCTGACCAAAGTCTGAGCCAGAACGCCTCTGAGTGGGGTCCAACAGAGAGAGTAAGAGACCCAAAGGACAGGAAGTGATGATGAGAGGAAGCTCTATGTGTGTCTGGCTGTGAGCTTACTTACTGTCAGAATCACTGCCATCCTGCTCACCCTCTTTGTTCTTGTAGAATGGGAACTTTCGTGTAAAGATGAAATTCTTTTTACGTTTGTCATTGAATGACTGTGAGAGGAGAGAAAGCATGGAGCACACAGGGTCACGTTCATGCAGACAAATAACAGCTGCAGACTGTGGGACGTCAAGAAGCTCTGACAGTGAAGCTTAAAACTCTTTCTCCACGATCCAATTAAAATAATGTCAATGCTGAATTTGTAAGGTAGCTAATGAATAAATATAACATAAATGAATCTTTTATTTTTAGATATTTGTAACATTATGGAAAGATTCATTTTGTCTAGCCCAGAGTAAATGCTATTTCTGTATTGAAACTTGTTGAAATGGAAACCATGATGAGTTTTCTTTTAAACCTATTCAAAGTTGAAATGTGTCTTTACTCTGTTTTTATTTTTGGCTATTCTTTCAGCTGACAGGACCCGCGGATGGGGGAAGTCAGTCAAACTCATGTTGAGCATTACATCTTCAGTCCAGAAACCAAATCAGGAAACTAGCAGGACTGGAAGAGATAAACTCTTATATATAATGATACTCTAATCTGCTCCAGTACTTTTTGTTGTGCCACAGTTGCATCAGATGCATTTAAAGTAAAGCAAGGTGAGAAAAGAGTTGAAATCATGCCATGAGAGAAGTAACATTTCTGGGGTTAGACATAGAGAAGATTGTCAATAGAAAATAAAACACACATGCATTAATGGGAAGAAAGAATGGAACTCAACTTCAAACAATAAATAGTGTGTGGAAATCATCATTTGAAGACAAAAGGCTGCTGCTGGGTAATATTAGCACAGAGTCATGCTCAAACGTAGTAATGTCAAAAACTGGTAGAATATATTTGCATATTTAATAAAGTTATATATGTGTGAAAAGATACAGTAACACAGATATTTGTAAAATGAACTGAAGCAGAAAAGCCGACTCTTATAAAGCTTCTTCTCTTACAGCCGTTTTAAAAAGACACTGACTCATTTACCTGTAATAAATAAGCATACAATACAACCATAAAGAGGATATTGGTATTTAGAAATATGTTTTCTTTGATGAATTACACAAACAAAAGAGGAAACTGGCTGAAGGGTTTGAATGTATATCTAATCTATATCATCTGATTTAAGCATGGACATGTAGTGCAGGCAGAACAACAGAACCAACACCTGAACGACACTATGAATTATCATCAATGTGGGAACATGAATTGCCGCTGTGCAGCTCTCATAAAGGTACGCACCCCTTTGGAATCAAATGAGCCTGGCTTGGCGTTGAACTTCACCGTCTTTAGCCGCGCTCGCTCTTTCCTTTCCACCCTGCTGGGACAAAGTCATGTGACTCACACTGACACCACATTGAACAACAGAGTCGTATTATATATCTTTGCATCAAATGTATTCCTGTATGTTTGTACTGGCTCCACCGGAGCACAGCTGTGTGGAATAAGGTTACCCTTTGGTTTGCGTCATTGTCACCGCATTAACTAGCAAGGGTTCCTATTTTAGCACAATCAATATAATCATTTAAAATCATCAACCAGAGACAGATTTCTATCCGGTGCTCACCGTCTCTTGCTGGGGATGACACCCATTTCCTCACTGTCTCCATGTGGGGTGACCCGGCGGGCCTGCCACCACTCATCATCGGAGGCGTTGATGACATGGAGGATGTCCCCATACTTGAAGCTGAGCCCCTGGCTGGGAAGGCCGCTGTCCTTTGACTTCTCATAGTCAAACAGTGCCCTATCCAGTGGAAGATATCTGGGTTAGTATTGCCATGCACTGAATTCCTCCACTCCTCCGTGTGAGGCCTTTCCTAATTGAGTAGTGGGGAACTGGAAGCATATCTTTACCAGGTCAGAGAGAACAGTGACTGCTGGTCCATGGGGGGGTTCTATAATAGGAAATGTTCTTGTGTTGCAGGCACAGATCTTAAACCTGGTTTATAATATATGTGTGCGTGCGATTGTCATTTATTCAGTTGACTCCCCTGTCACAGTTTTTCACACAATCCTTTTAAATCTTTAATATTACCATGTAGCCTGAAATAAAGAAGTGTATCACATAAAATACATTTGGGGATTGAATGGATGGGCTCCTTTTTTATCTAAATTAAGCTTGAACTTTCTAAATAAGGGTGAATACCTAAAAAGACCAACCTCACATGAAGCGACCTCTTTTGATTGGTCCGCAGAGACCCTGACCCAGAGCTCATGCTGTGGTTCATCATCTGTTCCCGCAGGTCATGGATTTTGGCCTCAAAACGCCCGTACTCTGAAAAAAAGATATATCCAATATTAAGTGAAAAGTTGTTCAATAATTCTCTCTTCTGAAACATTTACAGGGACGATGAAATTCACCACTTGTAAAGCATTTGTTGTTTCTTTACAAAGGAAGTGATGTAAACATGTGATAAGGATCACATTTACCATTAGAACTACACAGGAGTTCTGTCAGGCAATGGATCTGGTTTAGTTTTGGATTCATTACAGCTACACTCATTCCACTCTGAGCTAACAAGATAAAAACCCTGGCATATACATATCTGCTAGCAGTGTCTGAAGGGTCACTACCTGTGAGCAGCGGTACATAAGGTAAAGTCAAGAGGGTTCAAAAAGTCAGACAGGGTGGAGGGGGGGCATTTATTGGGGGGGGGGGGGTCAGGTGTGCTTCAGAGGGTCAAACGCTTGGTGTAGAGGGGTGAACAGTCTGTCCATGCACACATTCACTCAGTGACTTCCACTAGTGAATGATGCTAAAGCTCAGAGCAGACACAGGGGCCAGGGGGCAGGGGCACGAACCTGGTACAGGAGAGCGGGCCCGTCGGGGGGAGCATAGAGCAAGGTCTGATGGGTAAGAAGAGAAAGCTGTTGTTAGTTCCAGACGGGAACAAGGCCATGAGCTGGAGGAGTGAGATGGGGGCTCTCGATTACTCTGAGTCTACAGACTCATGCTTACAAAACTACTGCTGCCCCCCATTCAACAAACTAGGGAAATGCACAGAGCTGGGCTCAGGCACTCATCAATTATTGAGCTAGCATCAAACTTGGCACCAAGTGAAGACTGGCCTTGCTCCGAGCTCACACATATTCCTCCCCTCCCATTGCTGACGCTGTCACAACACAGAACTACCCTGGAGGACAAGAAAGTCCTTCAAACATGGCGTCTTATTTGTTTTAAATCCAAACGTTAGAATAAAAGAATCAATTTTGAATATAAAATCCATATGAAGCACATTTCTCTTGCCTATTCGAGAGGGGCACAATCCTACATATACAGTGTGTAGGAATCATATTATTCTTGGAGGCTATTGTATTATTTGTCTTTTTATTTAGTTTAACAATGCAGTGTTGTCTTTCTGCAGTCAAAGTTTAATTATTTTTGCCTTGTGGCAAAGTGACAGATGATTGGCAAACCCATGGAGAAGCACTGTGTGTTCAATATCAAACAGATCCTTCATCAGACCTGCAGAGGATTCACATCCACTCCAGAGGAGAACATGATCTACCATGAGAGGGAAACTGAAATGACCAATACAAGGTGATCCATGACTTGGCTTGATAATAACCACATCACTCAGCAGGTACAGGAGACTTTAGCACCATTGTGTGTGTGTGTGTGTGTGTGTGTGTGTGTGTGTGTGTGTGTGTGTGTGTGTGTGTGTGTGTGTGTGTGTGTGTGTGTGTGTGTGCTCCTGTTGGTCCTGACTCACCTTCTGGTCTGTACTGGGCGAATATGGTGACCACCTGCCCCGCCCCTTTCAGAGCCGCTGCTGCTTGTTCATGAGTGGCTCCTCGGAGGTCAATCCCATTGACCTGTGTGAACAAAAGGGACAAATCACAGGAATATTATGGTGGTCTTTCTGTCTTCTTGGACATAGTATGATTACCTGCAACACAACACTGCTGCAGCACCAAACCAATCAAATCTTTATTACATTTCATATTTATTACATTTTTTAAGTTGTGCGATGCATAAAACACAAAGTTCTCTTCTCATTAGTTGGTCTGATCTTTTGTTGTTTTAACCTACTGAATGCAAATGCTGACTGTCACATGTTTGTCATTCAGATGGAACAGCCTGATGAAACACAGGGACATCTCGCCCAACCAGTTCACAAACTGGATCACCACCACAGTTGGCCATCAGTCTGGATCTTTGCTAGAATATTCAAAGGAACATCATTTGAATAGCACATGAGAAGCTAGACACAAGACGATTCTGACTGACTGAAATTACTTAGAGTATTAATTGTAAATGTGTTGCTGATATATTTCCTGTTGATCCACTGACTGATTTGGGCCACGACTATTTTCTAATCACACAGGTCAAAACGTGTGACTGTATGTTTGGACCTAACACTATAGTCTATAGCAGCGGTTTTCAAAGTGTGAGGTGCCCCTCCCCTGGGGGGCGCCAGAGAGCTTCAGGGGAGGTGCAGCGTGAGAAAATAAATAACGAGAAAAAGACGAGTTAAGTGACACTTGCACACTTTTGGCTGTCTGTGGAGACCGAGTTCCCCCACCTCGCCAAAAAGGCTGTAAAAGTGTTCATTCCCTTCACCTCCACCTACCTGTGTGAGTGTGGGTTTTCCGCATTGACTTTGATCAAAAGCAAGTACCGGTCAAGGCTTCAGCCAGAGGATGATCTGCGTTTATTCCTGTGTGCATCAAAGATGCAGACTCATGTTCCCACTAAAGTAGGGGTGAGTGTAATAAGGAGGCAAAGTTGACGTTCAGTGTGTTGCTGGGAGAATATAAGGATGTTGAAAATGTTAAAAATGTTTAAAATTATGTTCTGAGAACCAGTGGCGTTTTCTCCTGGAGGCCAAGGGAAGCCAGGCTTCCACTGTTTTTTCGGATTGTAGTTATAGTTTTAATGAATAAATAAAAACACTTTGTTTAGTTTCGGAAATTCTCCTTTGCTGTGTGTTGCTGCCGGCCTGTCTCTCCCCCATTCTCATTGAGTATTTTACAAAGAGTGAAACAGCGCCCCTCTAGATGTTATGGTGAAACAGTAGATTGTTGCGAGAGGAGGCCAGCCGAAATTGGCTTCCCTTGGTGAAAAAAAATTGAGGGATTGACCAATCAGATGAGGCTCACGTCATGCCCCTGCCAACCTGTGATTAGTCAGAACCATGCCAAAGGAAGCCAGAGGCGGCTGGCTTCCCTCACAATCCAATCAAATCGCATCAATTTAGTGTTGCAGTGAAGCGTCCTAAAACCCGGAAGTAAGCTGCGCTCGGGTTCCCTCGACAAAAAAGCAATGGGTTCTATTTCGTCCCTACTGACCGCCAGAGGCGGTGCTTTAATAATAATAATATCTTGGATTTATATAGCGCCTTTCATGAGACCCAAGGTCGCTTAACAAAGAAGAACAGGGCAAAACAAACATAACAAAACAAAAGGCAGTCAGACAACCAGTCAGACAGACAAAACAACAAATAGATTAGGGGCCAAAGGCCTTAGTAAACAGATGGGTCTTGAGGGCCCTTTTGAAGGTGTTAAGTTTACTATTGTTTAATATTTGGCTTTAACTTTTTTGGTGACGGCAGCGTTTCTGCTCCCTCTCCCAGGAGTTTCCCTTGCTGTGCTATTTTGTACTCTTTCTGACCGTGTCGTTGTGCCAAGCTACCATTAGCATTTTGAGTTTCCAGCTTTAGCTGTGTTTCCTCGGTTAACTAGTTAGCAGTAGCGTGGCTCAGCCTAACTGTGTCCTGTCGCACAGCCACTTGGCTGACGCTGGATTAAGACGGGATTACCCGTGCTGTTTTTTCTTTAGAGGCCAGTTTCTGGTCTTAGCCTGTGTTTACGTTTAACTTCGTTATTATCCCAACCAGTGAAGGCAGTGTTTTCGTCCCCGCTCCTGGTGAGCGTGTTGCCTGATTGTTAGCAGCAACCGCCCGGCTAAACTCACCTGTTGAGCTTCTTTATTTTATTTTTATTTCAGCTAGGTGAAGAGAGTGCTCTTGCCCCCGCTCCCTTTGCTGGTAACGTGGGTGTAGGACATTTACATCCCTTGTCGTGTTCGGCGAGTAGGAGCATTGCTCTACTCTTCCCGTTCAGCAGGTAGCTGGTGAAGGCTGTGTCCTCGCACCCGCTCCCGGTTGCCCTGCATCTGGCCACCTACATAATGGCTCATTCATGTACTGCCTGTGTAGCTCCTCTTGAGCCAGAGGACGGCCATGACCGCTGCCCCTCTTGCCTTGGCCTCGAGCATTTGAGGGAGGGTCTCACGCAGAACGTCTGCATGAACTGTAGCTGTATGCCTCGGGCGCTCAGAGTAGCTAGAGTTGCAGAGGTGGAGCGTTTGGCTGCAGCCAACGGACACCTCTCCTCTGCCACACCTCTCCCCTGCCGTATCTAGATGACTGGCTAGTCTGCGCGCCATCCCGGCCTCAAAGGCCCAGGATATGGCACGCCTCTTGTCTCACGTAGCCCGGTTGGGCCTGAGAGTGAAAACCGAGAAGAGTTGTCTGGACCGTGCCCAACAGGTCACTTACCTGGGGATGGTCCTAGATTTGGTCGTCATGAGGGCCTACCTGACACCTCGTCGTGTGGATGACATTTCCCACCTTCTTCCCATCTTCAGGCTGGGCAAGATGGTGCCTTACATCCAATTCCTCCGGCTCCTGGGCACACTGACTGCTGCCTCAGCCATTGTTCCCTTAGGCTTGCTGTCTTTGCGCACCATGCAGATGTGGCTTAACAGCCTCCACTTGGAGGCCAAGTGGCACAGGCACAGGGAAGTCAGGGTGTCACAGTGGTGCCTCTCTGTCACGGTGGGGGGACTGTCACTGCCGGGAGACTGTCACTGTGGATGCATGTCCTATGTAGCCGGTGTCACGTGGGTCACAGGTGACTTTGTTGTTATTAGGTACTCAAACTGTGCATGCGTGCAATGGATATATCCAGTGCTAAAGCACCACCTCTGGCGGTAATCTGGGACTCATAGAACCGTAGTTACAGCCGTCACTATCGATTTCTCCATAGGATTTTGGAAAATAGCTCGAAATAAGGTCAGTGGAAAACGAACCTGTTAGATAAATGCACGTTTTGTTCAGTCGGATAATATCCACATGTCTACCCTACTTTTATAATTTTATAATCATAAATCTAATCGATAGAAGATAGATAGCGTCACTGCACCACTCTCACCGCCGTTAGAAAGTAGCAAGCAACTGAAGCAAGTGCAATTATGGAGGGTGGAGATTTGGATTATTTACTCAAAAATAATTGTACTAAACTTCCGCTACAGCAGCAACAACAAATACAATCTGATGACAGGCCAATGATCAAACTGGAGCTGTGTACAGAGAGGAAAAAAGGAGCGAATCGGACGTAAAACGTTAAAGGTCTCCTGATTTAGTTTGTGAATTAATGCTTATTAGAGTTTGGGCTGGAGAGTGCGTGCGGACCTGTCGGTTAGATCAGGGGTTCTCAAACTTTTAGTTTATGCAGACCACTATTTATTATCAAGGATTTTCGCGGACCACCTCATATGCAAACCGTAAAAATAAGTACATATATAAACGTAGTGTTAAAACGCCGATATTTTTTTACAGTTAATTATAGACAATCAAAAGTAAATTGAAGCCTATCTGATACTTTTGTGACTGGTGTCTGTCTGCGTTGTGTATGTTTCTCAAAGATGACGGCGGACACTATTTTAATTAGGTCATCCCAAACAATGCCACAATTGCGCACGCGCGCAGTGCACTCGGGCAGACAGGTCTACAAAAAAACACCGGTATGCTTAGTTCTACTTTGGTTACTGTACTGCAAAAAGCAGACGGTGCTGCGCTCAACACACAGACTCAAAACCATGGACACACAGGCATATAAGTAACATAAACAATGTATAGGCCTAAATTGCATAAAGGCTTGAGCTACAGTATTGCAACTAAGCAGACAGCGCTGCTTCTCTCTCTCTATCTCCACTTTCAAAATCTATTTAAATCTCAAAACAAACAAACAACATTCCTAAAGGTGTCCTGAAATTAACTTATTAAATAAAGGAAACGAAAAATATAGCCTACTCAGGGGTGGATCTAGAAAAATATTCATGGGGTGGCAGAGGGTGGCAGGAGATTTTGAGGGTGGCATCCCCTGGCAGAAGTATATGCTGATTTATTCGCAGTCATATCAATCAATGTTAACTTGGAAAGCCAAAATATTGCAGCCCAGTTTCCCAGCTTTGCAGTCTATCCACGAGTATGCCTCTTGTTTCCTCTGCCACATCTCCTCTGTCCATACCTCTAGGAAAGCTGAGCTTGAGCTAGCCAGAGGAACGTTGCTAGCGCAGCTAACGTTACAGTTTTTCTCGGTTGCTAACACACTAAAATGCTACATAAAGCACAATTATTTTAACTGACACTCAAAGAGCAAAACATCGGTTAAAATCTCCAAAACTCTAACACGTTTTTCAGCTTTTCACACTATTTGCAAATCAACATGGCACTTTGTGCAAACCACTGCACACGTTTCTCCACGTAAGACACAGGAATCTGACATAAAGTCACGTGTTAGCTGGTTTAAAACACTGCAGGGGCGGTTCTAGGGGGGGGGGGGCAGTGCCCCCCTAACACTGACCTCTGACCCCCCTGTCCTTACAATGAATTTTTTTTTTTTTTTTAAATGTATATTTTCTGGTACTCGGTTTGCCAAACACCGCAGGATTTTTTTGCTATAATGTGAGATTGTGCAGACACCCTTATGTAAAGTAGAGATGTAACTGTTCATTGCCTTTATTTTTATATAAATATGGTGTTAGTACAAACATTGCACTATAACTTAAGCTGAAGCTAACAGTAATAACTATAAGATATATCTGAAATAAATAAGTGTACTGAAACAAATATCAATAACTGTATTGCATTGTTTTCTTATGCGCAATTACTTCATACTGTCTAGTTCTCTTTTTCGTCCTGCATTTATTGTGCCCCCCTCAGAAAATATCTGGCCCCCCAGTGGCCCCCCCAGTCAAATTGGTCTAGAACCGCCACTGAAACACTGATATTCAAAATGCCTCACACATGGACCAATGATCAAGAAACACATTCCACCTGACCAAACACCTGGTAGCATCATTGTTGGCTCATCAATCAGGATGTTAGCACTATAAAAAGACCACAGGTGAGAACTTTCTTACAGCAACAGTGGAAGCCAACATGGAAGCAAGAGGAAGAGCTGGGCTGAGAGTGAGAGGAGGAGGAAGAGGTGGGTGAGAGGAGGAGGAATGAGAGGTAGAGCTGGAGGGAGAGGACGTGGACAAAGAAGAATACTCTCTAATAAAATGAAATGTTATCAACCATGGTTTGACGATGAGAGGCTGGACAGAGGGTTCAGCCTAATCTAAGCCGATGTACTGTTGCCTCAGTAATCCGGACACTTAGACTTGAAAACAGGTTAGTTCCCAGTTTATAGCTCTGCATAACTCATGATATATCAGAGCTTATATCTGTTGTGTGAAACGTATTCACTTCATTACTGTAATTGAATTGTTGGCATGTTGCATACTATAACTGTACAAAAATCCTGCACAATGTACTGTGGTAAACTTACTTTTATGCAACACAGACACTGACCAACCACTGTATCTTTGTTGTTTATCTGAAGGACTGAGAAACAAAGAGATGGAAAGCTAAGGATGTTCAATGAGGCACAGGAAGCAGCAGTTGCAAACTTAGTTTTGGCAAACAATGCATCACACTTAGAGAGATCCGAAGCCACATCATAAGGAACAACACCATTTTCAACCACATCAGGCAAGTCAGCCTGTCCACATTGTCCCGTGTTCTCCAGCGCAACCAGGTTCAGATGAAGCAGCTGTACAGGGTGCCCTTTGAGAGAAATGCTGAAAGGGTGAAAGATTTGAGACATCAATATGCGGATGTACACTGAACAAAAATATAAATGCAACACTTTTGTTTTTGCTCCCATTTTTCATGAGATGAACTCAAAGATCTAAAACATTTTCTATATACACAAAATAACCATTTATCTCAAATATTGTTCACAAATCTGAAAAAATCTGTCCTAGTGAGCACTTCTCCTTTGCCGAGATAATCCATCCCACCTCACAGGTGTGGCATATCAAGATGCTGATTAGCATGATTATTGCACAGGTGTGCCTTAGGCTGGCCACAATAAAAGGCCACTCTGAAACGTGCATTTTTTGTTACGGTGTGCAGGAAGCAGGACCCAAATGCAGATTAGAGTACAAATAATTCCTTTATTTCAAGGGTAGATATACACAAAGACAGAACAGGACACTCACCGAAGACCACGTCAACACACAAGACGAACCGACACACAGGAAGAGACAAGACTAAATACAGGAAGGGGTAATCACAAGACGAGACACAGCCGGGCAGGGGAGGAGAAACACAAGGGCCACAGGTGAAAACAATCAGACAACTAGACACACCAGGGAAACTAACGACGGGAGGAAAAACACAGGAGAAGCCCCTTGCCCCTTGCCCCTGGGCTGACAGCCCAGGGGCAAGGCAGAGCTTGAAAAGGGGGTTATGGAGGGGCGAAGGCAGTGGCAGGAAGAGTCAGGGGGCCGGACCCGAGGGCGAAGACCGCGGCTCTCAGGGGGCCGGGCTCGAGGGCGAAGACCGCGGCTCTCAGGAGGCCGGGCAGAACCCGGTGTCGGCCGGACAGGAACCGGCGCTGGTGGGACAGGCCTCGGCAGGATCCCCCACGGAAGAGGACCAGGAGTTGGCAGGACCCCCGCCAGGAGGGCCGTCGGCGGGACCCCCAACGGGACAGTACACAGGGTTGGCAGGACCCCCGGCAGGAGAGAAGTTTGCGGGACCTCCAACAGGACAGGACACAGGGTTGGCAGGACCCCCGGCAGAAGGGCAGTCGGCGGGACCCCCAATGGGACAGCACACAGGGCTGGCAGGACCCCCGGCAGGAGAGTAGTTCGCGGGACCTCCAACAGGACAGGACACAGGGTTGGCAGGACCCCCGGCAGAAGGGCAGTCGGCGGGACCCCCAACGGGACAGCACACAGGGCTGGCAGGACCCCCGGCAGGAGAGTAGTTCGCGGGACCTCCAACGGGACTGGACATGGAGCCGGAAGGACCCCCAGCGGAACCTCCATCGGCATAGGACATGGGATTGGCAGGATCCCCGGCAGGAGAGTAGACGGCGGGACCCCCAACAGGACAGGACATGGGATTGGCAGGACCCCCGGCAGGAGAGTAGACGGCGGGACCTCCAACGAGACAGACATGGAGTTGGCAGGACCCACAGCGGAACCTCCAACGGACCAGGACATTGGGTAGGGACTTGAGACGTGACTCAAGTAGGGACTCGAGAGGAGACTCAAGAGGAGACTCGAGAGGGGAACCAAGGGGGAACTCGAGAGGGGACTCGAGAGGAGACTCGAGAGGAGACTCGAGAGGGGACTCCAGAGGTGACTAGAGGAGAGACTAGAGGAGGGACTAGAGGAGGGACTAGAGGAGGAACTAGAGAAGGGAACTCGAGAGGGGACTTGAGAGGGGAACTAGAGAGGGGACTCGAGGAGGGACTAGACTAGAGTACAGGAGATGGATGCTGATGTCATCAGGCATGAATTTATTTGTATTGACGAGGCTGGCTTCAACCTCACAAAGACCAGGAGAAGGGGTAGGAACATTATTGGTCACAGAGCCATCATAGATGTCCCTGGCCAACGTGGTGGCAACATCACAATGTGTGCTGCGATCACACAAAATGGTGTCCTCCATCGCCATGCCTACCTTGGTCCATATAACACAGCCCACATTCTCACATTTCTGGACAGACTGCACCACATTTTGACTCAGGCAGACCATGTTCATCATGCAGAGCAGCCTGGATATGTTGTGGTATGGGACAATTGAAGAGTTCTTCTCGGTATGGCGGTGGAAGGTGTATGACCGTCGGCCCTATGAGCGCATGCCTCTTCTGCAGGCAATGGAGGAGGCATGTGATGAGGGCTGGATACGTCACTCAAGACGCTTCTTCCCGCGCTGCTTAGCCAGGGAAAACATCGCCTGTGATGTGGATGAGGTGCTGTGGCCAGACCCTGCTAGGCGGCGGGATGCAGCCTAAGCATTTTTTTCCTTTCCTTTGTTTTTTGCTCAAAATATTTTCTGTATATTTTTTTACTCTGAGTTTTCTTTCTATCTACTGTATTTGACAGAAGCATCATTTTTGTTTTGCGATACAGAAACAACTGTAACTATGTGCTGAGATGCATGTTGCAAAATATTACTTTTGAATAAAATATGATTTTTTTCAACAACTCATTTGTATTTCTTCATTTACTGTATTTCTGTAAACTCAAGCAATCTTTCTCTGCAGAAACCTCTATGTACAGAGCATAGCCCATAACAGGTGAAAGTGCTTTAGATGATGCTCAGCAGTGTGTAGCTGGGTGGTCAAACCATCCAGTATTATGAATGAAGTGAGTTATATTTGGTGCAAAAGTTTGCATTTGGAAAGTGTGTTATGACACACTTTCCAAATGCTCCATCATTCACCAGTAGTTTTCCATTCACCTGTCTCACCTGTTTTCCACACCCACTCGTTAGCTCACTCTCTTTCTCTTCTGCACCCATTAGCTTCTGCCAGTATTTAAACCTGCACCTTACACACACTCTTTGCCAGATTGTACTTTGCCTCATGCTTGTCTTTCCCGCGTTTGAAACTAGATTGCCTACCCGGTTCCGACCCTGCCTGTCCTCGATCTGCCTGCTCTGCCTGTTCCCTGATCCTGCCTGTCCCTCGACTATCCTGTCTGGCCTGTTATCCAACCCTGCCTGTATCTACGCTGACCGCCTCGCTTACTCCCTGACTCTCTGCCTGTCCCTGACTCACCTTCTGCCCGCTGTCCTCCGGTGCGTTAAACTGCTCGGTTGGTATTCCTCAGATCCAGTGGAATCTCCAATAAAGTTTATTACCAATTCTCCTTGGTTTCTCGAGTGCTTCATTTGGGTTCTCCTTAAGATTGTGACAATGTGTTTATGTAGTTTTGAGTGCAGTTCTTCACTTAGCAGGAGAAATTAGGTGTTTTGCACTTTGGGTGTGTGGTTTTGTGAATTGTGTTTAGTGTTCTGAGAAACAGAGCAATTAAAAAAAAAGGGTGTTAGCAATCGAGAAAAACTGTAACGTTAATAACGCTCAATAATGAACTCCAGCTCAACCAACCATATTGTAATATCTAAGATGGGTTAGCAAAAACAAAAGTGTTGCATTTATATTTTTGTTCAGTGTACATCCGCATATTGATGTCTCAGATCTTTCACCCTTTCAGCATTTCTCTCAAAGGGCACCCTGTACAGCTGCTTCATCTGAACCTGGTTGCGCTGTAGAACACGGGACAATGTGGACAGGCTGACTTGCCTGATGTGGTTGAAAATGGTGTTGTTCCTTATGATGTGGCTTCGGATCTCTCTAAGTGTGATGCATTGTTTGCCAAAACTAAGTTTGCAACTGCTGCTTCCTGTGCCTCATTGAACATCCTTAGCCTTCCACCTCTTTGTTTCTCAGTCCTTCAGATAAACAACAAAGATACAGTGGTTGGTCAGTGTCTGTGTTGAATAAAAGTAAGTTTACCACAGTACACTGTCAACACTCGCGACACATGAGTGGCCAGCCTAAACAACAATAAGCGCTGCTTGGCAACCGTGTGTGGCGACAAAGTACATAGACATTTTGAAAGGAGAGATTTAGTTTAGCCGGTATTCAACATATTTTACCAGTCATAGTCCGGTCATTATTTACACTCTAAGAAGAGTCCTACACAACAGACATGGCGTCAAAAAGGAGTAATGTGTGGAAATATTTCGACCAGATTAGTGACTGCGGTGTAGAGTGCAAACTATGCCAAATTAAACTTATATACATACTATACCTTGCTATACCCGCAACCTCCGTTCCAGCTGAGAGGGTCTTCTCTACAGCTGGCCTGATTGTGAATCGCCTCAGCACATGAAAGCTGTAAGCCTATAGCTGTCAAACTGTGATCACCAGTTCAATACATTTGATAAATTCGACTTGGTTTCTACACTTATTTGAACATGTATTTATTTATTTCCAAAAGTTAATGAAAACAATTTTTTGGAAATAGATTTTTACAATTTTTTTTTTTATAGGATATGTACATTTCGGTTAACCGGTTAACCGTTTTTTGGGGGGTCAAATATTCGAATATACATTTGCTTTCAAATTCCCATCCCAAATATATATCTCTTTGTTTAAGGTGTCCAGGTGATGCAGACAGGCTGGACCAGAGAGTGAGAGACAGAACTGGACTCCTCACAGCAGTGAACTTCAGCACAGGTACAAAGACTCTTTTCTTACTGTACAAAGAATCAAGAAAGATATTGGTTTAAATAAATGAAGTATTGACTTGAATACACTGATATACATTCCATTAAACAATACTAAATACTAGATCACCTACACATCAGTTAAGTTGAGGGTTTTTTCATATGCAAAAAGTTACATTTAGATGTTAACAAGCAATATGACTTTGTCAGCTTTCTAATGTAATGTATTGAAGGCAAAGATATTTAACACATAGTGAGAACTGCTACTATTTATCTCTCAATATTGTCTGTAAAAAACGTGGTAAAAGTGATTCTTTCAGTGAGACAACAGAGCAAGCTTCTACAGTTGCACTACGTTTTGATAACAGTTCAATATTATTTTGATAATAACATATATTTCAATGTTGATGAACTTCATACTGTTCATTCATAATCTGATTGTCTTTGTAGCTCACTGTTGAAATAAAAAAAAAACATTACAATTACAAAATAATTATATCTACAGCCCCTAAACCAGGGGTACTCAAATACAAATCTTAAAGGTCCAAAATAAATGTTTCAATAAGACAAAGGTCCGTTTATTACGGTCATTCAAACTTTTAAACAATTGCAACAAGATTCTTAACACGAGGTTGCAAAAACAAAAATAATCTGTATGCAGCAGTTTTCATTGTTATTGTTTCTGTGCTTGACCCCTCAGAGTCGCAGTGTCAGAGCTGCACAGTTAGGAATAAAGGCAGCTGCACCCTCTTTCATTCAGCATTCCCATTAGTGCTTTATAAATGTCTTGCCCCCTTGTGTGTCCACTGAGGTTCGTCAGGCCCAACACATCTTCAACAAACTCCCCCTTTGCCTCATCATAAAAACTCACAAACACCAGCAACTGAGCATTGTCAGTGGTGTCAGTGGACTCACCCACAGCTAAGGAAATGCACTGTGCATTTTTTATTCCAACACAAAGCTGATGAATCAAATCACCAGCCAGTGTTTATGTTCTTCTGGTTGCTGTGGAATCTGAGAGGGGGATTTGCTTGACCTGTTATTTCCTCTTTGTGTTTGCCTTCAACATGGTCTCCATCACTTCAGTCATGCATTCTTTTATACTTCAGTTATTATCCAGTGGAAAGTCCTTACCTACTGGCCTAGTTAAATCAAAGTGGTTATTTTTTTTTGGCTGGGCAGTGTAGTTTTACACACCGTCTTATTTGACTTTCTCAGGACTTAAAACAGTTTTTTGGGGGCAGACCCCCTCAAAGAAAAAAATATATTTACACACGTAAGGTCATCATCTTAATAGTTTTGTATGCTCATCCGTGAGCAGAGCATCAAGTTGACATGTCTATTACAGCTGAATGCGGCGATTACCATCTTGTTCAGCAAAACGCCTCACAAACGTTTTAAGATCAACAGCTTCAGTGCGTTTTGATTCAATGCTGAGTACAGCCAAACTGACAGTCTCTTCTCTGTCATTGTAGACCGCAAATACCTCATTCCTTCAGTGCGTGGGTCAGAATGCTTCTCGTTTTGCGCCGTCCAGTTAAAAATGAAATCGCCGCCAAATCGTATGTCCACGCTCGCGCCAGGACCGGGGGAGGGGTTACATGACGTGCATCTTGTGCTGCATTCACTTGCACTCGGACATTAGAGACTTTCTCTCATAAATGTCCGATGAGCCACAACTTTTCTTTCAAAACAAAGCTGCCAACTGGGGTGGCAGCTGGGGTGGCAAGGCCTATTTTTAGGGTGTCAGTTGCCACCCCGGTAGGTGAAACTAGGCTACTAGCTACAGTACAGATGGAACTAGATGAGCTGTTAACTCTCGCTCTGAATTTTTTTTGTTTTTGTTTTAATTCTCGCTCTGACTTAGACAGGTTGAAAGAGACACACACATTTTTCCCACCCGCATTCCGCGAAGACCCGCCCTACTGTGCCTCTGATTCGCAGATTGTTTGGGGGGAAAAAACGCTGACTGGATGCTGAATGTGATTGGACCAAAGCGTTGACACACACAGGTGGAACACAGTGGAACAGTCAGACATGCAGAGCGCTGTTTGCAGTGGACATAGCGGAGAATTTTGACTCGTTGCGAATGCGTTGTGGCGATGTCTCACATATAATACAGAGAGATCATACATATGAAAAGTATAATTTGCTCAGAGTCCGGAGACAGTGGTGGTTCGGTCCGGATCCGGACCGGAGTCCGTAGTTTGAGGATGCCTGCCCTAAACACACAAACACACCGCTTTCATAAATAACACACTTGTTCTGCAATAATATGTTTTATGTTTCCTGTCATTTTTGTTAGGAAAGGACATGCCTGAAAGACACAACATTTCTCCTTCTCTGAGGGTCAAGAAGAACATCCAAGAGGAACATTAAAAGCTGATGTTATGAGATTTTAAGAACAGTACAGGACATTCACTAAGAAACTACTTTTATTGTGAAAACACAGTCAGCTGATCGAATGCAGCTATTTCCACATCTACACTCCATCAGCTGATTATTTCTATTTGCCTCACTTTATGAGCTTCACATCACTTGTGCCTTGTACCGCAGAGTTTGCAACGTCACAAATAAATGGGGCCAATCTTCAGTCAGATGTGAATGTGTAATCTAACACTTTCAGTAAGAATAATGGACGAAAGGAGTGCAAATACAAATACAATTTATTGAAATGTGAACCACAAGTTAATCAAATGTTTTAAATAAAAAGCACATATGGACAGGTGTAAACCTATTAAGTGTATAAGTGAACACATTTAGTCAAATAAAGTGACAGACTAGGCCTGTGCAGTTGGTATCAGCTTTGCCCAGCATGGCCTGGTCAGGCCTGGTCCTCCTCGCTGAGGAAAGACCCTTAGTCCTCTCCAAACCAACAGACTGGACGTCCATCACACGGAGGTTTCTCCCTGAAGTCTCTGCAGCTCTCTGGACACCACGCTGTCTCAATCCGTCCACACTGAATATGAGAGGGGAAAATTAAAATAATAAATGCTTTAGACAATAAGAAATATAAAGTTGACTGTTGAGTTGCTCAGTTTTTTTAGATTGTCAATACTATTACTGTATAACTAATATCTCAGGTTAAGAGGCACATTCAAATAAAGATTGGTCTTTAAATACATTTTGTCTTTTGAATTGTTTGTCTAAAGTCAAGGATCTAGAACTGGTACTTAGTTTTAATGATACAGTCTGGTTATTATGCTGTTTGGAGGAGGCCTCACAGGTAAGAGCGCTAACTAGCTACCATCACATGTACCTTAGCTTGACTTAAATGTATTAAACGTATAGTTAAGTGATATCAAAATATAAATAACTAATGTCATGCAAACATATTAATATTTGCTTGATTCCAGTGTTGAATAATTGCATACAAACGTTAAGGGATTTTAAGATTCTGAAGTATTATGCTAAAAACTCAATAACTTAGATTATTATTTATAGTTTTGCTGAATGGTTTCATGTCCGCTTACCTTAGAAACGTAAAATGCCACGGCAGTGTGCAGATGGGGAGCATGTTAGCTTAGCTTGGTAGCTTCAGCTAGCTCTGGAACTTCCAGCTCGGTGGCAGGAGGTCCCGCCCAGTGTTGCCAACTCCATAGTAAGGAAAGTAGCTATTGGCTGTCCGAAAAGTCGCCAGAAGTCCCTAAATGACGTCATTGCCTAATTTGCATATCATGTAATGGCGGTAAAAAACGTTCCACCCCCTTCAAGGAGGATCAAAACTTGAAACCACCAGAGTAAATCCAGACGACAGTAGATCAGAAATGTCTCTATTAGAAAAAGTAGAAAGTAGAAATAGTTTTAGTAGTTTTTAGTATAAATCTCCCTTACAATAAAGGCAGTATAGTATGCCCGTGTGTCATCTCCAATAAATGGCTTCAACCATCCTTTAAACTCAGGGTTTGATTCCCACTCCTTTCTGTACTTTTGTGAATACAGTTTAGACTGTGACATGATGACCTACGTGGATG
Organism: Gymnodraco acuticeps; assembly: GCF_902827175.1. NCBI lineage: Eukaryota > Metazoa > Chordata > Actinopteri > Perciformes > Bathydraconidae > Gymnodraco > Gymnodraco acuticeps. The sequence goes on from NW_022990836.1 coordinate 710,817, forward strand.
TTTAGCTTGTCACAGAGGCACACACACAGTGGACGAGGTGATTAAGGCTTGAGGCTGTGTGAGTCAAAGCAAAGCAAAGGCAGTTATTTATTATAGTGTGACAGTGACAGTGAAGAAATATTTACATTTTACATTTAAATCCCGCTCATGCGCAATTCATTTGCAGTCTCGACGCGGGAGAGTGTGGCTGTCTCCTCTCTGCTCTGACTGCAGCTGAGCTGCTGCGGGAGGCAACTGTGAGTCTGAGTGCCTGTGAGTACTATGGGAGGGCAGAGCAGGGGCAGAGGGGCTCACGACAGCACCTCGTTAACTGCTGAACAATACGTGAGTCTCCAAACACCAGAAAAGTCCCTAATAACACCATTACAAGTCGTTAAATCAGTCGTTAGTCGCTTTTGACAAAAATAAGTAGCCGGAGGGTTTGGAAAGCCGCCGAATTTAACGAGAAAGTCGCCAAGTTGGCAACACTTGGCGGGAGTTGAACTCTGACGTCACTGTCGAGCCGTTAGTGGCGGACTCCGCCTACTAAGGGCTTCTCGGCAAGTCTGCAGAATCCTATGGGTGACGTCACGGACCCTACGTCCATTTATATATACAGTCTATAGTATTTCCAGACAAGTGGTTACTGAAATCAATCTTACTAACTGCTGTCTGTGCAATTTAATCCGCGCGAGTTGGCGGACTTTATTTTGCTGTCTCGTCGATGTTTGTCTGAATTAATATGTACTATTAACAATCATATTATTCCTATCAGCTGTCAATCACTGTTATGATGCGGCGATTACCATTCTGTTCAGCAAAACGCCTCACAAACGTATTAAGATCCAAAGCTTTAGTGCGTTTTGATTCAATGCTGAGTACAGCCAAACTTGACAGTCTCTTCTCTGTCATTGTAGACCAGTGTTTCTCAAACTTTTTCATACCAAGGACCACTTAACCAATAAAAAAACACTCGCGGACCACCTAACTCCACAAATATCCAAAAACACATCGTTTTTTACAAATCGCCTGAAAATTGTACAAACAAGTGGCAACATGTGTGATGAAGGTGTTTATCTGGGTTATATCATGCAATCGAAAGTGAAACTTAAGCTCGCTCCATTGCGGAGATATTCCCGCGAGAGTGCGGAAAACTTAAATTAATAAATTAATTAAAAATGTGAAATTTTACCAATATACTCACGGACCACTAGGGGGCGCTCACGGACCACCAGTGGTCCGCGGACCACACTTTGAGAAGCACTGTGACCGTACCTCATTCCTTTCGTCTAGTAAGTCCGAATGCTTCACGTTTTGCTCCGTCCCGTTCAAATGAAATCGCCGCCAATCATATTTCCACGCTCGCGCCAGGGCCGGGGGAGGGGTTACAAGGCTTGTGTCTTGTGGTGCATTCACTTGCACTCGGACATTAGAGGCTTTCTCTCATAAATGTCCGATGAGCCCAACGACCACTACCCCACTGCCTGATATCATTAGAAAGCTAGAAATCTCCTCTTTCTGACAGTGTATGTAACTCAAAATGTGTCTTCAGGTCAATGCGACTGATTTCGATAGAGCAAGTCACATATGAGGTGGTCGCCGAAAATCCTTGATAATAAAAAGTGGATTTTATTTAGCTTTTTTGCACGGACCACCTGCACGGACCACCTGCAGTCCGCGGACCACTGACCACAGTTTGAGAACCGCTGGGTTAGATAACAGGCGTGTGTAAGTCCTGCATCTGTATGATACAAATGTGTGTAAAATGATACCGGGCGCTGTAATCACTCATCTGGTTACAGCGTTACATTGATCACCACACCCCCCAGGGTAGTGAATTGAACATGCAATTCAGGGGCGGGGCTTCAGGGGGGGCTGTAGGGACAGGGCTCCCCGGGCCCGGGACGGTCGGGACCCAATGGGGGCCCGTCGCCGAGGCAGCAGGCTCCGCCCCCGAGATATTCGCCGGCGGGCCCTGCTGCCTCGCGCCACTGAGTGCACTGACGTTCGTGGTCATATTAGGTATAAAGCATTGTAGCCTATAATATGAGTTGAACGTGTGCTGCTATTTTCACACTCACATTTAACATTAAAACATGAAAAATTGCAAGTGAATCCCTTTTATTGTCTCCAAATGTATTTTGGGTAAAATCGTCATCAACAGCCGTCCATCAACCATCCATCCATCCATCCATCTTCTTCCGCTTATCCGTGGTCGGGTCGCGGGGGTAGCAGTTCCAGCAGAGAGCCCCAAACTTTCTTTTCCCTGGCGACATCAACCAGCTCTGACTGGGGGATCCCAAGGCGCTCCCAGGCCAGCGAAGAGATATAATCCCTCCACCTGGTCCTAGGTCTACCCCTTGGTCTCTTCCCAGCTGGACGTGCCTGGAACACCTCCCTAGGGAGGCGCCCAGGTGGCATCCTAACTAGGTGCCCGAACCACCTCAACTGGCTCCTTTCGACGCGAAGGAGGAGCGGCTCAACTCCGAGTCCCTCCCTGATGACCGAACTTCTCACCTTATCCCTAAGGGAGACACCAGCCACCCTGCGGAGAAAACCCATCTCGGCCGCTTGTATCCGCGATCTCGTTCTTTCGGTCATGACCCATCCTTCATGACCATAGGTGAGGGTAGGAACGAAAATGGCCCGGTAGACAGAGAGCTTTGCCTTCTGGCTCAGCTCCCTTTTCGTCACAACGGTGCAGTAAAGCGACTGCAGTACCGCTCCCGCTGCTCCGATTCTCCGGCCCATCTCACGCTCCATTGTTCCCTCACTCGAGACAACAAGACCCCGAGATACTTGAACTCCTTCACTTGGGGTAAGGACTCATTCCCTACTTGAAGTGGACAGTCCATCGGTTTCCTGCTGAGAACCATGGCCTCAGATTTGGAGGTGCTGATCCTCATCCCAGCCGCTTCACACTCGGTTGCGAACCGATCCAGTGAGTGCTGAAGGTCGCAGACCGATGAAGCCATCAGAACCACATAATCTGCAAAAAGCAGTGGTGCAATCCTTAGTCCACTGAACTGCAGACCCCCCCCCCCATGACTACGCCTCGAAATCCGATCCATGTATATTACAAACAGGATTGGTGACAAAGCGCAGCCCTGGCGGAGGCCAACCCTCACCGGAAATGGGTCCGACTTACTGCCGAGGACCCGGACACAGCTCTCGCTTTGGGAGTACAGAGATTGGATGGCCCTGAGTAGAGACCCCCTCACCCCATACTCCCGCAGCACCTCCCACAGTAACTCCCTGGGAACTCGGTCATACGCCTTCTCCAAGTCTACAAAACACATGTAGACCGGATAAGCGTATTCCCAGGCCCCCTCCAGGATCCTTGCGAGAGTAAAAAGCTGATCCGTCGTTCCACGACCAGGACGGAATCCGCATTGTTCCTCCTCAATCTGAGGTTCGACAATCGGCCTGACCCTCCTTTCGAGTACCTTAGAGTAAACTTTCCCGGGGAGGAGTGTGATGCCTCTGTAATTGGCACACACCCTCTGATCCCCCTTTTTAAAAAGGGGGACCACCACCCCGGTCTGCCACTCCTTCGGTACTGTTTCCGACTTCCACGCAACGTTGATGAGACGTGTCAACCATGACAGTCCCTCAACACCCAGAGCCTTCAGCATTTCCGGGCGGATCTCATCCACCCCCGGGGCTTTGCCACTGTGGAGTTGTTTGACGACCTCAGTGACCTCCCCCCGGGAGATTGGTGTTGATCCCCCGTCATACTCCAGCTCTGCCTCTAACATAGAGGGCGGAGTTGTCGGGTTCAGGAGTTCCTCAAAGTGTTCCTTCCAACGCCCCTAACACTCCATCAGTTGAGGTCAACAACGTCCCATCCTTACTGTACACAGCTTGGATGGTTCCCTGCTTCCCCCTCCTGAGGTGTCGGACAGTTTTCCAGAACAACTTTGGTGCCGCCCGAAAGTCCTTCTCCATGTCTTCTCCGAACTTCTCCCACACCCGCTGCTTTGCCTCGGCCACGGATGAGGCTGCTGCCCTTCGGGCCTGTCGGTACCTTGCAACTGCCTCGGGAGTCCCCCGGGATAACAAATCCCTGAAGGCCTCCTTCTTCAGTCGGACGGCTTCCCTGACCACCGGTGTCCACCAGGAGGTTCGAGGGTTACCGCCCCTTGAGGCACCTAGGACCTTGAGACCACAGCTCCCCGCCGTGGCTTCGACAATAGAGGCTTTGAACACCGACCACTCTGGTTCAATGTCCCCAACCTCCACAGGAATGCCCGAAAAGCTCCGCCGGAGGTGTGAGTTGAAGGCCTCCTGAACTTGGGCCTCCTCCAGACGTTCCCAGTTCACCCGAACTACACGTTTGGGCTTACCAGGTCTATCCAGAGGCTTCCCCCGCCACTCGACCCAACTCACCACCAGATGGTGATCAGTTGACAACTCCGCCCCTCTCTTTACCCGAGTGTCCAAAACATACGGCCTCAGGTCCGATGATACGATAACGAAATCGATCATGGACCTTCTGCCTAGGGTGCTCTGGTACCACGTACACTTATGAGCATCCTTATGTTCGAACATGGTGTTTGTTATGGCCAATCCATGACTAGCACAGAAGTCCAGTAACAAACCACCACTCCGGTTCAGATCAGGGGGGCCGTTCCTCCCAATCACGCCCCTCCAAGTGTCTCCATCATTGCCCACATGTGCGTTGAAGTCTCCCAGCAAGATTAAAGAGTCCCCTTCAGGAGCCCCATACAGGACTCTTTCCAGGGTCTCCAAGAAGGCCGTATACTCTGAACTGCTGTTGGGTGCATAAGCACACACAACAGTCAGAGTTTTCCCCCCCATAACCCGCAGGCGTAGGGAGGCGACCCTCTCGTCCACTGGGGTAAACTCCAACAACGAAGCACCTAACCGGGGACTTGTGAGTATCCCCACACCCGCCCGGCGCCTCACACCTTGAGCAACTCCGGAGAAGAATAGAGTCCAACCCCTATCCAGAAGTAAGGTTCCAGAGCCGACGCTGTGCGTAGAGGTGAGCCCAACCAGATCCAACTGGTAACGCTCCACCTCCCGCACAAGCTCCGGCTCCTTCCTCCCCAGAGAGGTGACGTTCCACGTCCCCAAAGCCAGCTTCTGTCGCCCGGGTCTGGTCCGTCCATCAACATCATACGTAAATGAACGTCAACGTCATCATCAATCACTTGTCATTCAACAGAGCACTGCCTAAGCATGAGTAGTTATAAACACAAAAGTGGAGCTACAAAACGCAAAGAAAAAGATAAAAAGGAGGACCAAAAGGCCAAATTGTCCAAGCTAGATGGATATTTTTTTCGCCCTACTCCTCCTCCTGCGGGAGATTAACCTGAAGTTGTTGCCACTGCCAGCCGTGTTTCATCCCCGAGCCCAGGGTCGGCTCTAGAACAAATCAAATGGGGGGGCAATCATTTACCAAGGGGGGGGCACACACTAATGTCAACAACCAACACACAAACACCAACGCAACTTCAATTTAAAAAAACATGCTGTAAAGTCTGTTGTTTTTCACACACATTGCAGGGGTGTAGTGCTATTTTATAGCGCACCTATGACTTGTGCATACATGCATGGTTGTGGCACGACCACCAAAACAGAAACATATGGACATAGGCCACCATATAAAAAGTGTGCAAATGTATTTAGTATCCTATCCATGTGAACATGTTTTAGGTGGGGGTGGACCTAACCTCCTCTAGGAGGGTCTGGGGGCATGCTCCCCCGAGAAGATTATTTTTAAAATATTGAAGTTAAATGCATCAATCTGATGCACTTTGAGAGCAAAATTATGAGATCTATGGATAGCCTCCATCACTCAGCATCCATATGAAACAGAACTGTACACAGATTTACTTTTTCTTTATGGATATTTTATTAATCACTCCCCTTTTAAACTGTATTCTTGTGTTACTGTCCTATAGTAGTTCATACCCGTTTTTCATTTATTCTCTTAATAACTATAATATGATCATATAAAGGTAGCCTATTCCTCGCAAATACTTGTTTACATAAATGGTGACCAAACCGTTTGAGACCCACTGAGATAAGTTAACCTACAGTAAAGTTAACTATCTAAATACTGAGAGAGTCCTTACCTCACTGAGCTGACGTTATAAGATCCTCTCAGTCTGACAGGAGAGGACTCTCCTCCACCTTGGTGTAGAAACAGCCCTTTATATCCGTTAGCATAGCTAGCTAACCAGATGCTAACAACAACATTCCACGTTACCGCTCGCGCACTCACAAAATGCGCTCGTGCCACACACACAGAGAGCCGAGCTTGAATGAAACACAGAGACCCAGAAGTAGGCTACTTGTACTGTACTGTATATCATATTATTTTCGATGGCTTTACTGTATAATCAGTGTAACAGATGAACAGATCGCCACTGGGCTTTCATCTAAACACACAGCCACGTTATGATAACAAAACAAAAGTCGGGGGTCATTGGTCAAGCAACACACCAATCAGAGAGCAGCAGTGAGCACACCTCAGGCTGTGTTTCATATTTGTATTATTTATTTCTGATGTATTTCACACAAACAACCTTTAGTGGAAACGTTTTCACTTATATGATTAAAAGAAGAAAAAAACGGCAAAGTGGCAAGGCTTGCCCACCCTGCGTTGGGGGGGCACAGTGACTCATTTGGGGGGGCATGGCCCGCGAATGACCCCCCATGACGCCGACCCTGCCCGAGCCCCAGCCCGCCAACAACGTTAGTGGGGGTTAGCCAGATTTACGGGTAGGCTACAATCACGGACACACATTGTCAACAAGAAAATGTGAGTTTGTGGTAAATGTTGATATCATATGGTTGTTGTTACTTCGTGTAGCTCGGCCGCCTAGCTTATTTCCTTTTCTGTCTCTCGGCTGTAGTGATGATGATAATAGGGACGACTCAGCAGCTGCTAGCTGCTCGTCTAGAGGAGAGCCAGGCCTGACGCTTGACCAGCCGCACCCCTCCGGCTCCTTACCTGCTGCGCCACAAGGTGAAGAAGTACCGGACACTGGGAATGAAAGCAGCAACAGGTCTCCTCCTCAAGATACGCCTACGGGTGAAACTCAGACCACGAATCATGATGTGTCCTGCAATTATCCTCTGGAGCGTTTTCCGACTGATTGGGCAAACTATTTTGAAAACATTGAGGACGCCAATATCAAAAGATATATCCTTAAAATGGGCCCATGCAAACCCAAAGGTCCATTTCCCAAAGACAAGGATAACCGTTGCTTTTCAGAAAGCTATTACACCTCCACCACTAAAGTTGGGATGAAATTTCCATGCAGCTGGATGTGCTATTCCCCACAATTGGACTGCTGCTACTGTGAGCCTTGCTGGCTTTTTGCCAACCGAAAGGCACCGTTCTACAACAATGCATGGGTAAACGGAATAAAAGACTGGAAACATCTTTCTACTAAAATTGAGAGGCATGAATCCACTCAAATACACCTTGGTGCATGCGTAGTATATGAGCAGTGGAAAACCAACGGCACAATAGACTGACATGGAGAGGAATGTGCGTAATGCCGCCCAATTTTGGAGACAGGTCGTGGAGCGCATTGTTAATGTAACTCTCACTCTAGCTTCAAGCAACTTGGCATTCAGGGGCCATCGAGAGGTTCTAGGTCAGGGAAAAGCTGGCAACTTTTTGTCAATAATATAATTATTGGCTCGCTACGACCCTGTTTTGAAAGAGCTAATCAACCGACCAGAAGGGTCAGTGAAATACCTCAGTCACCAGATTCAAGATGAGATTATTTACATATTATATCAACGTGTGAAAGCTGACATCATTGATGAAATAAACGAAGCCCCATTTTATTCCGATATCATGGACACAACGCAAGATGTGTCAAAGATAGACCAGTTGAGTCAGGTTTACCGTTACATCACTGTTGTTAAGAACGATATGGATATTGCAACAGATATACAGATCAATGAAGTCTTTTTGGGTTTTGAAGTGACTGAAGGTTCATCAGCTTCAGAGCTTGAAAACAAAATCCTTGGTTCTATAGAGAAAAACGGATTAGATCTGTCTAAATGTCGCGGACAGGGCTATGATGGGGCGGCTAATATGAGTGGTGTGTATTCAGGCGTGCAAGCAAGAATAGCCGAGAAGGAGCCCCTTGCCCACTATGTTCATTGCGCTGCTCATAATCTCAACCTAGCACTCAACGACTCTGTTAAAAATGTCCCTGGAGTGAAGCAGTTCTATGACACTATAGAGACGCTCTACAACTTTTTTGGTCACAGTATCAAACGATGGGCATTGCTCAGTGAGTTAATGACGCCAGAGAGCAGAACTATCACATTAAAACGCTTATGTCCCACTCGCTGGTCATCTCGCCATGATGCGCTTGTTGCGTTAAGGCACAGATATAGACATTATAAAAGCCCTCGTCAAAATATCCCTTACCAGTGACAAAAAGGATGAGCGCAATGAAGCAAGTGCACTCAAGAATGCCATAAGCAAATTTCGCTTTCTATTTTTGGTCAACATGCAGACCAAGATTTTGGAAAGCATAAATTGTGCTTCACAGTTACTGCAAGCAAAAGACGCGGATATTCTCAAAGCATCTACTCTACTGCAACATTCCATCAGTGTTTTGGTGGAGTAAAGGGGACAATTTGATGAGGCGAAGTCCGCCACTCTTGCCCTGGCTACTAAATGGGGAAGTCAAACACAGTTTGAAACAACCAGGGCCAGGAAAGTTAAGAGACACTTTGATGAACTTTCTGAAGACAGCCGCCTCACTGACGCAGAGAGCAACTTTCGGGTGACCGTTTTCAATGCATGTCTCGATATAATCATCCAGCAACTGTCCCAAAGATTCACCAGCTTAAATGCAACTGTGAACATGTTTGAGGCAATTCACCCCAACACACTACTTCAAGCAAAGGATGAGGATTTACACCAAGCTGCTCAGCGGCTTAGAGAGCACTACAGTCGGGACATCGCCGCCAGCTTCCCTGGCCAGCTGCTTTCTTTCAGAACCTGTTTCAGGGACCAAATACAAAAACTAAAATCTGTCGCGGATCTGGTAAAAATGCTCATTGTTTACAACCCAGCAGTAACATCTACATTCAGTGAGGTTTGCACAGCCTTCATCTTATTTCTGACTCTTCCTGTCACCGTGGCAACCGCCGAGCGCTCTTTCTCCAAATTAAAACTCATCAAAAACTATTTGAGGAGCACGATGGGACAGGAGAGACTGAGTGGACTGGCCTTGCTGTCCATCGAAAGTGACCGAGCCAAGAAATTGGACATACAGCGGATTGTGGACGAGTTCGCGGAGCGCAAGGCTCGCCGAGTACCCTTCAAGTAGTGGTGAGTACACTTCAAATTTAATTTGTACAGTAGCCTACTTGTACGTGAATGTATGGGCCGCCGTGCACTTTACACTGCTCTGCTCTCATGATGGCTGCTGGCTGTCCATGGTGAATGGTGTGTCAGAAATGTAGTCATTTTATTAGGCTATGTTTTCGTTGTCCTTGTGGTTTGTTGGACTTTATGTCATGTTATATCATTATTATCTCTGATATATATTTTGTTTCTATACCCTTTGTAGAAACGAAATCTTAAATATTACACATTTTCTTTAGTTACTTTTCTTTCAAACATTGTTTTAAATTGTAATCTTACTGACTGAGCGACTTTTTACGCACGAGCGTCAGATTACCACCCCGGACTCCCGATATTTTTGTCAAGCTTTATTGGGTTTAAAGGGCCCGGTCATGTGGCCCCGCCCCCTGGCCCGGGTCTGATATGTGCCGCCAGTGATGCAATTGTACTATGGTATGTGGTATATTTTCATGCACGCACGGCGCATGTTCCACAACACACCAACTGAACATCACTCAATTGTCCGATCGCTACCAGTGTCCTTGCGAAGTGCACGTTACTGATGCAATATGGTTGAGACCATTCAGGCTTATTCTAGAGGGGTGCAAGGAATAGTAGGAAAGTAGTGGGGGAGTTTTATACAATATGTTTAAAACATAAAGATAAAAATGTTTTAAAAAGTTATTGTTTAATGTTTTAAGGAGGTGACACTACTCAGCCAATCAAATCGGTGCAGTCAGTGAGTCAGCACGATAGATTCAAACACACACACAGAGACGAGACAAGAGGAGAGAAACAGTCTTAATTTTCTCTTACTGGACCTCTTTGAAATGCAATTGAATACTCCTGCATTATAGCAACAACAACAATAATAATAATTATAGCAATAATAATGGGGGGGGGCACGGCTGTTCTTATGTTCTCTGAGGGGAGGCTCACCTTCCCACACTTTGAAAACCCCTGGTCTATAGTGGTGTTTAGAGCCAATGGGTTTCTCAATGGGAGGAATACAACCAAAATCTGGAGCTGAAAAGTAAACTGTACCATTCAACAAGTTTAGCATTAAAATCTCATAACCAGCACACACACACAATTCACCTTTATTATCCGAGAAAGGCTGCAGGGTAGAGGGTGTGCGTGTTTGGCCTCAAAAAAGAATCTAGGCCAGTAGGACTTTTACACTCTTAATAAACATGCTGGAAACACACAGTTTAAGGACCATTTTAAAAGTAGATCGTACTTGATGTGAAGGAACACCTTTGATTCAAGCTAGGTATAATTAGTTTGTGCCTTTTTGAAATCACTTTAGATTTCTATGATTTAGATGCAAGTAGCTGGTTAACATCTGTGTAATTCAATCTAATATTTAAATTAAATCTAATATTTTAGCAATCTAATATTTAATATTCCATTCCTCACATACTTATGTATATATAATATCCTGCTTTATATTTTGCTACTGTACATTTGTAATTCAACATGTATATTTTCTACTTTTTTTTTCTAATGCTATTTTATTTCTATTGAGATGTTTACATTTTGGAATGTTTATTTCTTTTAATTTTTATTGTACAAAGCCATATCTTTATATAAAGTACTTCTTATCTTATCTTATCTAAGAAGCTTGAATTTTGGGTTATGGCTTTGGTTTTTAACCAATATGCCACACATTTCTATAACACATGAGCCAAATTTCCAAATCTAGATGGATTAAATATCACTTTTGACTCTTTTCAAACATGGTTGTGTGTCTGGTAGAAAATCAGAGTGAGGTGACTCACCGATAAGATCTGGTCCCCTCTCCTCAGCTCTCCGCTCAGGTCAGCAGGCCCTCCGGCCAGGATGAAGGACACAAAGATGCCCCTCGCCGTCTTCTCCGCCCACAATGTTGAAGCCCAGGCCTGTGGAGCCTTTGTGCAGCACAACCTTCCTGGGTTCCCTGTACAGACAGTTCAGATAGTACATCAGCTCGGGGGTGTCGGTAGGTTTCAGCATCTCCAGGCCGGGCGGACATCAACCGACCAAACACGGTGACCAAAACCTCCGAGCTGCTTTGCTAAGTGACAGAGCTGGAAGAGTGCTGGGCTCCACAGGGGAACGCTGCTCTACTTAAATCACTGTCCCCGATTCAGTTCTGAAGCCAGAGGAACCTGATCACATGCTTACGCACACTCTCACTCGCTTTCTCTCTCTGCTCCTCTCACAGACACATTAGCACACACACTTACATGTGTATATGTATGTGTGTGTAAACACCCAATCTAAGTGTGCCCTTCAGGGAAGTAATAGCATTTTTCGGGGGACTGACTCAGATTCAGGCCACACACTTTCATTCTGAGAAGATTTGTGACAAGACAGACTACACAAAAAACATGTATATGTTTTAACAGTAAATATATATGTTTTTACAGTGAACATATGAGCAAGGTAGGAGTGAAAGACAGTAGTTCAACTGCTGCACTGTCAAACAAGCATGATATTTATCAAACCACACAACACTGAAAACCAGCTGTTTTGATTTAGCTAGCAGTAATTCAAGTGTCAAAGTCTCAAAAATGCTACAACTACTGTCACAAACTGGATGAATGTGAAGTATTTTGTTAACGGAGGATGAAAGCGTAATTAAGGAGCACTATTGGAGTGACTTTGATGGTTATTGGACTCAGGATTCATTCATTTGGATTCCCGCTGTATGAAGAAATTAAAGGACGGCGCAAGTGGAAACAATTCACAAAGGGATTAAACTGTTTAAAACACATGCTCAAAGTAAGCCGGATTTTGCCGATGTGTTTATGTGGATTCAAAAGTCGTAAATAATCTACAAAATGGAGGAGACCGATCTGATCGGAGCAACTGTGACGAATAATCCAACTGAAACCAGCATGGACAATGACTATGTTTTAAAAATGCTCTTATCCAGAAAAGCCTGGTTTGGACACTTTACGGGCAGAAGAAACATTTCTATTAAAGAAAGAATTATAAATTTCTGTCTTTTTATGCCTTTAATACTAACTTGAATTTTTATTAAAATTAATTAATCAATTATTTTTTAGATTTTATTGTAATGTACAAGGCTTTTAGCGACAATCATGTATTGCTTTACAATTACAGTATATGTAAAAAAAAAAGAAAGTCTAAATATGATATTTGGCCTCTGAGGCTTGGCGCCCCCCCTGCGATCTTTGGCGCCCCCCCGGGGGGGGCGCGCCCCCCAGGTTGGGAACCACTGGTCTACATCAACGGGACCTTCCTTCCTCCATACAGCGTCATTTTGATGACATGGCAATAATCCACAGCATCTAATCTGTCTTTTGATGTTAACCAATGGAAGCAGTTTACAAGAAACCTACCTGCAATGTTAGGACTTTTGCCCCAACACCATTATAGATCTACTGGTGTGTCACGTTGTCCATGTGATTACACTGATACATGATTCACATCTGATTACTTCAAAAAGAGCATAGACATAAGTGAGCAATACATTCGGCTATAAATGCACAACATCTACGAATTGCTTGTAAGTGATTTTTAGTATTGGTTGTGCAGCAGTGCTGGAGGTAGTTACTGAAGTTGAATAGTGCTGCTTTCAATTCATACATTGTGGAAGCTAAACGTAGGCAGGCAGTGAGAGCTGTGCACGAGGAAATGGTAACATGGCATGCCGTTTAAATACAGGAACAGATGTGGTGGAGGTGTGAAATACCTGGAGATGTCCGAGTCAGGGAACAGGCTTAATTGATATGGGAGAGGGGCGGAGTGGAGGAGGCTTTTGTCACACTCCACTGGGGAATAGTGTCGGGGGGAGGGTGCTTTGTCACATAGTTTGTTCACAGTGCTGTAAACTGGCTCAGGAGGCCTACAGTGGAGTGAGAGACAAGAGCAATACGGTTAGTGTCCAGAGACAGGGCGGGGAGAGGGTCTGTGATACATACAATGGAGGCACACAGATGAAAACCAGGAAGAAAATATAATCAATCAAAGCATTATATGTGATATACTTTGTGTGTGCTCCATTGGAAAAGTCATCATCAGGAGGAGGATGAGGATGAGGAGGATGAGGAGGAGGAGGAGGAGGAGGAGGAGGAGGAGGAGGAGGAGGAGGAGGAGGAGGAGGAGGAGGAGGAGGAGGAGGAGGAGGACGGCCTTCGCTCTACAGGACGTTACCTCACTTTGTGTATGGGACGCAGTGGAGAGTGTGGTGTTTGTTGTAAATGGAATTTGGTTCTTTCTGGTTAAGCACTTAGTCAGAGAGAACATGCTTTATATAAAAACTCACGATCAATAGCATATACTCACCAGATATTCTTATATAATGAATGACTTATTTTCATTATCCACTAATCTGTTATTTCCCACAACCGTGTCTTTAAAGAAAATCCTTTAGTTTGAGAAGCTGCAACCTGGAAATGTTTAGAATGATATGCTTGACAAATGACTTCAATGAATTACAAAATGATGAGCCTATTCAATGATGTAATTGTTTTTTTGACATGGTTAATAAAATAGTTTTATAATGTCACATATTGGTATTAAAGCTTAAATGATTTATGGTTTTTAATTCATTCATTTTGGATATGTACAAATATGTAGCGGGCTGATCAAGGAGCTATTACATATAATCTATTTAGGTTAAAAGTAGTGTAAGATATGGTTAGAATTTAAATGTACAATATATTTATAACACAATTAACATTATCAACAGGTTGTGAAGATGTTACAGTGTGTTGCACTGAGTCAGATATCCTCTGAAACTAGCATGCTAACAGCTAGCCCTGGGCCAGCTGCCTGGTGGGGCATGTGTTCCTGTAGAGCAGAGGTGCCCAGTACGTCGACCGCGGTCGACCGGGCAATGCTGGTAGATCGCGAGTCATTCATACAAAAATAATCCAGCTCCGTTAAAATAGACAAAACAGGTTTTGATCCCTCCTCCCTTGGCCTCCCTGCCACTTAATTCAGGAGTTTACTTGATTGAGGTTACCTACTGTAACCCCAGCTTCTATGAGTAAATGGCGCAGCCCTCTAAGGCTATCGCTATTGGGTAAGCCCCCTGCGCCCCCGCACAGCACTGAAAACTTGTAGTCCACGCCCACCCGCAAGGTGGGCCCCACCCTCGGGCCTCCTTCCGGTATAAATAGGAAGGAGGCCCGGCAATCTGCTCTCATACAAAATAACTTTTCTTCAGCTATTCGTAGAGCCAGTGGGGCCCCGCACTTAGAGGGCTGCGCCATTTACTCATAGAAGCTGGGGTTACAGTAGGTAACCTCAGTTCTATTTCGTATATGGCTTCGGCCTCTAAGGCTATAGCTATTGGGTTAAGGGCGAAGCATGATGTAGTCTGCGCCCTACTGGGTCCGCCCGGCACTAGAAGCACAGACACACCTGCTCAATAACACCCCCTACAGGTATGCTGTCCACACGAGGCGTTATAACGGTGCTCGTGGATTTATTATGACCGTGTGTAATAGGCATATCTGGGACAGAGGAATGCCGCGAGCTCTGCAGTTTATAAACCAATAGGTTAAAAACAGCAGGCTTCTGCAGCGAATAAACCACCTCTGGAGTGTCCCCCTGTTGGAAGAGACCCAGGGGAATCCCCACGTGACCAGCTGACGCCAACGCCGAGCAGCTGCGTCACGGAGAGGGCTGTGTGGGTTGTGACATGCCGGAGGAGAGCTGTCAGTTCCTCCACTCGCTGCCGCGAGAGCTGCGCTCTGCTGCTGGCTGAGTTTAATTCCACTCCAGATAAACGTTTGTCTGAGAGGGAAGAGGACAGCTCTTCTTCCAATTCATTATAAAACCCAGGCTTTGACAGATGCGATATGAGATGTACCGTCTGTAAAGCGACTTCCTCCCTGGAGCGAGCCAGCAAATAGCAGGTCGTCCAGAGAAAACCACACTCTCATCCCTCCTCTGTGTAGTGGCTCCAGCCTTCTCTACACAAAAATGGGAGGAGCCAGGAAATATCCGAACGGCAGACGATTGTCTGGTCTGATATTCCCTGAAATGGAAAACGCAGGAATTTCCTGTGTTTCGGGATGAGGGGTATGTGGAAGTATGCATCCTTCAGGTGGAAGTGAACCAGTCGTCCTGGTGAACACATTCCAGCACCTGTTTGATCGTCAGCATGTGGAATACTGACAGATCGAGGATGTCTCATTGCCCCAGTCTTTTTCGGGATTAGAAAAATAACGGGAGTGAAAACCCCTGATTTTCCTCCCTTTGAGGAACCCTGGAAATATCCTCTTTCAACAGGAGTTCCAGCAGCTCGGATTTGGAGCGCAAGACACTGTTCCTGGGATGACAGGAGTGTTTCTTGTATCCCATGGAACTGCGGGTGGAGAGGCTTCTCTGAGATATGCTGTAATGGTCGTCATGGTGACGAGCCACGCCCTCACCCTCTCCGCTCGCGCTTCTTGAGGCGAAAGGGCTGCGAGGGAGTTTCCACACGCTGCATTTCACTCCGTCTCTCATCATGAGGCGCGTACATGCCCAGAGGATGAGAGGTGTGTGTATGCTGTCCACACGAGGCGTTAACGGTGCTCGTGGATTTATTTTGACCGTGTGTAGGAGGCATATCTGGGACAGAGGAATGCCGCGAGCTCTGCAGTTTATAAACCAATAGGTTAAAAACAGCAGGCTTCTGCAGCGAATGTACCACCTCTGGAGACTCCACCTGTGGGGGAGACCCAGGGGGATCCCCACGTGACCAGCTGACGCCAACGCCGAGCAGCTGCTTCACGGAGAGGGCTGTGTGGGTTGTGACATGCCGGAGGAGAGCTGTCAGTTTCTCCACTCGCTGCCGCGAGAGCCAGGCTCTCATGCTGGCTGAGTTTAATTCCACTCCAGATAACCGTTTGTCTGAGAGGGAAGAGGACAGCTTTTCTTCCAATTCATTATGAAACCCAGGCTTTGACAGATGAGATACGAATGTACCGTCTGTAAAGCGACTTCCTCCCTGGAGCGAGCCAGCAAATAGCAGGTCGTCCAGAGGAAACCACACTCTCATCCCTCCTCTGTGTAGCGGCTCCAGCCTTCTCTACATAAAAAATGCGAGGAGCCAGGAAATATCCGTACGCTATTTCCTGTGTTTCGGGATGATGGGTACGTGGAAGTATGCATTCCTGCGCTGCCCGTGAGGCAACCCAAGGTGTGCTTGGACCGAAAGGGCTGCGCGGGGGCCTCCACACGCTGCGTCTCACTCCGGCTCTCATCATGAGGCGTGTACACGCTCAGGGGATGGATGGAGGTGTGTGCAGTTCTGTCCACATGAGGCGCTCATGAGTTTATTAAGGCCGTCTGTAGGAGGCGTATCTCGGACAGAGGAATGCAGCGAGCTCTGCAGGTTATTAACCGAGGTTAAAACCGGCAGGCTTCTGCCGCGAGCCCTGCTGTCTACTTAATCAACAGATTAGTGGCAGCCGGTTTAATTAGCGAGCTCTGCAGTTAATTAACCGATAGGTTAAAACCAGCAGGCTTCTGCAGCGAGTGCTGACGCCGTGGGGCTGCGGGCGCTGCCACTGGGGGCACTCAGCCTGTAATGGTCGTCATGGTGACGAGCCACGCCATTGCCCTCGCTGCCCGTGAGGCGAAAGGGCTGCGAGGAAGCCTCCACACGCTGCGTTTCACTCCGGCTGTCATCATGAGGCGTGTACACGCTCAGGGGATGAGTGGAGGTGTGCGCAGTGCTGTCCACATGAGGCGTTATAACGACGCTCATGGGTTTATTATGACCGTGTGTAGGAGGCGTATCTCGGACAGAGGAATGCCGTGAGCTCTGCAGGTTATTAACCGATAGGTTAAAACCAGCAGGCTTCTGCAGGGAGCCCTGCTGTCTACTTAATCAACAGATTAGTGGGAGCTGGCTTAATTACCGGCTCTGCTTCCTCGGAGGCTCTCGCGGAGCAGACCAGGAGCAGGGGAGCCTCACTCCCCTTTGACTCGCCGCCGGGAGACCCTGTCTCTGGGGTGGTGGGGGAGCGGAGACGTGGGACGGAGCCCCTGCAGCCGCCGAAGGGCGAGTGTGATGCCGAGGCGGTTGCTGTGGGCGTCTCTCCGCTTGCGGCCTCCTGTAGCCGGCGTGCAGATCTGTGTCACCCACGCGGAAATCCTCGTCTGGGAGACAGCAACGGACGCGCACAGAATGAGCGCCGTGCTGGCCGCCTTGCTGATTTCCTCTGCCTCGGTGGTGGACCGCTCTACCAGTGTCACCACCGAGTTGGAGAGCAGCGCGATGTTATTCGCCGCTGCGCTGTGGTGACGGAGAGGGGGAAAGCATGTTCAGGGGGAAAGCATGTTCGGCCGCCAAGCTGGCACCCTGCTCCGACTCTGTCTCCCCCGTCCGGGGGAGAGGAGGGAGGGGAGAACCGCACGGTGAACCGTGGAGGGAGGCGGGGCAGGAGTTGCTTTTCTTCGGACTCCTGCCCGGCACTCGGCCCCAGGGACACGAGGCCCCGTCCACGGCTCGTAAGCCTGGACGGGTCAATCGTCCTCCTCGGCCGCAGCAGCAAGAGCGTCCGCTCTCCGCTTCCTGTCGCCCGAGGGGAGACGGGCGCAGTGTGTGCATGCTACCTACTGCACCTACGCGTGCTCTGACCCCAGGCAGGATTCGCATACTGCTTTTATCTCTGCTGGTCATAACTCATTATGAACCCAGAGCCACATGAGGGACACGGACGCAGTTGTTGCTCATGATGATTCTCAATTGCTGTGCTTCAGTAACTGTGCTGGTTTGCTGAAGAAAAGAGGGAGCAGATTGCCGGGCCTCCTTCCTATTTATACCGGAAGGAGGTCCGAGGGTGGGGCCCACCTTGCGGGTGGGCTTGGACTACAAGTTTTCAGTGCTGCGCGGGGGCGCAGGGGGATTACCCAATAGCGATAGCCTTAGAGGGCGAAGCCATATACGAAATAGAACAACAAAATGAGTGCGGGACCGAACAAAAAGCTAAAAACATACCACTTCCACCCAGAATGGGAGGAAGAATATTTTCTTGTGATGTCACATTCAAAGGTTATTTGCCTTATTTGTAAAGCAAGCCTCGCTCTGCCAAAGAAAGGTAACGTGGAGAGGCATTATCGGAGTGTTCACAAGGTATATGACAGCGACTTCCCTCCGAGTAGCGAGTTGAGAAAGGTCATGTATTATTGCTACACAAACATTATCTCGCAGTCTTAGTGTCGCCAACTCGTTTCTAACATGCAAAAAGACAAACAAATGCGTCTATGGTCGGTGTATTTTTGATCTTTCCAATCGAGACGAGATCTCTCTCTCTCCCCCGTCTGTGTGCGAGGGGGCGGGGCAGTTTACACACAGCAGCTGCTACATGCAGCAACACACGGCGGGGATGGCGGAGAGAAGCGCTCCAAGGTGTGGTTAAATGTTACCCGTCTTGAGGTGGACAATGCTCGTTGCCAAGAGTGTTTAGCATGTAAGGGCGGAGCAATTTGTCTAAACATTTAGCAAAAGTGCACCACATTCAGACGGAGGAATTCACCGGGTTCGACTGTCTTTCTAGTAGCTCTGTAGCGTTCCACGAGTAACGTTTCCACGTCAGGTGTTATGTATGCTAGCAGCAACACACGGAGTTAACACAATTATACAAACATGGGTTAATGATTAGAGGCAGTGGCGAGCCGTCAGGGCCCTCTAGGCCCTCTGTGAGGGCCTAAGATATTCTAAAAAATAATATTTGAAAACATTAAAAAAAAACATTTAAACATTTTTTTTTTTTTTGTTGTTACATTTTTCATTAATTTTACCAAAATAACTTGATTTAATTGTATTTAAAATAATATTTCCAAAGAAATAAATCCTTCGAATCTGCCTGTTCAGTTTCTGTTGGAATGCCGTCTCTGCGAGTTACTGTGAAGACGGGAGGGCTTGTTGGTCCCTCTCTACATTCACAGAGGGCCAGCTATAGTAACTGAACGAGAGAGTAATGTCAAATGACAGTACAATTGACCAATCATATCTTCCCTCTAAATGGGCGGGCTTTATTTTCGCGGACTTTATGACAAGTTCCGCCCGCTGTGAGGTTTATGCAAGTGGTGCAGTGACGCATCCTAAAACCCGGAAGTAAGCTTCGCTCGGATTCCCTCGACAAAAGAGCAATGGGATTTCTCCATAGGGTTTTGGAAAATAGCTCGAAATAAGGTCTGTGGAAAACGAACCTGTTAGATAAATGCACGTTTTGTTCAGCCGGATAATATCCACATGTCTACCCTACTTTTATTATTTTCGAATCATAAATCTAATCGATAAATTTATGATCGATAGATTTATGATCGATAGATTTATAATTAGCATAAGTTCGTTCATGATGGCTCACTTCAGTGATAGTGATGACATCGTTGCGAAATTATTTTATCAATTATTTTTCAAGATTGAGTTACAATGATAAACTGGAGTGGCAAAGGATCAGCTGAATGACCCGCAAGTGCTTCATCCAAAAGGACAGGAGGATGGACTTTGTGTTTAAGTGATTTGATCATCAGAGGTAGGCCTAAGTCATTTTCAATGCGGACCGCCGTGCCGACATAATTCATTTGTAATTGTTACTTGGCTGTGGGTGCCCTGTCATGATAGGTGTTTATATAAATGGAGTTGTTTTGTGTGGTAGAGGGTCGCTGTCATTGATACGTTTCGCATCCCGGGCCGCTGTTTTGATATTCCGCTGAAGTATACGCTATGACGTAATATCTCTTCTTTTTTTTCGAGGGAAGGGGGGGGGGCTTAGGTATAAAAGTCACGGCTCGCCACTGATTAGAGGTAACAGAGTTACTCTTTATTTTGTTAAAGTTTCAGCTATTCTGTTTACAATTCTGTCATCAGATTATTTAATACGATTTGGTAAAACATTGTTGTTTCTTTTGATGTGAAATATTATTTATTTAATTAATAAAAAGCTATGTTAATTTTGTTCACAATTTGTTAAGTTAATTTAATAATATATGTATTTTTGAATCAAGTATTCATCTTTATTGTCTTCATTGTTAGTTTCCACATGCCTAAAACAACCTCAAGCTAAATCTAAAAGTTGATGGCTAAATAAGATAAGGTGACCAGATTGTCAAAATTATAACCGGGGACATTTTGAGTTTTGCGGTCAATATATCATTAACATATCCAATTTTCTTCACTGTAATTCGAACATTTGAACTGTTGGATACAAACAGAAGGACGATAGCTCATATATGAGACTTCAGGTCTTTTATATTGAAACTGTACATCAGATTGTCAAGATTCTCTCTGAGTGATTAGATGGGGTGTCCTGCTATCACCCTGAAGTGAAATACGTAAGTATTTGATACTGGATTGTTTTAGTTTTATTCTTATCTAAAAACAGAAGGATGATAGCCCATATATGAGATTTCAAAAGTATTTTATTTTGAAATTCTACATCAGATTGTCCTGATTTTCTCTGATTGACTAGATGGGGTCTCCTGCTATCACCCTGAAGTGAAATAAGTATTTGATTGACTTCGAGTGACCCTTTGATTATGGACGGTTTCCATTAAATAATAATCAAAATATAGATGGACAATAGATCTAATTTGAGATTTTAAACAGCATACATTTTAAATTGTGCTCAGAAAGTAATGTTATTTTAGGAGTGTTGTGAGATGGTGTCAACATCAATTGAAATTAGTCACCCAGTGGAAATGTCAGATATGTCTTCATAACTATACTTACATTTTACATTCACTCAGTTATAATGTGGTAGTTATACGTAGTTTGTTTTAAATTATTATTGATTACATTATATAGTACATATTTCTTATTTAAGCTCCAGTATATATGAATATGTTTGGTGTGTTTTTTAGGTATATTTGTTATTGACCGAGTAAACGCTTTTATTTTGAAGGCAGTTTTTACAGGCCTCTACCGTAATGCATAGGATATTCGCGCACCGCAATACAACGTGCGGGCTGGCTTGACTGTGTTTTCCGAAGTGGGGGCTGGCTTGACCGCAGTCTGTTTACCCAGTGTGTCCTGACATGAAACGTTTTATTTCACCTTGCTATGTGTTTTTAACGTATATTAAATAACGGGGACATTTCCGGGGAGAGTTTCAACCGGGGACAGGCCAATACAAACGGGGACTGTCCCCGGAAAACGGGGACGTCTGGTCACCCTAAAATAAGAGCGTTTGAGAAATTGTGCAAGACATACAGTAATAGTCCGAATAGTCAATTAATCGTTTCATTAATCGATAGATTAATCGATTATCAAATTAGTCGTTTGTTGCAGCCCTATTGTAGTTATCCCATGTATAAATAAAACGTGTTATTCAGCAACCCTTGCAATTTGGGATTTTATTTTTGGTTGGTAGACCTCGGTGAGCTGGTCATTTCAAAAGTAGCTCACCAGCCAAAAAAGTGTGGGCACCCCTGCTGTAGAGGCTCTCAGAGCACTAACATGCTCCCACTGGCTGCGGAGCCACATATCCATGGTCTGTAACTGTTTTATAGTTTGTTCTTTGGATTGATCGCCAGTTCTGAAAACGTTCTGTTGCTCAAATCGACAAGTGGCTCATCCTCAAAAAGTCAAATCATGATGTTTTTTCAATTTTCATCAATTCCTTGGCGGATACAAGCGGCCCGAGATGGGTTTTCTCCGCAGGGTGGCTGGTGTCTCCCTTAGGGATAAGGTGAGAAGTTCGGTCATCAGGGAGGGACTCGGAGTTGAGCCGCTCCTCCTTCGCGTCGAAAGGAGCCAGTTGAGGTGGTTCGGGCACCTAGTTAGGATGCCACCTGGGCGCCTCCCTAGGGAGGTGTTCCAGGCACGTCCAGCTGGGAAGAGACCAAGGGGTAGACCTAGGACCAGGTGGAGGGATTATATCTCTTCGCTGGCCTGGGAGCGCCTTGGGATCCCCCAGTCAGAGCTGGTTGATGTCGCCAGGGAAAAGAAAGTTTGGGGCTCTCTGCTGGAACTGCTACCCCCGCGACCCGACCACGGATAAGCGGAAGAAGATGGATGGATGGATGGATCAATTCCTTGCGACCAATAGCATGCTAATGGGACATGCAGGGCATGCAGATTGTGAGTGAGCAGTATACATATCTCACCTTAACTGGAAGTGCTGGGAATCAAACCTGTGACCCTCGCCGTCATCTAGCGAGGCATTTCTAATAAAATAAAAATAGTGCTCATTCATTTTTGTTCATACATTGATACTGATGAAATATATACTTTGGGGCATGCGGCGCACACAAAATAGAGATAGCTGAAACAGAAAAGTAACGCCCTTAAAGAAAGTGAATCGGAGATTCTTCCACAACAACATCAGCACACATCAGTGTCGGGTGTTAGTTAAGTAACCTACTGCACACATCCATTGTGTGCATGTCTGCTGTTTGTGAGCACTCAAGTGTAAACTGGAGCATTCAGTTTTAAAAAGGTCATTTATTTGTAACCACCAAAATCACAATCTGAAAAAAAAAAAAAAACTGGGTTTTCTCTGGAAGTTTTTCCTTGTACGATGTGAGGGTCTAAGGACAGAGGGTGTCGTTTTTCTAATACTGATATTCTGAACAATCTGTGCTGTTGTATTTTCTGTAAAGTGTCTCTACTGTAGGCTATTTTTATTATATGTACAGCACTTTGGCTCGACCAAAAATCGTTTATAAATGTGCTATATAAATAAAACTTGATTTGATTTTAATCAAATAAATCACTTCAAATGAAATGATTCACCTGAATTCAGTGTATGTCTGTCTGCTCTTTTGTCGTATAATACTCTACTGAAGCCTCAACATTTAGGGACTCCTTCAATTATTGGAGCACATTTAAAGAGCGATATCGCAGTGACTATAGCTAAAGAAGGAAATCAACATCTACAGTCCTTCTTAGCATTTCAGCATCTCAAAAAATGAATGACAAAAAGCCAATGACATTACTGACCAATATCGCAGTGCCATCAAAGGAGAATTGAGTGTGACAGTCATAGGACACACAGGAGCCGGAGAGGTCTGGACAGTTGGCTTGTTTCTCCTGCTGAATCATCTGGGATAAGCTGAGCTGAGGCAGCCAGTCAGTTCAGATCAGACCCAAACGCAGCAACCTTGTGAAGATCCGAAGGTGCCATGGAGATTTGGTCAGATGTACTGCTCTAACTCATGACCCAGACGTTTCGGCCCTCTTCTCTTTCTGAGCTTTGGTGTTTTACTTGTCACATTAGTGATAAAATACTGGAGTTGCTTTATCAGTTATAACAGGGAATGAAGATCCATCTGGCTTTATCACAATGTGTGTTCTAACTGGGTGTGGAGAACACGGTGAACAAGAGCCGCTGTCAGAGTGCTTCACTGTAGGTCAGCGAGGTAATCTCAAGAACCTTGGCCAAGAGCGAGTAGTAAACCTCTTAACTCCAAAGAGAATGGAGGGCTAATCCCTCACTCAACAAAGTGTAATACAGGGGTCCTTCAGTTATCCTCTAAAATGGGCTTTTGTTATCACTATGCTGCAGCATTCCATCACCGCTCTTTATTTCGGGGTATGACAACACAAGAAAATGATTGCCACAGCACGCAACAATGACCTAATCCCACAGAGCAACACTAACAAGTGATGTATTTACTTGTTCATTATGATATCCACCATATCCTTGTTGTGCTGCCTACAAATATATGCTTCGGTTTGCCAATCTTCTTTCAAATACAATACATATTTATATAAACAAGCATTTCTCTTGATATTTGCCTTGATAGGATATTTGGCCAATTTGGGGGTGAGCCGTGTGGCGGTTTAATGTGGATTAGGGGTTAGGGCAGCTGAGGTGGAGCTGCTAATATTTGGCTGTGACTCTGACGGACAGACATGCAATAGATGCCGTGTGTAGACGTCTTAAGGTCTTCTGATATTTTGGTCTGCCAAATTATAAACCAACATGTTCAGAGCCCATGTTATCCAAGACTGGGTTACAATTCCAAAAGACTTCAACTTCAAAAGACCTCATGAAAGAACAACAAAGAAGTGAGGATACCCGGCCCGGAGGAAGCCCGGGGTCCCCTTCTGGAGCCAGGCCCAGAAGGAGGATTCGTCAGCGAGTGTCTGGTAGCCGGGCTTGCCACGGAGCCCGGCCGGGCACAGCCCGAAAAGGCAACGTGGGCAACACCTCCGCTTCTCCGTCCCGCGGGCCCACCACCTACGGAAAACAGCGATGGGGTCGGGTGCGCTGCCAGAAGGGTGGCAGTGAAAGCAGAGGGTCTCGACGGACCAGACCCGGGCGACAGAAGCTGGCTTTGGGGACGTGGAACGTCACCACTCTGGGGAGGAAGGAGCCGGAGCTTGTGCAGGAGGTGGAGCGTTACCAGCTGGATCTGGTTGGGCTCACCTCTACGCACAGCGTCGGCTCTGGAACCTTACTTCTGGATAGGGGTTGGACTCTATTCTTCTCTGGAGTTGCTCAAGGTGTGAGGCGCCGGGCGGGTGTGGGGATACTCACAAGTCCCCGGTTGGGTGCTTCGTTGTTGGAGTTTACCCCAGTGGACGAGAGGGTCGCCTCCCTACGCCTGCGGGTTATGGGGGGGAAAACTCTGACTGTTGTATGTGCTTATGCACCCAACAGCAGTTCAGAGTATACGGCCTTCTTGGAGACCCTGGAAAGACTCCTGTATGGGGCTCCTGAAGGGGACTCTTTAATCTTGCTGGGAGACTTCAAAGCACATGTGGGCAATGATGGAGACACTTGGAGGGGCGTGATTGGGAGGAACGGCCCCCCTGATCTGAACCGGAGTGGTGGTTTGTTACTGGACTTCTGTGCTAGTCATGGATTGGCTATAACAAACACCATGTTCGAACATAAGGATGCTCATAAGTGTACGTGGTACCAGAGCGCCCTAGGCAGAAGGTCCATGATCGATTTCGTTATCGTATCATCGGACCTGAGGCCCTATGTTTTGGACACTCGGGTAAAGAGAGGGGCGGAGTTGTCAACTGATCACCATCTGGTGGTGAGTTGGGTCGAGTGGCGGGGGAAGCCTCTGGATAGACCTGGTAAGCCCAAACGTGTAGTTCGGGTGAACTGGGAACGTCTGGAGGAGGCCCAAGTTCAGGAGGCCTTCAACTCACACCTCCGGCGGAGCTTTTTGGGCATTCCTGTGGAGGTTGGGGACATTGAACCAGAGTGGTCGGTGTTCAAAGCCTCTATTGCCGAAGCCGTGGCGGGGAGCTGTGGTCTCAAGGTCTTAGGTGCCTCAAGGGGCGGTAACCCTCGAACCTCCTGGTGGACACCGGTGGTCAGGGAAGCCGTCCGACTGAAGAAGGAGGCCTTCAGGGATTTGTTATCCCGGGGGACTCCCGAGGCAGTTGCAAGGTACCGACAGGCCCGAAGGGCAGCAGCCTCAGCCGTGGCCGAGGCAAAGCAGCGGGTGTGGGAGAAGTTCGGAGAAGACATTGAAAAGGACTTTCGGGCGGCACCAAAGTTATTCTGGACTGTCCGACACCTCAGGAGGGGGAAGCAGGGAACCATCCAAGCTGTGTACAGTAAGGATGGGACGTTGTTGACCTCAACTGATGGAATGTTAGGGCGTTGGAAGGAACACTTTGAGGAACTCCTGAACCCGACAACTCCGCCCTCTATGTTAGAGGCAGAGCTGGAGTATGACGGGGGATCGACACCAATCTCCCGCAGGGAGGTCACTGAGGTCGTCAAACAACTCCACAGTGGCAAAGCCCCAGGGGTGGATGAGATCCGCCCAGAAATGCTGAAGGCTCTGGGTGTTGAGGGACTGTCATGGTTGACACGTCTCATCAACGTTGCGTGGAAGTCGGAAACAGTACCCAAGGAGTGGCAGACCAGGGTGGTGGTTCCCCTTTTCAAAAAGGGGGATCAGAGGGTGTGTGCCAATTACAGAGGCATCACACTACTCAGCCTCCCCGGGAAAGTTTACTATAAGGTACTCGAAAGGAGGGTCAGGCCGATTGTCGAACCTCAGATTGAGGAGGTAAATACGGACTGGTCATAAAGAACCGGGTGATTTGCTACTAACTAACTAAGTTCTCCTCCATTTTTGTGGAATATAGAAATGAACTGCGGATCTGGTTCTCCCAGCTTGCACGCGGTTTGATTGGCTAGCGCTTGAACTGTCAGATTTGCATAAACGGATCTGATTGGCTGTCGCTTCCAGCTCAGCCTCAAAAGTTGAACATTGTTCAACTTTGGAATCCTGAACATCCTGGAAATCCTGGAAATCTTCGCCTCGCCCCCCCACAATGCAGTTCGGCGACAAGCGAGGGAAAGTGACGTCATCCCCATTCAAAGTCAATGGGCGGAGACGCGCTGGAAGCGGTGGACAAATCGCCAAAAGCTGCTGTGTGTACGGGCCGTAAGACACTTTACAGCTCTTAGAACAATCTTTTGAACAATTCTCCCATAGTTTGAATTCCTCACAGCTGCCTTATGCTGCTTGTAGTTTTTTCTACACACACATGAATGCACTCCTGGCTCTGACCATGCAGTCTTAGGTCACTTTACTGCACTGCTTTCTAGAAATAGCGGTTGTAGAAATGTACCCTATTAATGAGCAAGCTTATCTATGCAAAAGTAACATAGTAACTTGTCATATCAGCTTCTGTTTTTTCACAACCCAAAAAGCTCAACTAATCCCTGTAAAAGATATAACAATGCACTCGTGACACACCAAAGATAAGATAAGATAAGATGGACTTTTATTAATCCCCCGTGGGGAAATTGTTTCTCTGCATTTGACCCATCCTAGTGTTAGGAGCAGTGTGCTGCCATTTTGAAGTGCCTTGCTCAGGGACACCTCGGTAGCATTTAGGTTGCGTTCCGATAATCCAAAAATCAGCTCCTAAATTCTAACCCTATCTCCTATCCCTTGACCTCTGAGTGAAACGTCACGGAGTTAAGGGATAGTGGATAGGAGAATTCAAAAGGACTTAGGAGAAGAGACTGCGGTACTTTAGAGAATCGACTGCACTTTCACTATCCGACGTGTTTATGATGCGCCAGCGGACGTCCTGAATGTGCGTCTGCTGCTGCTGTGGGGAAACTATGGAAACTACAGTTTTCTATACAGCGGACTACAACATGGATGTTTAATAAGAACGAGGGACTACTGTAAACTCATCTAGAGACTCTGCACCGTGCTCTGATGCTGTTGCTTTATGCTTTATGAACGTGGACAACAGAGAAACATATTCTTCATGACCAAAGTTGGAATTGAAATAAAAAAGGAAAGTGAAACTTATGCTCGTCACCCTCTCCCTCCGGTCCACATTAATACAAATGATCCCAATACGTATGATTGTATGAAAAGATCTTAAAATCAATAAAGATGTATTTATTATAAACGTTAGTCCTTAACATCTATCACTGTGTATATCACCATTCAAACATCTTTTAGAAGTTGAACAAACCCCACACAGCTCAGTGAAATGTTGACTTTATTTGATCATTTCAGTAAAAACTAACGTTCATATTTCTCTTTTTGATTATAATACTGATGAACGTTCAAAACAAAGCACTTTGGCAACTTACCACATACGTTTTAAAATGCTTAATAAGCACCGTAAGCAACTTTCATGATATCATTTCTCCCATAATCGTTTGTGTCCGTGAACGGCCGACTGTTGAGTGACGGCAAATGCTGCGGCTGCAATGCATTGTGGGGCAGCATTTTCTCCTCTCCTTTCGGTTAGGGAGGTCCAGCGGTTCCTAAGCTAAAGGAGGTTATAAAGGAAGTTTGAAACCTCCTTTCCTTTCATTTGGAGAATTGGAACGGCACTTATCATGGCTGCCAGTGACGTACTTCCGGGTCATTTCACTCCGTTAGGAAGGTTCCTAAGCTAAATGGACTATTGGAATGCAACCTTGGTCTTGCCGGGACTTGAACTGGTGACCTTCCAGTTGCGAAGCCAAGTCCCTATCGACTTCGCCACCAAAGCCCCCTTTGTCTAGGAATCATAGAGACATTCAGACACATACACAGAACCCAGGACAGGGAGTGGCGGTTAAAAGAACCTGTTCCTGGGGACCGTTCAATACAACATCCTGATTGGGAATCAGGGGCACCAAAACTATATTTTCAAATAAAAAACAGGTGATTCCAACACAACATGCACATGTTTTCTAATTGCACCAGAACTCAGAATGGGGTTTCAATTGAATTGCCACACATCAAGGGGCACAGATCAGTCAGGACAGGGGGGGGGGGGGGGGGGGTTCTACCTTTGTAGTAGTCTGGTAGGAAAGGGAGGTAATTACCGTAAAAAGGAAAAACCATCCAACCTGTTTATATCCTCTTCCCCAAGTAAGTGCTTAGGGAGTGGGGAATAACTCCCAGGGGAGATGGGGGGGAGGCCAGACTTGTACTCCAGAGTGCCACAGTTGATGGGGGAGGAGATATGATTTTCCATGGCTGGAGAGAATGCTGTAGAGAAGAGAGAGAAAACAAAACAGAGCAGCTGCTTGAACAGTCAAACCCAACACACACATTTCCCTCATATCACAAAATCATTACTGCGTCATTATTATCTTCAATGTTCTTTATCTCTAATATTCTCTCGAGTTTTTATTTGAAAGTTAAAATACAGGGGTTGGATTCTAACCACTCAACTTGTTTTTGAATTGATGTGAAAATTCAAAACATGTATATATTATTATACATTATATTATATAATCTTTTATCTCAACTAGACTACAAGGAAATAGTGCTACTTTGAGATTTTAACTGGGACTGGTTAACTACAGTATCAGAGGATTTTAAAAACCTTTGTATCTCTTTGAATGTTACTCAGATTGTGGACAGTCCTACTCGCCCTAACATTAAGTCCCCTAATAAATGCTCCCTATAAATACTCATCTGTGGGAGTATTTGCGAATGATGTCAGTGACCACTGTGTTGTAGCCACAATTAGGGACACTAAGGTCCAAAAGGTTAAACCTCGTATTATTATTAAGAGAGACATAAAACATTTTGTGGAGCAGGGTTTTGTGCATGATCTGTTTGGGTTTGATTGGGGAAAAATTGATCTGTGTGCTGATGTAGAAACTGCATGGTCTTATTTTTCTCTTGGTTTTATGGAGATCATTGATAGACATGCACCCCTGCGTACATTTAGAGTGAAGGGACGAGACAATCCTTGGTTTTCTGCTAATCTGTCCAGTCTCCTTCATGAGAGAAACAAGGCCTGGGCAAAGGCTAGGAAATCAGGCTCAGAGGTAGAATGGCTGCGTTTTAGGCAGCTAAGGAATAGCTTCACTTCAAATGTCAAAAGTGCTAAGTCAAAGTACTATTTGTCAGTTACCACAGAAAACCTAAATAATCCAAGGAAATGTTGGAACGCCATAAAATCGATATCCACCGGTGATATCCGTGATGAGCTACCTCCGTGCCTTACCACAGCATCTGGCACTATATCGGACAGGGCCACCATGTTAAATTGCTTTAATAAGCATTTTGTGTCCTGTGGTTCTCTATTTGATTATGTCACTAACTCTGCTTCTGTGAACACCACAGTCTGTGACTCTGAAAAACGTGTTTTGGAAAACCCTTTCAGTTTTACCCCTTTTACTGTTGATGTTGTTCGTGAAGCTTTAACCAAGCTAGATCCTAAAAAGCAGGCTGGTCCGGACAACGTAGAACCTTTCTTTTTAAAGATAGCTGCAGATTTTATTGCTCCACCTCTCACTACTCTTTTTAACCTCTCCCTCAGCACAAATGCAATTACAAAAGTATGGAAGTCAGCTTATGTCTTGCCTTTACTAAAAGGTGGGGTGGCCACTTTATTAAATAATGATAGGCCCATCTCTAAATGGTCAGTTCTGGCGAAGGTTCTTGAACGCTTAGTGAGTGAACAGGTAAAGGAGTTTTTAATGTAAAAATGTCATCCTATGTAAACATCAGTCAGGTTTCAGAAAGCAACATTGTAAGGTTTCAGCATTAGAATACTTTTAGTTTATTGTCTTGTGTTCCTAGTTTTGTCACCTTCCGTTTTATTTTGGTAAATGACTCTACCCTCTCGTTTCAGTTGTCTTCACTTCCTGCCCTTGTGTGTCACCTGTCAGCCTGATTGTTGTTCCTGCCCCTGATTGTTTCCACCTGTGCCCCATCACCTAATGTATGTGTGTGTGTATACAGTATATAGCCCTTCTCTCCCTTTGTCTTGTGCCAGTTCGTCTCGTCTCTACGTCGAGTCCATGTCTGTTATCATAGTGAATCTTTTGTTTATTATCTAAGTTTTTCCTATTAAGTGATTTTGTTTGTAGTTTTAAGTTTGTAACTTTAGTCTTTTATAAATAAAATATATTTTTGAGTTAACTGAATCGTGCATCTGAGTTCCTGTGAGCCCATCGTGTCAAACATAGCACCATCACTGCGACAATGAAAGTGGTGAATGATATTGCTGGTATTTTAGACAATAAGCAGAGTTGTGCAGTTCTGTTTATTGATCTTTCCAAAGCGTTCAATACCGTCGATCATCACATCTTGAAGCATGATTCTATCGCACATTGAATACTGTTTTACAAACTGGTCGTTTGCTTGTGCCACAAACCTGAAACCCATAGAACAGCTGTACAAGAGAGCTATCAAGGTGTTTGACAGAAAGCCACATTCATACCACCACTGTACCATCCTTGAAAAACACGATTTCTTGAGTTTTGACCATTTTAAGTCTTTTAAAAGTATGTGTTTTTTTTATAAATGTTTACATGGACTGCTCAAAGCTAAAATCCGGCATATTTACACTTGAAGTATTATTTGTTTTAAGTGTTCATTAATGTGCATTGTCCCTATTCAAATAAATGATTAAATTAAATTAAATGAAGCAGAGGCTGGCCAGTATTGGCATATCCAGCCATGCAGTGGGTGGTTTGTGAACTACCTCTCTGAAAGGTCCCAATGTGTTCACTTTGATGGGCTGTCTTCTGAGTGGTTAAACATTACTAATGGTATACCACAAGGTTCTGTTTTAGGTCCACTATTATTCTCCATCTACATCAACAGTTTAGGTGAAAATGTGGATGGAGCAACTTTACATTTGTATGCGGATGATACCGTGATGCACTGTGCAGGTCCCTCCATTAAGGAGGCTTGTGTTAAATGACAGGCTGTTTTTAACATTATTCAGACGCAGCTCTCTGAACTAAAGCTTCTTTTAAATGTTGATAAAACCAAGGTAATGCTATTTTCAAAAGCCAAAAAGACACCAGGGACCGCTTTGGATATTGTTACTGCGCAAGGAAAAGTACTAGAAGTGGTTGCCTGTTATAAATACCTGGGTATCTGGCTTGATGATTGTCTCACTTTTAAACTTCATGTCAATAACCTGCTTAAAAAGCTGAGGGTTAGGCTAGGTTTCTTCTACAGGAACAAGTCCTGTTTCTCGCTTGAGGCCAGGAAAAAGCTCTGTGACCTTTTGACCTGTGCTGGACTATGGTGATCTGATGTATATGAATGCACCTGCCCAATGCCTGAACAAGTTAGATGCCGCCTATCACAGCGCACTGAGATTTGTCACAAATTGTAAAGCACTTACACATCACTGTACACTGTACACTGTATACCAAGGCATGTTTGCCATCACTTACTGTAAAGAGGCTCAGTCATTGGTACACGTTTATTTATACAGCTTTGTTGGGTAAACTCCCGTCTTATATCTGCTCTCTGATCACACAGAGAGTTGCAGGTAGCTATTACCTGAGATTTCATGATGTGGTCTTGTTACATGTGCCAAGTGCTAGGACTGACTTATGGACAAAAGCTTTTAGGTGCGCAGCTCCTCTTGCTTGGAACAGTCTACAAAAAGAATGGAAACTGAGCAATTTGGTTCCACTGCCTGTTTTTAAAGCATGGATAGATGCTATGCAATCTGATACTGTTGGTACCTGTACATGTTGATAGGTATGTAAATTGTAAACCTGTAAATGTGTTGTATGATGTCCTTTTTGTATTTCTGTTGTTTTATGTTTTTATGTGTAACCCAGCAGTAGCTGCAGGTGTCCCTTGAAAAAGAGATCGATGATCTCAATGGGATTCACCTGGTTAAATAATGGTTTGAAATGAAATGAAATGATATTTGCAGAATATAAAAGCAAGCAGAACTGTACAATGTCTAAGTTATGTCATAAGTGTAACTACACAATAAAGATAACGTTTTATGAAGCGCCTTTCCAGTGACAAATTGAGTTCATTTAGAGACTGAATAACAATGGTATTTAATAGCGAAATGTTATAACTCGCCTTATACGATAAACAAAGGAGGTTATGGTTGTGATTGGTCACTCACTCTTGAAGTTTAATTAAGCAGTTTTGCCTTGCTTGTTGATTTCTGTTATTATGTCAGTGGCTGTGTGTGCAGAAAATCAATGGATGCAGCATAAACATGTTAAGGTTTTGTGTATTTGTGAAATATAAAACGGATGTAGAGAGATGCTTAAAAATCTCACACTACACATGACACAGTTGTACTTTTACACAGCTCCCTGCAGTATGTAACACTTTTCTAACAGCTGATGACTCATCATTTTAAATACAAAAGGTGAGGACTTACAGTGTGTGATATCAGGAGGCCCATCGGGATCTGACAGGTAGACATTGGTGGGCTTTCCCACCTTTAGGTAGACCACATCCGACGTGTTCTTCAAAATGGCCACAGCTTCTTCATGAGACACTTCCTCCAGACTGTAGTTGTTCACCTGTCCACACACAGATACAGTACAATCAGCAGTGTGATTTATTCCTGCTGTAGAGATCCAACCGGCCTGCTCCCTGCTTCCAGGAGACTGGATTAGGACAGATGGTGTTCAAGGGACAACACCACAGTAGGAAGGTAATGCTTTTAGGCGCTGGTTAAGCAGGAGGGCTGGCTCTTCAGACAAATCCTGTTCCATAGCTGAGCCAGGGCCCGTTTCATCACGTCATTATCAATTAGACTGAAGCTGTAAGACTATTGTCTGATGTGTACACTGCTTGGTTAATGTACTGTACAAAGTGTGACATGATTCAATGAATCAACATTAGTCTCTTGCATATCTCTCTCTCTATAACAGGGTTTGAATAAACTTGACAAAGGTTTGGTTATTTAAAAATCTCGACAGCAGGCTCTTGTGATGTCAAAGGCTATAAGGAGTGGTGGACTGAAGTACTGCACTTACAGTTGTGAGGTACTTGTACTTTTATTAAATCTTTACATTTTCTTTTACTCCATACTTTACTCCACTACAATTCAAAGGCAAATATTTTATTTTTGAATTCCACTATATTTATTTGATAACTTTAGTTACTTTTATGATGCAGGTGATAATATCTGTGCATCGTTTCTGTTTGTTTATGTTCCTTTACAGCTAAACTTAACTAAGCCACGACTGCTTTTCGTTGTGCAACCCTGGTTACAGAATGACAATAAATTAGCCTTGATCCTTATGAATCCTTGAGTTTAAATTCAGATACCTAGTTTACCATATTAGCACCAAATAATTTGTGATATAGTATTGTAAGTACATGGTAAATGGACTGCATCTATAGAGTGCTTTTCCAGTCTATACTTTTCAAGAGTGCTTTTACTATACTAGTCAGCCTTCACACACAATAGTGGCAGAGCAAAGGCAGCCATACAAGGAGTCTGTTAAACCCAATTCCACAACATTTCCACCCCCCAAAACTGACCACTGAGTTGGAACAATTCAACAACTCTAAGCTTCATAGAGTGCCTGCTTATGCGCTAACCTTTTGTATTAGATTTTCTTTCAATTGTTTACTTTAGTGTGTTGGCTGTTTGGACATAAAATTGTTTAACGGTTCCACTGAGGTTCAGTGAAGAATTACTGTATTGTTTTAATGTGAAAGTATCTCTGAAAATATACCTAACATTTATTTGCTTAAATATACGTATGCAAGCTTTTAAACTTAATCAAGTACTCACCATTAACAGCCTGTCCCCTACTTGTAGTCTGCAGTCCTTCTGAGCTGCACCGCCATCAATGATCTTGGTGACATAAATGCTGTTGTCACCTGGGATGTGCTGGTTTCCAACGCCACCTGCAATACTGAAGCCAAGCCCTGTGTGTGTTTGCATATGTGAAAGTAACTGTTTAGTTTCTAGGTTGTGTGGATGACAGTTGTATGTTAAGCATCATGAAATACCACCAATATATAACGCGCATGTGTCATGATACTGTACATGTCAACGCTTATACATTTAAATGTTCTTTTAAACCAGCAGTTTGTCTAAATATTATATACTGTATATTCACATTTTAAAGTTTTGGGTCACTTTTTTGTTGGAGGAACAGTTTTACAGAAAACATCTACTGTACTTTGGGTGACTACAACACCCCAATGCACAGAGCAGTACCGCTAATCTCATTGTAAAAACGAAATATGCTGAAGGAACAGTGGCTACTGAAATGTTCAACTGTTACAATACTTCTGTGTGTGATTGAATGTATGGTGGACTGTGTGTGTGTGTGTGTGTGTGTGTGTGTGTTCGTGTGTGTGTGTGTGTGTGTGTGTGTGTGTGTGTGTGTGTGTGTGTGTGTCTGGGCCCACCTTTGGGCCCTTTGATGAGTTTGATCTCGATGATGGTCTCCAGCATCGGCCTGCGGCGCCGCACATACAGGCTCACGATGGAGCCTGCCACCTTCAGAGCCTCCACCGCCTTGCTGTGGCACACCTCAGACACGTCGGCATCGTTCACCCGCAGGATGCAGT
Source organism: Gymnodraco acuticeps (assembly GCF_902827175.1). Lineage (NCBI taxonomy): Eukaryota > Metazoa > Chordata > Actinopteri > Perciformes > Bathydraconidae > Gymnodraco > Gymnodraco acuticeps. The sequence continues at coordinate 745,825 of NW_022990836.1, forward strand.
CGTTTACTCTGGAAGAGAAGCAGTGTGGAGAAATGATCATTATTATTAGTAATCATTTATAACGCCAAACAAGACGTCCTCTTATATGGATTCACATTATGTTGACTACTTTGTGTATTGCCGTTCTATCACAATTAAAAATAATCAGTGTTGATAAAAAAAATTCCAGCTACGAAAATGTACAAAAAGATGAATGTGTTGAATTGAATAAGGTGAGTGTTGTGTCTCGTTAGATTTATTAATATTATTTCTCTGTTTAGTTTATATTGTCAAGTCCGCGTCTGCTAACCCTTTTTGTTGTCTGCCATTTCCTGTTTTACTTTGTTATTTCTTTTCTCATTTCATGTAGTTCGACTCCTACCTTGTCAGTATGCTCACGGACCTGATTACCTGCCCCGCCCTTATTGTTTGCACCTGTAGAGTCCCTTGTATGTGTATACTGTATATTCTGTGTGTTCCCTGTGCCAGCTAGTTTGTTATCTAAGCTATTGTGAATTTTCAGTTCGTTTTTTGTAGAATAATTTTTTTGGAGTCCTAACTCTGCTTATGTGATTGTATTGCCTTGCTTATCACCGCAAGTAAAAACCTTTTTTGAATCATCTTTTGTCTGGAGTCGTGCATTTGGGTCCTGTCATTTTTTTGTGTGCTCCAGTCGTAACAGTGAGGTATGACTACTTAAGCATATTTGTTCCTCCATCTACATTTTGGATATTAAATTGTAATCTATGTTGCTAATGTATATTTATTAATTGATATTTTTGTTTTTCCACATTTAGATGTATACATTTATTTTTTCAAATATGCTAAATAATTTATATTCAATTTTGTTCAATGAATGTTCACAGTATAGTAAGAGGAGTTCTATTATCTGCCTCTAGACTTTTGCTCTGCTGATGTTCAGGTGTATATCAGTATGTAGAGTCTCTACTTTAAAGAGTCCTCTCCTGCTGATGTTCAGCTGTATATCAGTATGTAGTGTCTCTACTTTAAAGAGTCCTCTCCTGCTGATGTTCAGGTATATATCAGTATGTAGTGTCTCTACTTTAAAGAGTCCTCTCCTGCTGATGTTCAGGTGTATATCAGTATGTAGTGTCTCTACTTTAAAGAGTCCTCTCCTGCTGATGTTCAGGTGTATATCAGTATGTCGAGTCTCTACTTTAAAGAGTCCTCTCCTGCTGATGTTCAGGTGTATATCAGTATGTAGTGTCTCTACTTTAAAGAGTCCTCTCCTGCTGATGTTCAGCTGTATATCAGTATGTAGTGTCTCTACTTTAAAGAGTCCTCTCCTGCTGATGTTCAGGTGTATATCAGTATGTAGTGTCTCTACTTTAAAGAGTCCTCTCCTGCTGATGTTCAGGTGTATATCAGTATGTAGTGTCTCTACTTTAAAGAGTCCTCTCCTGCTGATGTTCAGGTGTATATCAGTATGTAGTGTCTCTACTTTAAAGAGTCCTCTCCTGCTGATGTTCAGGTGTATATCAGTATGTAGTGTCTCTACTTTAAAGAGTCCTCTCCTGCTGATGTTCAGGTGTATATCAGTATGTAGTGTCTCTACTTTAAAGAGTCCTCTCCTGCTGATGTTCAGGTGTATATCAGTATGTAGTGTCTCTACTTTAAAGAGTCCTCTCCAGCTGATATTCAGGTGTATATCAGTATGTAGCGTCTCTACTTTAAAGAGTCCTCTCCCGCTGATGATCAGGTGTATATCAGTATGTTGTGTCTCTACTTTAAAGAGTCCTCTCCCGCTGATGATCAGGTGTATATCAGTATGTAGTGTCTCTACTTTAAAGAGTCCTCTCCTGCTAATGTTCAGGTGTATATCAGTATGAAGTGTCTCTACTTTAAAAAGTCCTCTCCTGCTAATGTTCAAAAAGCTCTTTATTTTTCTCATACTGCCTGTGCTGCAGCACCCCTTTCATCCTCTCTCTAAAATCAGAGCCCAGTCTGCTCTGGTTAGCTGGCCAGCTCTGTTGGGATTGGTCAACCACTTAGAGATTTCCCAGCCCTTATCCAAAGTAAACAACATGTACAAAAAAACGTATAGAAATAAACTACAGGCAAGAAAACACCCTAAAAAGTAGAATAGGAACAATTTGAATGTGTATGATGTATTAAAGAGAGACAGAGTGGGTCAGAGTGAGCACATGAGTGTGTAATATGAAAATCAGTTAGCAGTTAACTTTGAATACACCTTAGGTCAGGCATGTGCAAACTAAGGCCCACGGGCCATATACGGCCTGTTGGGCTTTTGAATCCGGCCCGCCGAATATTGGTACAGGACAGCAGATAGCTTGCACATCTTCCGGCGCAAACTGAAAACTCATCTCTTTCGACTCCACTTCGAGCGATATAATTATTAACAAAGCACTTTTATACTAATAAAGGACTGGCTTATCTAAAGCCAGTTGAGTAGCACTTGAAATGTTTGGCTCTATGAAACCTGATGTACTTATATGATTCTGTTTTCTTCAAGGTTGTGTCTTCCTGGTCGAATGTACTTATTGTAAGTCGCTTTGGATAAAAGCGTCAGCTAAATGTAATGTAATGTAATGGTACAAAATTGTCCAAATTATACTAAAGACCATATTAATTTAGCCTTTTTCCTGCAATACCCGGCATTTCAGTTGATCCCACTAGATGGCGCACTCTAGACACAATTTACCTTTGCTGGAGTCTGGTCTATTCTCGGGCCCCACTCGGCAACCCGGCAAGGTCCAAGAACTAAATATTTCACGCTTACATTGGAGGGGGTCGAGATTAACCTGAGCAATAACAGTTCATGGCGAGTACGGCGAATACAAGTTGTAACAAGCAGTAGCGCTGAGCAAAGTGACTAGAACGCGACCACACACTTATAAAAAACACTTATATAAAGTCAGGAAACACTAACCAGGCTTAGTGTGAATCTGTTTATTTTACCTTAATTTAATAACCACTGTTATTACCACTGTTCACTGTTATTGACCATTGTGAAGAGGCAGACCTTTTCCTGTTTTGTATTATTGCAACTATCGGATGGAATAAATGCATGGGCTACATGTGGCCATCACAAGTAAAATCATAACGAAAACTACGCCGGCAAAATATGCCTGTAAAAAACGGCTTATGCCACAATATGATAGCAACAAGTAGTCAAGATAGTCTGATTAGCTTCGGTTGCTATGCTAACATCACCTGCAGAATGCCAGAGAAACTTTCATAACAGCGTTGTGATGCCAAACAGCTTTCAGACTAAAACACATTCACTGATGGGGGATATTTATCAGCTAACTGTGTGACAGTCAGACAATGAAAACTTTACAGCGGTCGCTGCCGCGAGTTAACGGGAGAATAAACTCCGGTAGACGAGCAGCACTGCAGCGGGCAGTAATGCAGCTGAACCACATTAATAAACAATGCACCACGGCACTCTGGAGAAAGGTACAAGGTTGGAGAAGTAGTTATTTAATTTAATCTGGCTTCGTATGATTAAAAACTACCTGACGCAGTCCTCTATTAATGTTGTTGTGAGCGGTGTTGCGGAGAAAAATGACACGATGGGCTCATAAGAACTCAGATGCTCGATTCCGTTGCTTTGTAATATTCTTTATTTTAAAGAATACAAAGCTTTTCAATAATAACTTCTAGGATCTACTAGGACTCTCCATAGAATCACTAGGTTCAACTAGGTAATGCAAAAACAGGTCTCTGGTAAACAGGCATGGATATGACGAAAAGACAAGACGAACCAACACAAGACAAAGGGAGAGAAGGACTATATATACACACACACATTAGGTAATGGTGCACAGGTGGACACAATCAGGGGCGGGAACAACAATCAGTCTAACAGGTGACACACGGACAGGAAGTGCAGACACCTGGAAAGAGAGGGTAGAGTCATTAACATAATAAGACAGATGGACAAACACTAAAAACACAACTAACAGGATACTAGCGCTAAAACCTTACAAAAAACATGCCGTGTGGACCATAAGGAGGCACGTAAACAATGACATAATGACGCAATGACGCTGTTAGGGAAATAATTGTCCCAGACTCCTAGATATGACGTACAGGACCAACCCTGACGTCTGTTTATCTCCTTTAAGGACATAGGCTGCTTCAGCCATAATGTTATTGTTCCCATTCTTTGACCGGTCAACACTAGGTCACAGATGGTCTGTTGTTGTGGGTGCACTGGGACATTTCTATCTTTGTTGTTTGTGGACTCCAAGGTATGACATCTTCGAGGCCATAAATGACGGACGCAAGTAACTCAGTGTGCCCAAACTGTATAAAGCTATCTTATCAAAATATGTTGATTACTCTCTGTGAAACCAGTTAAATGGTCTAACAAGAGAGAGGCGCGCTAGAATTGACGTGGCAACCCACCCGTGCAGTCTCACCGTGACTGCTGTGACTTGTGATGTGAATCTCTCCGTCCGTAACTCCAAATAAACCATCAGTGTTTGACATCAAAGCTCCTGCTCCACCGTGTCTCCTTCCTGAGTCGGTGACTCCCACTGCATTGCTATACAGAAGTTTCCCTTACAATTTGGCGTTGTCGGCAGGATGCCAACAAATCTTCAGAACTGGTAAGTGTGATTTTCAAATCTACATTTGGACATTGCCTTACCAGAATCTGTGATTGACGGTATCCTAAAATTACCTGTGAAACTGAGCGGCTGTGTTTCGTTTTTGGTTAATGAACATTTGGGGATAATAAACCCAGGGAATCAGTGTCTGGGGACTCAGTCCTGGCTGATTTTCTCTGTGTGTGCTGCTCGGGACGGAAGTGCCATACAAGTATACACAGCTCATGTTTAGAGAGACCTTAAAAAAAGGCATCAGTAAAGTGGAGCTTCTGTGTGAAAGCAATGTACAAGATTTGTATTGGACAAATCGCCGAATTCTGGGGGTTTCAGCGGCCAAACACAGCAGTTAAAAATAAGCAGCCAGAGATATTTCCCTCCATTGCCTCTGTGAGCACGGCTCCAGCAGCAGCCGGGGGTGTGTGTGTAACTACCTCCCCATGTTTGGGTGACTGCAGCCGTGCAGCTGAGAGGAAGAAAGTCACAGCCTTTTGCCTATAAGCTTTAACTCACACCACCGCCATCTCTATTAAAAGCGAGATGGTCTAAAAGCACTCGTTGTTTGTGACCGTCTTCTACATTGCTGGCAAGGCCCGGGCACCGCGAGATGCGTGCCACAATTCCCTATAAATGGCTAGAGGTGCTGGTGGCGGTCCGGGGTGCATACATACAATTATAGGCTAATTGATCACAGGTGGGCAGTGGCAAGCAAGCATAGAAACAAAACTGTGTTTTCATCGTTGGGGGTGAACTCAATGGCTGGTCATGTAGGACTACAGTTAACTGGGCTGTTTTTGGAGAGAAAGGGTAACGGAAAAAAGTCTATGTTCTCCTGGTCGGGGGATCATAGCGCCACTAGAATATAGTAGTGGTTGTCGCAAGAGGATAAGCTAGTTATTGCTTTTGGACGGTCTTCAGGCACGATCTTAGCACTTGTACAAGGGTGGACGCGCGAGACAAGGCGCCCCACTAGAGATAATTCCCTACCCCCTCTGAGACCTCCTAATTCGGACTAATTTGAGCTGGATGAGCTCTGCTGTCGCGCTGGTGTTTATTACGAGTTAATGTTTTGTTTGTCTGATTGTTTGTATGGGGGGTCTATATTGGTTTGTCCCGCCGTCTTGTGTATGTTTTGTAACAACTAATAATGAATCAGTCCATAGCCAGGGTAAAATGAACTAAACTTTAGTTATCTCACCAAAAGTAAATGACTTGAGAAAAATAAATAATATAAAGATGTAAAGCAAAATTCTGGTCGTATAAATGTGCTGCAAAATGAAAATAAATAGCAAAAGAGTGTTTTTATGTCCTGCCTCTGAGTGTGCAGAGAAAAATGTAAACAAGAAGCCCACTGTTCAGGGTGTGCGCTAGGTGTAAGAAGAAAATAAGATTATTGCTTTAAGAATCCATTCTTAAATGGTATTGCTGGAATGTTAAGATATGTTTGTGACCTTGTATAAACCCTATGCCCTGTCCTGCGCCCCGAGACCCTCAGAGACCTGCCTGAGGAGATCAAGGTTGCAAAATCAGTTTTTTTTTAGGTCAATGTTGTATTATTTGTTTAATTTATTCTTAAATCTATATATTGTATGGTAATAATGAATAAAAACGTAATGTATTGAACACATTCCGAAACAAAGCAGATAAGACAGAACTAGACTCAGACATAATACTAATTGTTGTTGAAAACTTTTGCGTTGTTGTTGCAAAATGGAAACTTTGTTGATTGTCTGTTCCAACTGGCCACTGGAATCAGAGAATTAATATAAGTTGAAGTTCAATTACAGTTTTAAAAAATAGTTTAACATTCTTTATTAAACTGCTTCAAATTATTTCTCGTATCAACCAATTGGTCTCCATAGACATTACTAAGATTAAAATAGTTGTTAAACTACTGACAAGTTTTCTGAAACCGAGCTTATGGACAACAGAGTAAAGGTCGCTGGTTAAGCCAGGATCAATATATATTTGTTGAAGTTTTTATTGTGTGCATAATACATATTTTAAACCTTGGGCAATCTCTTTAAAATAAGTAATTACAGTTACAAAATAGATGTTGTTTTCCAAGGGCCTCTCTTTCACAGGCCCACACTTTGAATCAGGACACTTCCAAGTCCTACAGAGATCAGTATCACTTTGTGTTGCAAGCCAAATCCAGGGGTTCTACTAGAGCCCAATTTTAAATACCATAAAGAAAAGTATTGAACCCAGCTCGAGCTAAATGTCAAATGTATTTAATTAATGTGCAAGTGTTTTGATTTATTTAAAATGTTCCAGTCTAGCTTCCTTCGAGTTTAGTGTAAACAACAGATTGGTTCTCATAACATTCTCACTGCTGTGCTGTCCCAAATGTTTGAAACCTTGGGCACACACACACACACACACACACACACACACACACACACACACACACACACACACACACACACACACACACACACACACACACACACACACACACACACACACACACACACACACACACACACACACACACACACACACACACACACACACACCACACTTTGGATGAGTATTCACTTTATCCAAATTGTAAATTGTTGCCTTCTTTAAAGTTATTAGTAATTCAAGATTAATTATTCAATTAGGTACATAACATAGAATCAATAAAATAACTTTGACTTGATCATTTTGTTCACAACATTAGACCTGGTCCTCTAATCTCTACTAGAATAAGATAAGTGTGCATGTTTGGGTGTTTTAACACTCCTGTAATGTACCTAATCTTGTTATCCTTTTCATTACAGAGCTGGGAAAATGGTGTATTGCTTAGATTCTGATCCGTGCAAGTCCAATTTTGACTGACTTTAGTTCTAGTGTTAATGTTAATTTGATTTCAACCCATAAGTAATTATTTAGATTAACTCAACATTTCACATGATGATGGATTAGTGTTCCACATTTTTTTCCACTCATTTATTGTGCAATTAGGCCAATGGTAAAGAGAGACATTGATGACCTTGTGTCCCTTTTGTTAGTACGTGGTTCCATTTTGTCTATGGCCTTGGACGGCTTCACTAAGAGTCACCCAGTTCTACCCTGCTGCAGTCCGGCTGAGTGCAGTCACAGAGATGCTATGGCTGCTCTACATGAAATGACATTAATGGTCTGGTCCGAGAATGGACACCATTCCCTGCTCCCAGAGACAATGCTCCCCCCACCGAGCCATGAACTAAAAGCTTGACATCTGCTTTGAACACCTGGAAGCCTCCCCGCCACACCAGCACCAACCCTTGGGTCAGTCAGATGGGACTAACGGCTTCACTTAGGGCATTTGGGTCAGACACATGACTCTCGTTACCACAGAGTGGGTTGTTTTTTTAAGGCTATTCATACTGCTAAGCAGAGGATGCCTGTAGGTTGGCAAGCTGTTAAAAGCCCCTACTATTTTTAAAATAGGCCTAATGTCAGGGGCCTCTTGGTTCTACATGTATTCACATTATATGGACAATGTTCCCACCTGGTGAAATTAGAGGCTGCACGGTACTCAGGCTACAATAGGACCATTCTGTTCTGCTCTGACGATTCAATTGATAGATTCTACATCAAAACAATTAGCTTTTATTGTTTCCAATGATAACGTCACCTTAAGTGGAGGAATGCAAACCTGTTTTCAAATGTAAGGTTTTGAATTTGTTTGACGTTTCTCAGTAATGACACCCTCAGACACCCAATTCCATTCATGCTATGCCTTCAGTAGTGACTCAGATGTTAGGGGGAAGAAGCTTTTCCTCCCAAATCAGATATACTTTGTTCTTCAACAAAGGTATCAATTTCCTGCTTAATATATCTTTCTCACAATTGTTTTGTTTTTTTGCAAGCTGCACACAGGTGATACTGAGTCTTCTCGAGTAATAGATTACACCATGCTTAAATAGACTCCTAAGTTATTATGTCATATGTGATATATGTAAGAAAAGGGAGGGAAGAGTCAATTATATTGAGTAATTGATTTTATATTGGAACATTTATTTCTCAAACCTGTTTTATGGAAGAGAACAAATAAAACATTTCTGATAAACTAATATTTTATCAAATGGTGAATTAATATAAAATTTAGAATCATTGAGAAGGGGTTATATCCAGGCACTAGCTCACCTTTAAATTACAATAACATTTCTCTGCTTTGGATTGATGAGTATATTATTCTTGCATGTTAAATGACTAACACAAACCTTACATTTATGCATGTGCATGTGTCAGGAAGGCTCCCAAATAATTCTGAGGGGCCTATCCTATTTTTGTAATTAAATGATAATGTGCTAATCTATTACTTTGAGTTGTCTGCACTCAGGAAAACATCCCTATCAAGTGTTAACCCAATAACTAGGACAGCTCTGAAAGCCAAGGGTCAGAGAGAGAGGGTCACACTCTCCGGCTGCAGAGGGCACCACGATCCACGGGCAAGGAGGCACGAGGTCGTTCGAGATGAGAGGATTCTAATCTTCAACTTTCTGAGGAGATGGGATGCTTCTTCACCTTTCTGCTCGGTGGGCTCAGGCAGACAACCCTGCGGGACGAGCGAGGACTTCAGAGGCTTCATACAAGGTTCCTTGTTTCTTGGAGGAGCAGATGTCTTCCTAACCTCTCCCATCACGGGGGGAGACCTGGATGCGCCATTTGGAATACGCAGTTTTGTCTGGCGCTGCTCTCAAGCAGATAGCAGAAGGAATGCAGGCAGATGAGCCTCCGTTTCACTGGGGGATCAACTACAGTGCTCACTGAATGAGCCACACAAAAGCAGAGCAATTGGGGGGTTTAAATATGGCGCTCTGATGAAGAAGAGTTTTGAGCCAATCAGCACCTCAGTGCTAATCTACAGTATCAGGATGCCTTTACACACCAGACACTCGTTGTCATAAAGAGAGGAGGAGAACGAGTCAGAAAGACTGAAGGACATGTTCTTCCAGCTCTCGTACAAAGATGAACTTTTAATTGATTACATATCTTGGATGTTTACAGATGTACAATTAATGACTGTCTTTATATTTCCAATGACCAGACATGTGTTGAATAGTGGTGATTAATATATTTTTGCCGGATCAGATTACACTTTCGCACTAAACAAAATTAATTAATTAATATTTTCAGATTATAAAGTATTAAATCATAAGTTATTTCTACTATTATCACAGATAATGTTAATATCCTTAATCGTCCAGCAATCAGGCTTAACAACACTACTCTTTAATGTATTATCCATGCACAGAAAGACCTACATTGATGTTTCAAGTACTGGATTCATTTAAGTTTTGGCCCAAAACAAATATTTATAATATTTTATATAACAATTATGTAGCATATTTGATCCTCAAATTAGAGAAGTATAATTTAAAGAAATTGATATTATATATTCAACATTAGATAAACACAGAAGAATCCTTTCCAAGTACCAAAAGTAGATGCTCAGGTAAGTATGGCTAATAGGAATAATTGATAGACTTAATTTGGTACAGATCAGTGGAAGCATTCACAAATGTAATAATTCAAGTTTTAAGAATGTTTAATCCTTCCTTTCCAGGTTTTTACAAAAGTCTTTGAATATTTGCCTAACTTTTCCTTTTCAGATTTTGAACAATGTACTTGACTAAAATGAATGTATTGATTTGACTAAGTGCCTGACTCTTAAAGTAATCCTAAAATTGAGGACACTGCAATTTTGCAGATTACAGATTGATCAAATCACCATTGTGAATTCTATACTCTAAGTGTGCATTTTTAGCTGGATCTCTTACGATCCTGAGTTTTAAAATGCTTTTGACTAGTGATTGCCTTGAAGTAAATCTTTAAAGCGGCAAGCTGGTTTTGATTTTATAGTTTGATGAATGAAATTAACTAATGGTAAATGATAAAGGATATTAGTTTAAAACAAATATTTAGCTATTTATGCATTTGTGTTTTATGTGTGTTCATTATTGTGCTTTTGACGAAAGATGATCAAACACTGATGAGAGATGATTTTTCCTATTATGATTGGCTGTATCAATCATTGTGATTGAATGTTTCAATCTTATTCTACTTTGTGATGTAATTAATGTAAGGTGAGACCACACTCAAATCTAGAGACGCCTATTGAGTTAAGTATTGACCAAATTATTATTAGAATAATATTTGTAGGTTATCATAAATGATAAAAATAGAAGACTGTTAGGGAAATAATTGTCATAGACTACTAGATATGACGTACAGGACCAACCCTGACGTCTGTTTATCTCCTTTAAGCCCCTGTCACACTGTCCCGAAATTGACACCCGATGGACACACGATAAAGGAAATGTTCAAATTCGGCTGTGATCGTAGCAACATCGGACCATTCGTGAGGGCATCTAAGCCATCGTATGACCGCCGGTGGAGTTTCTCAGGCTCCTGCAGCAACTTCGTGAGCGGCAACTTCGTAAGGCACTCGTGAGGGCATCTTGTCAAATCGTGTCATCTTCGTGTTATCATCGGTGCATTCACCCTCACTCTGATCGGGGCGAATGCCCGATGGCACCGATGATAACAAGATGCCCTCACGATGGCCTTACGAAGGGCAAAATTGACACACGAATTCAACACGAAAATGAACCTTCGCAAGGTCCTTCGGCAATTTTTTGGCATGCCAAAGATTTTGCCACCGCTCACGAAGTTGCTGCCGGAGCCTGAGAAACTCCACCGGCGGTCATACGAAGGCTTAAGATGCCCTCACGAATGGCCCGATGTTGCTACGATCACAGCCGAATTTGAACATTTCCTTTATCGTGTGTCCATCTGGTTGTTTTATTGCACAACAAAATCATGTAAATATATTATGTAAATAACCCAATTTGTGTTCTGTGAAACTAAAAAGGATATCATATATTATTTTGAAGGACAGTTGACAGGAAGTTGTTGTTGTTATGGAAACAACATTACGGAGAAAACGTAATATTTTCTACATATAACGACGGATAAAGTAAAGAACAAAGTCTGAAGATATCTGTACAGTATCATAGTACTGTAACATAATTGTTTTTGGTACTTTCATTGCAGTTGTATGTCTTAAATGTAATGTAAATGTTGCCTTCGTGTGTGGTTCGGGGCCATCTTCGTGCGAAATTCACAATTCCATATTCGTGTGTCCATCGGGTGTCAATTTCGGGACAGTGTGACAGGGGCTTTAAGGACATAGGCTGCTTCAGCCATAATGTTATTGTTCCCATTCTGTGACCGGTCAACACTAGGTCACAGATGGTCTGTTGTTGTGGGTGCACTGGGACATTTCCTTCTTTGTTGTTTGTGGACTCCAAGGTATGACATCTTCGAGGCCATAAATGACAGACGCAAGTAACTCAGTGTGCCCAAACTGTCTAAAGCTATCTTATCAAAATATGTTGATTACTCTCTGTGAAACCAGTTAAATGGGCTAACAAGAGAGAGGCGCGCTAGAATTGACGTGGCAACCAACCCGTGCAGTCTCACCGTGACTGCTGTGATTTGTGATGTGAACTCTCCGGCCGAAACTCCAAATAAATCATCAGTGTTTGACATCAAAGCTCCTGCTCCACCGTGTCTCCTTCCTAAGTCGGTGACTCCCACTGCATTGCTAAACAGAAGTTCTCATTCATAACATGAAGTGAGATGTCTCACTATGGGATGCGCCTCATCGCGGAGCAAACAGAAGCATCAATCTCATTACGCCAATCCTGATTGGCTGGTGATCTTGACGTCAGCGTCAGGGAATTCAACCCCTATAAGTAGCTTGCGCCACGACGCATGCGTCATTCAAACACCTCTTCTCGCTTCAGAGCACATCTCTATAGTAGCCGGACAAGCTTAACGGTCCACAGACTGAACCCAAATATAACCATTTCGGTCGACGGGCGCCTGCCGGCTACTCCTTCTGCTTCGCAAGAAGACGGTAATACTAACAATAGTATTAAAATCGACCTCGCCGTTTCTTTCCCCGGAAAGTAAGGTAAGGTTTTGATTTTTCTCAAGCTAGCTACGCACCTGTTGCTAGCTAGCTTCCCCTTACTACCGACACCACGGTAGCGAGGACGCTTTTCTTTTTCTCTCTCACGGAGGAGAAAAGGATTAGAAGTATATTGACACACCAGTCAATATTCTTTGAGAACAAAGGACCCACACCGTCCCTTTTTCTCCGGATTGGTAACACTTTTTCTCTCAACAACGTACCTGTACGAGCGGGTCCTCTCCACGCCACGAGGCGAACAAGATGGACGCCTCTCCCCCTCACACCAGAGGAGTCAGGGACTCGGAGGCTCGGTCATGCGGCTGCGGGTTGAAGATAGCAGGCACAGACTCACACCAGGTCTGCTCGTCCTGCCTCGGGCTGGAACACGCCCAGGAGGCTATCGACAACCCTGGCTCGTGCGGGCATTGTGCCCGTTTCACCCGAGAAGAGCCTCCACCGACGGCTAGCACACCAAGCTAGCTTGTTGGAACAGGACTCCCTCATGTCCACTGATTCGCCGTTTGGCAATCAAGACACGGGGGCGTCCGCCGCAGAGACTGAGCCCCTCACTGTGTTGGTCTGGGGCTCACTAACAGCGGCAGCTGCGGAACCGGGATCCCACGCCGTGTCAGGCCGGGACCCGGTGGCGGCAAGAGACGCGGGAACGGAGCCCCACGCCTCACCAGGCGGGAGCTCCCGGCGAGACCTCACCATGGTCTCGCCCGCAGAGGCTCGACCTGCTCCGCATACCGCCGATGGAACTGCTGGTGGCAGCCCACCTCCTACCGAGGATGGGCCCGTCACCAAGCAGGAACCCCACGCTGCCAGCGAAGGTGGACCGTTTCCAGTCGACCATGACTGAACGGTCCTACAGAGCCACAGCGTTGTCCGCCAGGGCTCTGAACGTTTCCTCACTGCTAACCGCATACTAAGCGGAGCTCTGTGAGGATATGTTGAGTAATCCTGGACCGGCCGTTCTGGATGAGTTGGCCGCGGTCACAGACATTTGTCTCCGTGTCCAACGCTGCGCCGTCCAGGCCACGGGCAAAACAATGGGGATCATGGTGGTGCAGGAAAGAGCTAGATGGCTCAACCTCACCAACCTCCCAGACCGGGAAAAGGAGGATGTGCTTGACATGCCCATCGTTCCCGAGGGGATTTTCGGCTCCGCTCTTGCCTCCATGCAGAGGAGATGCGAGTCGAAAAAGAAGGAGGACGAGGCCCTCCACCTCTGCCTCCCTCGAAGGGCCCAGCCGCTGCCTTCGCAGCGGCAGCCCTTCGTCCAAGCTGCCCCGAACCCTGCTCGGTTCAAAATACCGAAAACGCAGAGGTCGCAGGGGACGAGGGCGAGCTGGCCTAGAAAATCTCCGGTTCCGGCTGCAGCCCAGGCGCAGCCAACCCAGAATTTCGGCCAGCAGTCGAGGAAGAAGAAGCGAGCGGCGTGACAGCCCCTCCTTCTCCCCTCTGTGACAGAGCTGGAAGTCTACGGTTCCCCAGCTCTAAATGTGTTCCCGCCGCCTCGAGAGATGCCTCAACACCATCCTCAAGTCCGCATAAACACATGTCACACACTTATTGATTTTTCTGTCATAAACATTTTTCCGCTGACGCATCCAGGCTTCGAGCCAAGGGCGCAGCTCGAAAAAATGAAAAGGAAAAACAATAAAAACAATAAACAGTCCGTCAACTGTTCCCCTTCTGAGAGCAGCTACGACCTCTCTCAAAGGGCGGACAATTGACGGGTCTGTGAAGGCACCACCGTCACGCGCATGCGCAGTGCCGGCTGGGGCTGTAAAGGCACCACCGTCACGCGCATGCGCAGTGCCGGCTGGGGTCGTGAAGGCACCACCGTCACACGCATGCGCAGTGCCGGCTGGAGCTGTAAAGGCACCACCGTCACGCGCATGCGCAGTGCCGGCTGGAGCCGTAAGGGCACCACCGCCACACGCATGCGCTGTGTCGGTGGGGATTGTCGAAATGGGGCCCTCCAGTGCTCAGACACTGGAGGGCCCCATAACACAACAAATAGAGACTCAGAGGGGCATCTCAGCTGGCTCTAAGGAGCATACAGCGGGAGATGCTCACGACATCTGCTTGGGTTTCTCAAGACAGTTACACGGAGCCACAGACTCCCAGTCACCGTCACCCCCCCTCGCTTCTCGGGCATTCTGCATTCGCAGGCCCGAGGAGAGTCAGCCCATATTCTGGAGAGAGAGATTCTCTCACTCCTAGAAAAGAGGGCTATATCTATTGTACCCGCCGAGCAGAGTCAGGGCGGCTTCTATTCCAAGTACTTCCTCGTTCCCAAACGGAGAGGGAACGGAATTCGGCCAATACTTGATTTGAGGGCTCTGAACAAATATCTAAAAAGATATAAGTTCAGAATGCTCACTCCCACATGTCTGCTGCGGCTCGTGCGACAAGACGACTGGTTTACATCAGTCGACCTGAAAGATGCGTATTTTCACATCCCAGTATATTACCCACACAGGAAATATCTGAGATTCGCATTTCAGGGGATCTGTTATGAATACAGAGTACTGCCCTTCGGTCTGTCTCTCAGTCCAAGGGTGTTTGTACGATGTACGGAAGCCGCGATAACCCCGTTAAGACAACAGGGTATTCGCCTGGCGACCTACCTGGACGACTGGCTGCTTCTCGCACAGTCGGAGCAGGAGGCTGTTACGCAGACAAATGTCCTCGTAAAGCACCTGCTCAACCTGGGTTTCATAATAAACACAGAGAAGAGCATGTTGTGCCCCGCGCAGACTATACTCTTCCTGGGTTTACGCCTGAACTCGGTGCCCTTTTCAGCTTGCTTGTCAGCGGAAAGAGTGAAAGCTTTCAGAGCTTGTCTCGCTCTTTTCCAGCTGCGCAAACATGTTCTCTTCAGATCATGCCTGCGATTGCTGGGGCTCATGGCGTCAGCCATCCTGGTCGTATGACTGGGACGCTTACACATGAGGGAGTTTCAGCGCTGGGTGGCCGCCCTAAAACTAAACCCGGGAGAGTGATGGTTACTGTGAAAAGCGTAATGGCACTGCGTCACTGGCTGCACCCGACTTTTCTAGTACGAGGTGTGCCTATGGGTGCTGTCCTTTCACGGAAAGTGGTCACCACGGACGCATGTCTGACAGGTTGGGGAGGTATTTATGAAGGTCGCCCGGTGAGGGGTCTCTGGAGCAGAGACCTCCAGCGGGCCCACATAAATTACCTGGAGCTTTTAGCGGTGTTTCTCACCCTAAAACGCTTTCTGCCTTTCCTCAGGGGACATCACGTCCTCGTGAGGACAGACAATACGACCACAATATCGTATATTAACCGCCAAGGGGGTTTGCGTTCTCTCCAGTTACACACACTGGCGCGCAAACTGATCCTATGGAGCGGTAGGCGTCTCCTCTCTCTGAGAGCGACGCACGTACCGGGAGTGATGAACCTCGGGGCAGATCTACTGTCCAGAGGTATACCACTTTATGCAGACTGGACTCTACATCCAAGGATTGTGAGCCAGCTGTGGGTGCGTTACGGCAGAGCCGCGGTGGATCTGTTCGCATCGAAAGACAATGCTCAGTGTCAGCTGTTCTTTTCGATGCGCGATCTAAATGCACCGTTAGGCGTGGATGCACTCGCACACGATTGGCCCCCGGGCCTTCTGTACGCGTTCCCACCCCTGGCTCTGATACCCCCAACTCTGGCCAGAGTGAGAGAGCAACGCCACACACTTATCCTGATAGCTCCGCACTGGCCAGCTATGTACTGGCTAGCAGAGATATATCAGCTGCTGTGCGGGCAGCCATGGCAGCTCCCACTACGCAGGGACATACTGTCCCAAGCGGGGGGGGGCGATCTTTCACCCACACCCAGAGCGCTTGGCTCTATGGGCCTGGCCCGTGAGTGGTACAATCTGAATACAGTGTGACATGAAGCTGACCCTGGCAGCTGCCAAGCGAGCCAGTGGCACTCATGCACTATCTGTACAGTCTTCATGCACTCAGTTCGCCCCAGGGCAAACAGAGTGTGGTTGAAGCCCAACCCTGCCTTTATCTTAAGGCAGTTGGTTCAGGTACCACATTTGACATTGAGGCATCCTCCCCGCCACTGTATTCCTCCGGGGAACAGCGGCCGGATTTGCCGTGTCCAGCCCGTGCTGTACGCACGTACAGGGACAGATCAAGGGTGCTTCGTCATAATGACCAACCCCTTGTGTCCTGGGCTAACCCTTATAAGGGCAAGCCTGTTACTAAGCAACGGCTCTCCCACTGGTTTGTGGAAGCAATTGCTTTGGGGCTCATACGAGTCAGAGTTCGCAGGCACCCTCGGGTTCGCGAGCTCTTTCGACTCAGGGTCTGGCTGCATCCTGGGCTCTGTCCAGGATGTCTCCCATCCAAGACATTGGTGCAGCGGCGAGCTGGTCCTCGCCGCTCACTTTTGTCCGCCTCTTAACAGGCTGGACGTTCTGCTCCCAGTGTGACTCAAGCAGTGCTGGGCACCTGGTTGAGTCAGAGCTCTACCTTTTAAATTCTGGTTGGTTTGGTGATTTTCGAGATAAGCTCGTCTGACAATACAGGGAGCTACAATTTCCCATAGTGAGACATCGAACGGAGTGTTATGAATGAGAACTATAGGTTACTTACGTAACCCCAGTTCTCAGAGTAACATGAAGTGAGATGTCTCACCAGACGGCCCTCCTTGCTATGGTGAAGCGAGAAGAGGTGCTTATTTTGAATGACGCATGCGTCGTGGCGCAAGCTACTTATAGGGGGTGAATTCCCTGACGCTGACGTCAAGATCACCAGCCAATCAGGATTGGCGTAATGAGATTGATGCTTCTGTTTGCTCCGCGATGAGGCGCATCCCATAGTGAGACATCTCACTTCATGTTACTCTGAGAACTGGGGTTACGTAAGTAACTTATAGTTTCCCTTACAGACGCAATAATTAACCTCTGAACCTGCATCTGTAACAATGAGTGGACCAAAGAAAAGAAAAGTCAACATTGAGTGCCGATTGTATAATGAGGAGTGGACAGCTAAATATTTTTTCACCGATCTGCTGGCCCGGCCCGTCTGTCAAATTTAAAACTCATAGTGGCCCCCGAGCCAAAAAGTTTGCCCACCCCTGCCTTAGGTGCTCAACCAATCATCAATGCCTGGCACTCAAGGACACAACTCTCCTGAGGCCGCTCACAGGGACCAGCCAGGGTTGAGAGTGAGTGACACACACACACACACACACACACACACACACACACACACACACACACACACACACACACACACACACACACACACACACACACACACACACACACACACACACCACACACACACACACACACACACACACACACACACACACACACACACACACACACACACACACACACACACACACACACACACACACACACGTGAAACGAGAAGATGTGCCCACTTCCACATCATATCTTCTTGTCAATGTAGAGGTCTGCTGTACTGTGACATATTTTCCAGTGAAACACAAAAGGCTGGCTTAAAATGTAGCAGGCTAAAATCTTTAAAATGGTATGTTCACTGTCCTCTGGTTCTAGTAGACTGACATCATTCTGATAGTACCATAACATTAAGGTGGAACCCCTGGAGTATGTTGTTATGTTGTTGATAGAGAATTATAGGTCGACCAAAACTCTTGTTGCTGATGACTATATGAAAAGCTCTACATTATGAGAAAACTCTGAAGTGAGCTCATATTGGTAAATATAATTTATATTTAGAAATATAAAACTATAAATCTTGTGTGAATAAAATGCTGGGGTTATTGTTGATCTAGTCCGCCATACATCTTTCCTCTCCATAGCAAAGGACTCCAGGAGGAACAGCAGAAACACTTTTGTCCGTCCCTGTGCAGAGAGCCCAGTGTCTGCAGTCTAATGTTTTAGAAATCTATCAGGCCTCCATCCTCACAGAGATTAGACTTCCCCTATATCCATAATGCATTAGTCCTGCTGCCCACCTAGGAGGGGACCATTAATTAGGCTAAATTTGATTCATGCCTGGCCTGCTTCTTCTGCTTTTAGCAAGAGTTTGACACTGTGCATGCAGCCTCTACACTCCTCTACATACGCTCCTCTACACTCATTACATTACACATCACTTGTTAAACGTTTTTATCCAGAGAGACTTACATTCAGTACAGTGAGCAATCCCCACAGGAGCAATTTAAGGTGAAGTGACAAAATGACGTGCTGACTGCAGTGGGGATGGAACCAGCTACCTCCCTTGATCCGAAGATCAACGCATTAACCCACTGAGCCACAGCCACACCCTCCCGACTCCTATACATACGCTCCTCTACACTCCTCTAGAAGAAGAATAGGACGATAAAACCCTCTTTAATGGTCACACATGCACAGAGCACACACAATGAAATGTGGTCTCTGCTTTTTACCCATCCTAGTACTAGGAGCAGCTATTGTACAGTGCCCGGGAATGGGGAGTGGGCTATAGAGGAGTGTAGAGGAGCCTTGCTCAAGGGCACCACCGCAAGGCCCAGGAGGTGAACTGGGAGCTCTCCAAGTACAAGTCCACACACAATATTTTAAGTCTGTTCGGGGACTGACGACCCTACGGCTCCCAGTCCAAGTCCTATACTCCTCTACACTCCTATACACAGGGGTGCACATAACTGGTACGCAGGTATATATATATTTCGTCTACACGTGTTTCTTGTAAACACAAAGCACTCAATGGAGTAAACTACTAGACATGTCCAAAAAACGAAATACATTAAGCAGCAGTGGCGGCGCCAGAGATTTTCTTTTGGGGGTGCTGTGGGGTAGCTTGACGTATTCAAACATTTAGGGTTACCCAATAATGTACCGGGCTACAGTGGAATTTTGTAATGCAACACTCCCCACACGCACACAGTATACCCGCGACTCTTACAATGAAGGCTCGATAATCAGCTCACGGCATATAGGTATAGCAGAGGTAAAGTGCTATTTTTACAAGTGGGGGGCGGACCTCACCTCCTCTAGGGGGGTCCAGGGGCATGCTCCCCCAGGAAACATTTTATTTAAATATTGAAGTTAAATGCATGAAGAGATCTATGGATACATCTCCCAACACCAGTGTAAAGGCCCTGACACACCAAGTCGATTTCGGCCGTCGATAGATGTCTGGCCGTCGATGAGTGTCCTGTCGTCCTGCTAAGATTGGTGTGTCCGTCGTGTCTTTTCGGCCGTGCCGATTCACCTTGTTGAATCGGCAGCGACTACGGCTGCAACTGACAGTTATGTAGGCACATTTTAATTTGTTCTTAACGCTGTGTGATTAAAAGAATAAACACAAATAGCAAGATTCGTCCACTAAAGGAGAGTCCTTTAGCTCACCTGAGCCTCTCAGTCTGACAGGAGAGGACTCACCTCCACCTTGTTGTGGAAACAGCTCCTTATATCTGTTAGTGCAGGCAGCTAACTAACCAGATGCTAACAACACAAAATGGCACCGGTGCGCTCTCTCTCGCTCGCTCAATCACACTAAATGCGCATGTGCCACACACACACACACACACACACACACACACACACACACACACACACACACACACACACACACACACACCACACACACACACACACACACACACACACACACACACACACACACACACACACACACACACACACACACACACACACACACACACACACACACACACACACACACACACACACACACACACACACACACACAATGAATGAAATATAGAGACCCAGAAGTACTTGTACTGTGGCATATTATTTTGTAACTAGAGAATGCAATTCCTGAAGAAATTGCTAGTGGGAATGCTTTATGCTGAAAAGCTGACGCTAAACTGCTATGCTGAAATGTAATGTGTAAGAAGAAAGTGAAGAATTTAGATTGAAATGATACATGAACACTGGGGGCTTGAATGTGTGATGAGAGAAGAAAATAAAGTAAAAAGGCTTGGAAAAGCAGCAGAATATTTGAACTGCAAACTTCTGAACTAACTTGATGGAGAATGATCTGTCGCCATGGCAACGGCATTTGATGAAACCCCATAATACGCTTAGATGCGTTGATGGCTGCATCGTTACCAAACCTGTGAAGTTGTGGGCCATTTGGAGCAGTTTCACTGAAGTTATGAGAAAACCGTGTTTTATTACATTACTCTCTCTCTTCTCTCTCTCTTCTCTCTCTCTTCTCTCTCTCTTCGGCATATGATGATGACACCCCATAATTGACGTAGAGCTGTTGAGGGCAGGACCGTTAACCATTAACTGAAGTCTGCTGCTCTGAGCATGTCAGTTGGAGCGATAACATCATCGTGTTCCATGACACAGGTGTTTCTATTTCAGCTAACGAGGCGTCCAGAGATCACAGGTTTCCATTGTTCTGAATGAGAGATAAACCTCTTACATGTGAACGTTTTGTGGAAGAACCGTAACAGATATCTGTGACATTTCAAAACGTGAAGCATGTCAAGGAAGTTGAGTATCTGAAGTGTAATTTTTGTGTAGTTTCGGGTTAATAATGTGGCCTTTTTGGCAGTTTAACTAAAGGTGTGCAGCTGCTACCGTGAGGATATATCTGCCTGAAATTACAATGGGGTTCAATGGAGGAATGTTGAACGTTTTTGTCACTTCATGCCCTCAAGAGGCATTTTGTTGAATTATTTTTTTTGCTTAATTATTTGTCATTCTTCAAGCTACGAGATGTTTTCCTACGTTTGTCATGGCAAGGCAAGGCAAGTTTATTTATATAGCACCTTTAAACACAAGGCAATTCAAGGTGCTTTACAAAAATGAAAGACATTCAGACAAAGGCATTTAAAAACAGTAAAAGATAATAAAAGAAACATTAAAAGAAAAAATACATGAATAAAAAGTACATGAATAAAAAGTTACAGTGCATTAAGATATGAATAGTTCACACAGAAGTTCCACTTTACTGATGAACACAACGGCTCAGTTTCAATTAAAAGCAGCGACAAAAAGAAAAGTCTTCTTGCTGGATTTAAAAGTAGTCAGAGTTGCAGCGGACCTGCAGGTTTCTGGGAGTTTGTTCCAGATATTTGGAGCATAATAACTGAACGCTGCTTCTCCATGTTTAGTTCTGACTCTGGGGACAGAAAGCTGACCAGTCCCTGAAGACCTGAGAGATCTGGATGGTTCATAATTTAGCAGGAGGTCAGAAATGTATTTTGGGCCTAAACCATTCAGTGCTTTATAAACCAGCAGCAGTATTTTGAAATCTATTCTTTGACACACAGGAAGCCAGTGTAAAGACTTCAGAACTGGAGTGATGTGATCCACTTTCTTAGTGTTAGTGAGGACTCGAGCAGCAGCGTTCTGAATCAGCTGCAGCTTCCTAATAGATTTTTTAGTGAGACCTGTGAAGACACCATTGCAGTAGTCGAGTCTACTAAAGATAAAAGCATGGACAAGTTTTTCCAAATCCTCCTGTGACATTAGTCTTTTAATCCTAGATATATTCTTTAGGTGATAGTAGGCTGATTTAGTAACTGTTTTAATGTGACTGTTGAAACTCAGGTCAGAGTTCATGACTACACCTAGATTTCTGGCTTTATCTGTTGTTTTGAACATTGCAGGCTGAAGCTCAGCGCTAACTTTTATATGTTCTGCCTTGGCTCCAAAGACCATTACCTCAGTTTTGTCTTTGTTTAATTGGAGAAAGTTCTGACACATCCAGTCATTGATTTGTTCAATGCACTTACTCAGTGTTTTAACTGGAGAATAGTCTCCTGGTGAAATGGTTATGTAAGGCCCCGGCCACACGAGGACGAAAACGGTCGTTTGCGTTACTGTTTAGTGTCATATAGACCGTTCGGCCACACGAGGACGACCGAATACGGCACTAAACCACTGCGGAAACGATAACGGGTCCCAAGGTGGATAGAACGGCATACGCAACGTTCTGGGGGGTCCAACGGCTCCGTGTGTACGCCCTATACGATCTTTTTCTGATAATGATGAGGCAATAGCCCCGCCTCTCCCCACCTCTGCTGCTCACCCCCGCGTCAAAGTAAACTGCACACTGAATTCAGATTATTTATCTTTCTCTCGATATGGACATAAACGCGAGTGAAGTCTAATCTGACAGGACGGAGACACCTCTCAAACTACCTAAACTAGTTATAAATATGTTTATTTTTACTGTCGGCCGGGTCACTCATTACTGGATCAGCTGCTGCATGAGACAGACACTGACGCTGTCCGAAGAGAGGGAGGAAAAAGAGAGGCTCCATGTGTTTTATTATTATATTATATAGATTCGTTATTCATTTGTTTTAAAGCTCAATCAATAACAAAGAAGACCTTTGACCGGCACTTTCATAATTTTGTCCGGAAGATTTAAACTTTAATACACGTTGACTGGCGAAAAACTCTGCCCGGTTCTCTCGGCCCCCACCGCGGAGAATAAACAGAAGGGCAACCATGACAACCATGCTTCTTCGCTGCTTTTGTGGAGGAAGTTACAGCGTCACGTACAGGCTCCTGCATATGTACTGCAGCTTCTCCAGCGGTTGGAGCTAAACGGAGCTGTCTCGTGTGGACAGACACTATCCGGTGAATATTGCGTGTGGACGGAAGCTTTTTTGCGATTGCGTTTGCGTTAATCCTATGCGTTTAGCCGTTTTCGTCCTTGTGTGGCCGGGGCCTACATTTGTGTGTCATCTGCATAGCTATGGTAACTTATTTTGTTGTTCTTCATTATCTGAGCCAGTGGTAGCATGTAGATGTTAAAGAGAAGAGGCCCCAAGATGGAGCCTTGAGGTACCCCACATGTCATATTTGTCAACTCAGATTTGTATTTACCTATAGAAACAAAGTTGTTTCTGTCCTTTAAGTAGGATTCAAACCAATTTAGAACTGTTTCCGAAAGTCCCACCCAGTTTTCTAGTCGGTCTAGTAATATATTGTGGTCAACAGTGTCAAACGCAGCACTGAGATCTAATAATACTAACACTGAAGTTCTGCCACTGTCTGTGTTTAAGTGGATGTCATTGAAGACCTTTACAAGAGCAGTCTCAGTGCTGTGGTTTGGACGAAAGCCTGACTGGAACACATCGAAACAGCTATTTAAATGCAAGAAATTACTCAACTGTTGAAAAACAACTTTTTCAATGATTTTACCTAGAAATGGGAGGTTTGATATGGGCCTGTAATTGTTCATTACTGAAGCGTCTAGATTATGCTTTTTTGTGAAGAGACTTGTTTACTATATGAAGTAGATCTGAGGCCATGCAAGGAAAAACATTTTTGAAAAACCCTGTTGGAATAATATCAAGGCAGCAAGAGGAGGATTTCAGAAGTTGTATAATGTCCTCTAGGTTTTTTTCATTAATCTGATGGAATTGTGTCATGATGTCTGAATTGATATTAGGTGGACATAGGGACAACACATTTGCTGTTCCTGATGCAGAGGCACTGACTGCTTGTCTGATTTTCTGAATTTTGTCAGTGAAGGAGGCAAAATCATTGCACGCACTGGTGGATAGAAATTCAGAGGCTACTGACACTGGGGGGTTAGTTAGTCTGTCGACGGTAGCGAACAAGGCACGTGCGTTGTTTTTGGCAATGATATCAGAGAAGAAAGACTGTCGGGCAAATTTCAATTCCAAATTATAAAGGCCAAGTCTCTCTTTATAGATTTCAAAGTGCACCTGGAGATTTGTTTTTCGCCACCTGCGTTCAGCTTTTCGACACTCTTTCTTCTCTGTTCTCACGGTCATGGCCTTTCTCCATGGAGATATTTTCTTCCCAGTCACTTCCTTTACCCTAGTTGGAGCAATGGCATCTATAACATTTTTAATTTTTGAATTAAAATGATCTACTAGCTCATTTACTGAGATGTTAGCAGGGGCAAGTGTGGAAGAAAAATTCTGAGTAAACATTTCCCTAGTGTTTTCAGTTAAATATCGCTTTGTGGTTACCTCTTTTTGAACATTTTTGTGAACAGAAATAGAGCTCTCAAAGAAAACACAGGAATGATCAGAGAGTGCAACATCAGTCACCACAACCTCAGAGATATTCAGACCCTTTGAGATCATTAAGTCCAGAGTGTGCCCCTTATTGTGCGTGGGCTCCGTCACATGCTGAGTCAGTCCATAGCTATCAAAAACACAAAACAGTTCTTTAGCCCCTCTGTCCTGGGGGTTGTCAACATGGATGTTAAAATCACCAACAATGACTAGACGGTCAAAGTCAATACACACTATAGACAGCAGTTCAGTAAAGTCATCAAAAAAAGCTTGCACAGTATTTGGGTGGTCTATAGATATTTAGGAACAGAGCTCGAGAGGAGCATTTCAACTGAAGGGCCACATATTCAAAATAATCAAAGTTTCCATACGATGTCTTCCTGCATTGAAGGGAATCATTGAACAGAATAGCAACTCCACCCCCTTTCTTATGCATTCTTTCCTGACTCATAAAACTAAAGTTGGGAGGGGTTGATTCGATAAGAACAGCTGCACTGTTATTTTGTTTAATCCATGTTTCCGTTAAAAACATAAAATCGAGATTGTGCTCAGTGATAAAATCATTGATTAAAAATGTTTTTCCTGCCAAAGACCTGACATTTAATAAAGCTAGTTTAAGTTTGTTGAACACACTATCAGTCAGGTTTTTTGTAACAAGCTGTGGCTGACATATAATCACTGCTAAATTAGATAAACTCACACAAACGTTTGAGCACTTCCTGTGTCTAAGCTGATTCACCGCTCTTAATCTATTACCTATCAACACAGATATCGGCAAAGCTACAGGCAGGCAGGGCCCCGGCATGTCCTGGAAAGAGTTGAGAGTGCCATACGCCCTTGAGCCTGGACCCAGCATATATCAGTCAGTGTTTGCATTTTTTACACACACATCCTTATCAGGCTTCGGAGACAGCAGTCTTGAAGGGGGGGGGAGGACGTTTTGGTCTGGATGATTGTGGTAGGCATGGTGACGGGGGTGTTGGTGCGCGTCCAGGGGGAGGAGGTGGTTGACGTAGGCACGGTGACGGTGTCATGATCAATTATGTCTCAGGAATTAGGGTTTGGGAATTATGGCAGTTTAAAAAAAATATATGAAGGCAAATTTCAAGATGTTCTATCCTCTAGCTGTGACATCACGCACTCTAGTTAATGTTAAAATCTGAAGAAAACCTCTTTAACAAGGTCTGAACAATGTTTAATATCTCTAAAAGTACGAATCAGATTTAAAAGTTGTTTAACACGAATAATGTCAGAAAGATGTGTAACATTTTAAAGTTGGAATGAGGTTTCTGAGTGAAAGTATGAATGAACAGTTAGCAGTTGAAGTCGCATCAAGATTTGTTGAAGTCTGAAGAATTTCTCCATTGACTTCAATGGTTAAAAATGTGATGTATTATGGGATGTATCTCTGGAATTATGAAAGTTATGAATGAGAAAAGTAATAGCCATCGATTCCCGACCGAGCTGAACGTTTTGGTGTTTGAACGGAGTTTCTGCGATGTTTATTTATTTATTTTTTATTTATGTTCGATGTTCAATGCAGGAGAAGAAGCGCGGCAAAATAAGTCGGTGGAATAATAATAAACTTTTCGTCCGTAGAATAACATTTAACTAAATCAATAATTTTTTTCAAATGATGAATTTCACAAAAAAAAAAGAAGACACATACATTTATTGGGGATGCTTAGGGGGTGCTATGGCTATCCTAGGGGGAGCTGCAGCACCCCCTAGCAGCACCCGTCCCGCCTATGTTAAGCAGGTACGTTGGCGTTTTGCTACCTTCAAAAAATCTTCGGACTTTCAATGACTGATTGAACTGGGTGCTGGCCGAGCCGCGCAGGCCATAACCAACAGACTGGTGAAGCTTTTCCAGGAGGCAGAGGCAGGGGCGCCGCCAGGGATTTTGGGCCCAATGAAAATATATCACATTGGGCCCCACCACCAGGCTCAGGCCACGCCAACCAAGCACAATGCTGTAACCACACCTCCAGAACCCAACCCACTCATTTATGCTTTAAATAACTCTACCTGTACAGGCTTGCATCTATCTTGTAGTCCAATACTAACTGCACAATATTTACTGACACTGAGCGGTGAACATATAACACTGTGCAGACGTGCAACATTCTGCTGCAGTAGAATTCACTATTTGATATAAGACTAACATTCCTGACAATAGACCTCAATAGTCATCTTTTATGGTGTACATGCCTTTATAATCACATTTTTTAATGGAACATTAAAAAATCTAAATAAATATAACTTAAATATACATGACCTCTTAAATTAAAATAAAGTGAACATTAACACCAATATTATCATTTATAAAATGCTATAACAAAAAAAATACCATAAGCAGCAGATTTTTTAATTAAATATACATACCAACTACAAAATAAGCGGGTATTAAAGTGTAAACGGACAACAAAACGGAAATGTAAATGAAAAGGCATGATGGTGGTGCTAAATCAAAGCCTATTACCTGTTCTCAGTGTTTTTCTCATCATGCATCTTGTGTGTAGTGATCCAATATCGTTACCATAACCTTGCCCTTTAACAGTTATTACGAGCCCTGGCTCAGCCTTACGGCCCGTCCACACACAGGCATGAAAACAATCTTGAAAAATCTTGATGCTGGGCGTGTCTGAAGCTTGCCGATGTTTTGCGAGCAACGCGACCAACAACCAATCACATGAATCTCCCAACCCCGACATACAAAGCAATAGCAATGTTAAAACGAAGTAAACTGGATATAAAATCCCCAAACAGGCGAAAACCTACCAGTTTCACCCACTGTCTCTGCCTCCTCCCTCCATGCCTGGTTCCTCCGGTTTGTATCCCGGTAAATAGTTCTGGTCGTAAAGAACCGGGTGATTTGCTACCGTAATTTCTCGTTTGGAATATGAGGAAATGAACTGCGGTCTGGCTCTCCCAGCTTGCACGCGGTTTGATTGGCTAGCGCTTGTACTGGCATCGGGAGCATCAAAAGTTGAACATTGCTCAACTTTTGATGCTCACGATGCTTGCAAAGCCATGCTCCGCTCCCCACAATGCAGTTCGGCGAAGATTCAAAATCTTCTACGTCACCCCATTCAAGTGAATGGGCGAAGCTTTGAAAGATTTTTGTCATGCCTGTGTGTGGATGGGCCGTGTGTGTGGACCAAGCGTTACTCACCAATAGCCCAGCGCCTAGCCTTCTTACAGGAAAAGTCACTGATCAAGTCCTTGAAGTCCAGCTTTCTAGCCAACTGGCTTTCAATGGACAGCATGGCAAGACTGCACAGCCTTATGGGGCTGCGGAGCCTAAAGATGGATCTGTTGGTCCTGGCACCAGGAGGAGGGACAACTGGTTTAGTATGAATAGCTGCTAAAAATGTACCTGCATTTATTAAATGTCAGCTAAAAGAGGAGTGTAATGAAAAACCTCAGCATTTTCTGTGAAGATATTAACAGTAGTTAAAGGTGGGGTAGGTCATTTTGGAGAAACCAGCTCGAGTGCGCTAGAATTTGAAAATACACAACCGGAAAAGATCTGCCACTTCCTTACAGAGCCCCTCCTCCAACACACACGAACGCGCACATGACCAATGAGGGCACGAGATAAGTTTGTGCACAGATGGAAGGCTGACAGGCAGGTAGGCCATCCAGTTACTTTAGCCGGGCCGGCTCAGATGATTGGTCGTGCTTTTTACAGTACTACGGCTTCCACAGATGAAATGTTTTAATGGATTTATTGTCAAAGCACAAGTTTAAGGTATTCATTGCTATCGGGATGTTAAGAGCATTCCATGCAATATAACAACAAGTGTATCTCGAGCCGGTGTCGGTACACGATGTGTTCGGGTGTATTTCCGTCGCATCCGTCATCCCCGTCATATTGTACGGCAACTCACCGCAACTCACCTCCCTCTGCTCCCAGCGCTCTGCTGCCACACACCGGCCGTCTGCGGAACTGCAGCCGGAGGAACTCGGGACAGCTTGTTATGTGTGGGGTCCTATGGTGGGGTCCCAAAACTGACACGGGAAATAGATTTAAAAGAAAGAAATAATAATAATAATAATAATATTAATAATAGGAATAGTGAAATACAATATAAATTAATACTAATTTAAGTATGACACATTTATGTACTAATTTGTATTTCTTGATCTGTACTGTAGCTATTTGTTTGTCAGTATATCTCATTTACTTTCCCTATTCATTTATTTTTTTATATTTTTGCATGTATTTATTTACACATTCACTGTTTATACTTATTCCCGCATTTGGACCTTTTTTATATTTATGTACTTGTGCACATAAATAATGTTTCTAATTATTTACAATTACAAAATATATATATATTCTGCGTTACTTTAGCCAACACTTTTATAAGGCCACTAGATTAGATAATTATGAAATGTGTAGATAGAATACATATCTTTCAGGTTGTTATTTTGTCATTATGTTTAATGTTTTATTTACCTTTTAGTATTTTTTCTCAATTAAAAAGGAATTCTTTAAAACTCCAACAATGTGTTTATTTATTTTAAGATTTAAATAATGACACCATAGATGTGTTTTTTTGGATGTTAAGAATCCTTGAAGACCACACTGAACATAATGTAGGTAGTTTCTTTGTTTAACTCTAGTTGTATTGTAATGCCAAATGTAACTCCACATATACAAACAGAGGACATTCAGAGGAAGGGTAAACACATTGAGATAATAAACAAGCATCAATCTTTTGTTAACATCCAGTTTTATTTGAGAATTGGATATTTCAAAATGTTCCTACAGATACACCATCATTACTAGAGACTGGACACAGGGTGTGGTATTAGTAGCTGCGTTTACATTCAGTTGGCACAAACCACTAGGATTTACAAAACAGCTGTCGTATTATTGCTGCACGGAAACAAAAACAATACAAGGTGATCTGTTTCAACAAACACAGTAGCATCGTATGTCTGCACGTCTTTACCCACAAATGGGTTAAAACATTTACTTTAACAAGAGCAAACAAAGAGTCACATTTGACCAGTTTCTGTTGTAGTAGTGTTTATGTACTATCATTAAGCCACGGTCAGGTTTGCAACAAAAACGATAATACTTATGTTTAAAAATGAAACTTTTTGGCATTTCATGATTGTCTGGGTTTCTTCCAAGCTTGTTGTGAACTCTCTCCCTTTGATCAATAGGGAGATGATAACACTAACGCTCTTTCCATTCAAAGTGACAAAAGTGCTCGAGATTAGCCTCTTAATTTACCCAGGGCCTAGTGCTTCGCTTTGGGCATGAAAATTCAGGAAACTCCCCTGAGTATTTTATTAAATATCTGGACTTTGGAGAGGAGTTGGGGGACACACGACACATCAAATCACATCATCTACAGATCAAGACGAAGCGAATGGAAGTACTCCCATACTCCTAGCGTGTGAAAATGTTTGTGAAAAACGTGTGCAAAGTTTCCGAAAACGGAGCAGTGGCTGTGATGCTAGCTTTGCGGCTAGCGGTTAGTTGTTGTTTTTTATGTTTGAATGTTAAAAAATAACAATCGACAGTGTAAACATAAATATGTAAATAACCCAATTTGTGTTCTGTGAAACGGAAAAGGATTTTACATTGTTTTTGTTACTTTCGTTGCAGTGTCTTAAATGTAGGTTGACTTCCTGTTTGAAGTTGTTGCTATGGAAACAACATGACGGAGAAAAAAGTAATATCTTCTACATATAATAACGGACAAAGTAAAGAATGAAGTGTAGGCTATGCCTGTTTGAAGTTGTTGCTATGGAAACAACATGACGGAGAAAAAGTATAATCTTCTACATATAATAACGGACAAAGTAAAGAATGAAGTGTAGGCTATGTTTAAATGTTCGGAATTTGACCGTGTATGATGGCCCTCTTGAGTTGCCGTACAATATGACGGATATTACGGATGCGACGGAAATACACCCGAACACATCTGGTACCGACGTCGGTACCAGATGTGTTCGGGGTACCAGATGTGTTCGGGGTACCAGATGTGTTGGCTGAGATCGAGGCTGATCTCGAGCACTTTTGTCACTTTGAATGGAAAGAGCGTTAGTGTTATCATCTCCCTATTGATCAAAGGAGGTGATGAAAAACAATACAATAGGGAGAGTTCACAACAAGCTTGGAAGAAACCCAGACAATCATGAAATGCCAAAAAGTTTCATTTTTAAACATAAGTATTATCGTTTTTGTTGCAAACCTGACCGTGGCTTAATGATAGTACATAAACACTACTACAACAGAAACTGGTCAAATGTGACTCTTTGTTTGCTCTTGTTAAAGTAAATGTTTTAACCCATTTGTGGGTAAAGACGTGCAGACATACGATGCTACTGTGTTTGTTGAAACAGATCACCTTGTATTGTTTTTGTTTCCGTGCAGCAATAATACGACAGCTGTTTTGTAAATCCTAGTGGTTTGTGCCAACTGAATGTAAACGCAGCTACTAATACCACACCCTGTGTCCAGTCTCTAGTAATGATGGTGTATCTGTAGGAACATTTTGAAATATCCAATTCTCAAATAAAACTGGATGTTAACAAAAGATTGATGCTTGTTTATTATCTCAATGTGTTTACCCTTCCTCTGAATGTCCTCTGTTTGTATATGTGGAGTTACATTTGGCATTACAATACAACTAGAGTTAAACAAAGAAACTACCTACATTATGTTCAGTGTGGTCTTCAAGGATTCTTAACATCCAAAAAAACACATCTATGGTGTCATTATTTAAATCTTAAAATAAATAAACACATTGTTGGAGTTTTAAAGAATTCCTTTTTAATTGAGAAAAAATACTAAAAGGTAAATAAAACATTAAACATAATGACAAAATAACAACCTGAAAGATATGTATTCTATCTACACATTTCATAATTATCTAATCTAGTGGCCTTATAAAAGTGTTGGCTAAAGTAACGCAGAATATATATATATTTTGTAATTGTAAATAATTAGAAACATTATTTATGTGCACAAGTACATAAATATAAAAAAGGTCCAAATGCGGGAATAAGTATAAACAGTGAATGTGTAAATAAATACATGCAAAAATATAAAAAAATAAATGAATAGGGAAAGTAAATGAGATATACTGACAAACAAATAGCTACAGTACAGATCAAGAAATACAAATTAGTACATAAATGTGTCATACTTAAATTAGTATTAATTTATATTGTATTTCACTATTCCTATTATTAATATTATTATTATTATTATTATTTCTTTCTTTTAAATCTATTTCCCGTGTCAGTTTTGGGACCCCACCATAGGACCCCACACATAACAAGCTGTCCCGAGTTCCTCCGGCTGCAGTTCCGCATAAAAATTAGTACATAAATGTGTCATACTGTATATTGTCTGTATCATACTGTGTCATTTATATTGTATTTCACTGTTCCTATTATTAATATTATTAGGGCCCGAGCATGGAGCGCTAGGACCCAACGGCGTCCTAGCACGAAGTGCGAGGAACCAATTGTTATTGGAGGAATTCTTATTATTATTTTTCTGCGCTTTCGACCTGTTTTTGAGAGCTTTAGTATGCTTCAAAAGTTGTATAATTTTGCACGGACGTCAGGACCGGTGAAAAATGTGATATTCTGGAGTCAATAGGTTAAATATTCCAACCTGCTCACTAGCGCCACCTATCAAAATCCCATTTCGGAATAAATGTACAAAGTCGCACCGTAACTCCGAATGACCTGAAATGTTGCACACATATCCGGGAGGACCTGCTCTACAAATAATCCTCTTGGAACCCTAAGCTCCGCCTACATTATTTGTTTTTTAATTGGCATAATTTACATAAACAGTTAAATATTCACTTACATTTCAATTTTCAGTTTTTCAACACCAAACTTCGTATACAGCATCGGTGGAGGGTCAGACACATTACCCTAGGAGATGAGTATGTTCAAACGATAAATATTTCCGCCATGAATGAAAACGTACTCGCAAAAAGGCGGATCTTAAAAACAAATGCTCATAACTCATCAACAATGTATCCAAACATCACAGATTTTGGTAAATAGGTTCAATCTGTCTTGGGGAATAGGCACACCAAAGCATATTCATTTTGGACAATAGGGGGCGCCAAAAACACCACCAATTTATAACTCAAGAGCGGATGTGCTAATTTTTTTATTTTTTTGTACACATACTCTCGGGTTGACTACGAACTCAGATTTAAAGTGTCGCAACAAATCCAGAATGTGGGCGTGGCCTATACATTTGTTTTAAATTGCAATAGCATAAAATGAGCTTCGGACGCAAAACTTGGAACACACGTCAGAACCAAGCGGCAAACTGTGGGGTAGAGCCGGGAAGCCAATACGGAAGTGCCACACACTGCAGTTCATATATTGGCCGATAGGCGATGGCTGCAGAAAGGAGCAATTTCCATAGACCCCCATGTTAAAATGCCCGATTTTACAGCAGAAAAAAACATGTTTCTTATTTTTGTATCTATTCCAATTGAAAGTCCATCTGTCTCATCTGCAATGCGAGCGTGGCTTTATCGAAGAAGGGTAATTTAGGAGCGGCATTTCAAAACAGTGCACAAACGCTACGAGACGGAATTCCCTCCTAATTCTGCCCTACGCTCCCAAAAGGGGAGGGGCCTGAAAGTCAGTGTTCTTGCGAAACACATGAAGTCTTTCGAAGACGGCGAAGTTGTGAAAGAAGCTTTCCTGGAGGCTGCGACGCGCTTTTGTGGGACAGTAAAAATAACAGAAGCATTTCAACAGGTTTTTGATATAATAAAAACTCAATTTAGATACCGTTATTAATCTGCTGTAAGTTTTAGTTTGTTTGAATTTATTCATGATAATTATTGTACAAAATGGTATAAGAATGCAAACATTAAGATCTGTTCTGTTTAAATTGATTATAGTCTATCAGTTCAGAAACTAGTGTTGCTTGCATCCTATTTTAAAGGCATTTCTTTTTATACTCTAATAAAATGCAACAAAAAATGGGTTTGATTCTATTAATGTTGTCTTTTTTATTGCACTGTTGCAGCAGATTCCTGTGTAGCTTCAGATCTGAGTTGTCTTATTAGGAAGCCTAATTTATACTTTTGTAGCAACGCTATTTTTATATAATGGCAAAGAAAGGGTTCTTCAGAGTCTTTTCTTTTTGTCCTGTGTCATATGTGGCAGCACTGCCACAAGTTCCTCTTCAGAGAGGGTCTTCAGTACAGGTGGCAATATTGTCACCTGCCTGCGCTCATCTCTGAAACCAGACCATGTAAACAGGCTGGTGTTTCTTGCGAACAATCTTTAAGAGATGACATGAGCAGTCCTACCAGCATTTGCCATGGTGGCCTAAACATTTTTATTTGGTCTTAAATTGTAGTTCAACATTTATTTCCTGTTACTTCTGGACCATGACGGTTGGCCAGCCTTCAACGTTTAACTGAGTGGAATATGTTGAATATGTTTTACCAAAATGTTGAGTTTTCAGTAGGTTGTGACAGTGCACTGCAACATATTTGATTTCATTTATTTTGGTCTAATTTATTTTTATTTATCATATTAATATATGTTTAGTATGGTTTTGGAAGTGCGCTCCAACATATTTATTGATCTTGTTTATTGGTAAAATATTATTTGTTTTAAAGTTCAATAAATGGTCAATGAATAATCGTCAAAATAATCGTGATATCAATTATTGACCAAATAATCGTGATTATGATTTTTGCCATAATCGCACAGCCCTACTTGAATGTACTAACAGATCTTCCAAGAAGTCTACTTTCAGCTTTTTTCGGTGAGTAAAATGATAATATTATTCATGTTAACCCCGTTAGCAGGTGTTTGTGTGCTTGTTAGCTTAGCCTGTTATGTAGCTTATTAGCCAGCTAAGGACGTAACCCTTTATACATATATACAGTTTAGTTTATGATTCAGCCTTGGGTAAGACTTTTATACTATATGGCTATGACGCCCATAATGCTAAACGGGAGCAAATGTTAAAAGGGGTGGGCCGCCGGAGTCCACGCCGCCGAAGCTAACGGGGCTGCAGGGTGCTAGCTCGCTAGCGCGTCCCGGCGGCCGTAGCTAGCACCCTGGGGCTCCGCTAGCTTCGGCCAGCGGCGGAGTCCGGCATTATAACTGGAGATCAAGGAATGCATCGTAACGCGGACTTGGTTCGCCTGCAGCCCGCTGTAGTATTAGCTAAATAAATGATGTTGAGCAAGGCTTATTAAGCTGAACACCGCCACAATTATTCTGCTATGTATCGGTACTTATTTTATTTTATTAACGTGTGAATGACAAGCATTAAGAATAATACCAAATAGCTAATTATCTTGCAGATTGTCTCGTTTGATTATGAATGTAACGTTTATATAGTGGAACTACACTGTTTTATCAAAACCAAAGTGCCACGCAGTGACTTGGTATGCATGTATTTCAGCAGGAAATGTGCAACCTAGATGACATTTACCAACACAGACTATATAGAAATATTTGTAAAAGTTGTTCATGCGTTATTAAGTGAATATGGCATTAACCCTCCTGTTGTCTTTGGGTCGGTTTTCATGTATTTTTGAATAAAGGTTTCCTTTAGGTCAGGGGTGGCCAACCCGCGGCTCTCGAGCCGCATGCGGCTCTTTGCCTAGTTTCATGCGGCTCTTCAGTTCATATCGAATTGTATAGCCTATGTGTGAGTTTGGGGGAGAGACACTGACTCCTGACTAGTGTTGCACGGTGTACCGATACTTGAAAGGTACCGCGATACCCTGCCGTTAAAAACGTTACGATTCCTCCGTTTCATTAGTATCGGTACTTGACGGGGGGAAAGTCCTCCGGTGAGAAAGCGCCGTTTTAATAAGAGCCGTGTGTGTTCAGCGCTCTGCTTCCACTCCCTGCACTGCAGCCGTGCCTGCAGTCCCGCCCCTCTCAAGCGAGATGGGTCTGGCTGCAGACCGCAGCAAGGAGGCGGATCGTATAGGGGCGGATCGTATAGGGGCGGATCGTATAGGGGCGGATCGTATAGGGGCGTTTCCTAACTTTTTTGATCCAATAGAATAATGACACTCAGCAGAAATACATACTGTAGGTGGCAGTAATGCAATTTAAGGGATTCCAGCTGCTTTTATAAATCCTCGCAAGAATAAGTCATTCGTTCTTTCACGATGGCCGAACAACAAGTTGAAACAGCGGTAATAGTATTTTCCAGAGATGCATGTTTATATTTATTGTAATGTCATTTTTCTTAACACACAATTGTCTCGTTATCAAAGTACAATATCGACTGTCCAACCTCGTTAAGCGTTAATAAAGTAAATAATAGTTGTATGTGGTAAAAATGTTTGTGGTATTAAATGCTAACTTAGCATGATGGTATAAACACGTTGGCCTATAGTCCCGTTTGCAACCAGGCCTACTCTACTGTTGTAATAACGTTAAATTTAGATAGGTCAATAGATTATCAGGCTCGGTAACAATACTGATTTGTGTTACCAAAGCTGATCATCTAATTGACCTAAGGTTAGCGTATATGCTGTGATGCTAACCAGCACTTAGCATGATGCTAGTGTACTGTTGTATTATCTTGGAAATATAAGTAGGCCTGCCCATACTGTAACTTAATCAAATCATATGGTATGGATTTGGATAGACAACATGGCTAGCTTGGTTGGTTGAATTGAGTAATAAGATGTGCGGTACTGATTAAGGTTGTAACTGTAACAGTTTGTAACTACTAGTTGTAATGAACCAGACGAGAGACGGACGCATCCTTTCAGTAAATGTCGGCTGCTAATCAATATGTAAAAATAACACTTCGGATGTGTCTTCTATAATTATGTAACATTAGTTATGGCATCATCAGAAATGTGGTAAAGTAATATGATTAGAGAAGAGTCACTGGTCATCTAACACATGCTTAATAGCTCACCTAACACTATTAAAGACAGGTTAAAGAATGTAACATCATAAAAAACTTCCTAATATCGATAAGCAAAAACACTAGTTATATTATACAAATGATGTGACCCCTTGAGCTGCATAAACTAACAAGCAATCCAATTAAAATATAAATATCAAAGCTCATTCAAAAACTCGGAAGGCTACAGGGGACATGGGCGCAGAGGACAACTCTCTGGGATGTACTCGGAAGATGAGCTGGCAGGATTCTGCAGCATTGACTGTTTCTATGATGCTGGAGGCACCTTCCAAGAATAAAATGTTTGTTTAATAAAGACTTTCCTCTTTGTATGTACTATATATATTTTTTTTAATTTATTAATCTTACCACCAGACACAACATGAACAAATGAATGATACACATCAGGACAGTAACTTAAACTTCAGTATTTTAGGTGTACAGAAACCTCTACTCATGTTGTTAAATGATATACAGCAATATCTTCCATAAAACGTAGTTGATTGATTTGAATAATAATTACTACCACTGCACAAACAGTGAAAAATGATATGCCTACAATTTATGAATTTGTCTTCTCTGTGGGTTGTATACTCTTCATTATTTATGCAAATTAATTATAATTATTATTTTTCAAAGTTCGTTTATGATTCATTCAAAGCATTAAAATAAATGAGAAACAGAGAGCGTCATATACCTTTAAGAAATACGTGGGGGCGGGGTTCATAACCCTTTAGGAAACGCCCCTATACGATCCGCCCCTATACGATCCGCTTCCTTGCTGCGGTCTGCAGCCAGACTCTATTGTCTCAAGCACGCTCAAGTGCCTCCCCTCTCTCGTGCACGCGCTAGCTGCCAGAGCATGTGAGAAAACGAGAAGCATGGCTGCAAGTGGGAGTGCAACTGCCGCTGCGCCTCGGCTTGTTGACAAAAAATACGCCAGAAGCGACATTTTGAAGTATTTGAGCTATATCTCTGACAGTGAGGGCAAGCCTACGGACACCACGAGGCCTGTCTGTAAGAAATGTATTGATTTTATTTAATACGAATTATTGTCATTTATTTAATTTATTGTTCTCATTGTTTAAAAGTTTGTGTTATGGTTATGGTTCTGGTGTGAAATAAAGCACAATAATTACATTTAAGACTGTTTCCCTTTTTTTAAGAAAAGTATCGAAAAAGAATCGGAATCGCAATTCTTGACTTGGTATCGAAACCAAAATGTTGGTACCGTGACAACACTAGCTACTCCTGACAGTTAAACCTGATATTTAGTAGGTCTGTTAAGTATTGAATGCTAATGATTCTGACGTAATTTGGCCGGTCAAAGTTGTTTGGGCTCGGATAAAATCGCTCCGTTACTTTCGTCCCGTGTTACTTTCGTCCCGGCTCTCCCTACGTGTGTATGTGTGGTGTCAGGTGTCAGTATGAGAGGATGACAGCGCGTCTAATTTTGATGTGGCCCAAGAGCCAATCACAATAATACCTGCGATGCAGTGAACCAATCACCTTTGAGTGGGGGGAAACCTATCGTTGATTAAACACTATCCAGTGTTTCCCCTACCATTGTCTTGGAGGGGCGCTGCGCCCCGCCAACGGAGCCCGTGCCCCCCCTGGAATTCAAGGTGTTTAAAACATATTTATAATTTTTTTTTTTTTTAAATATAGCACCAAATTGCAAATAATCTATAACTACTGTCACTTTTCACATTGAACATGTGCTCTTTTATTAAATAAACTAAACGCTTTCATTTTAAGTTGTGAGTTTAGTGTTTTGACCCTAAGAAACACTGATGCATTAATCAATACCAATAATCCACAGCTGCTCTCTCTGCTCCAGAGGATTTAAAAAATATATATCCCAATGCCACAAAAATGCATCAGTGACGTGGTTGAAATCTTGTCTCCAGAAAACAAAAAACTGTTTGATGTGGCTCTTTGCAGTAACATAGAAAAAATGTGGCTCTTAACCTCTGACTGGTTGGCCACCCCTGCTTTAGGTGATCCAGACAGGCTGGACCAGTGGGTGCTGAACATCCGGAGGAATAAATGGACCCCCAACGTTTCTTCTCGCCTGTGCAGTGAACACTTTGAGAGTCATCACTTCAGCACGGACTCATGGGTAGGCCTACAGATCCTTTTTTTAAAAAAAAAACTTGATTCCATTTGTGAGTGTAAATTGTTGTTACTAATTAAATACATGTTATACATCATACAATGCTAAATAATTGTTATGGCACAGCTTGCACATCAGTGATGAGTAATGTTCTTTTGATTAAAGGCCAACTTAAGATTTTGCCAGTTAAGTATAGAAACATAGAAATCGAATTTTTTTGCAAACCATCACATTTCTCTTCAATTTATGCAAAGACTCTTTATCATAGATAGAGAATTGCCATTTTCCCCCACATACTCTATGTTAAAAACAGATGAATTATATTACCTTTTTTTACATTATTTTAATTGCAACATTCATTCATCTGTTGTCATCTTATAACTTATTTATCTTAACAGCTATCACTGTTAAAAAAAAGGATTTAATTTCATCTTACTATATTTATCTTTACATTCTGTTCTTGCATATGTCTTATTATATTTACGTGTATATAGATTTCTGCCTGCACTCATTTATTATTCTTAATTTAATTTTGAATTTATTTTATTGTCTTATATAACTATGTTGCATTGTTGGAGGAGCTCAGGACAGATGATTTTCATTGCCATTCCTACACTGTAGCCTATGTGCATATGACATAAATCCTTTGAATCTGAATCTTGGAAACATGTAATTGTTGAATGGATTAACTGCATAGTTAACATGTTGGCCCTCTATTGTCTTTTATAATGCACTCTTAAATTTAAGACAACATTATTCAAAAGAAAGTTGAATATCTACAGACCTCAAAAAGTTATTTTATGTGTTTTTGTTTATTATTTTTATTAGGGAAGGAGATGCCTGAAAAACACTTCAGTGCCCACCATTTTCTATTTCACCAAAGAACAACAGCCTAGACGGAAAAGCAGGGTGAGTAGCAATGACGAGGTAAGTGACACTCCTAGTTGGACTGTTAACAGCAATGAGGAGGTTGCAGATGTAGACCATGGTAGTGGTGAAAACAGTCTTGCTGCTGATCAGAGCAATATCATTATGATACAAGACACACCTGAAGAAGCCTTTGTTGTTCCACATGTGGAGCATAATGACATTCCAACAGTCAATGCTTGTGAGGAGGATGTTGGTTTGGGTTGCAGCAGCCAACAAACAAAACAAATTGAAAGCAGGCAGACTCCGCCTCTGTTCACTCTTACACTTGGGCTTTAAACTAAGACGGGTCATACTGAATAGTTTGTGCACACATTTTTAACATGTGATCTTTCTTTCATGTAGGACGCTTGAGGGAAGTTGCAACGCCTCGGCCAATGTGATGTCTTCTCCACGTGAAAGAGATAACTTATAACTTGAGACAATTTTCCAGAAGTTATGACTTGTATTGGCTTAGGCAGTAATGGATTACATCTAACACAAATCAAGATCGTATAGAACAAAAGGAAAGTGTAATCCTTAGTTACATAGGAAAATATGTAATCGGATTAGTTTTACTTTTTTTAATAATAGGGAAACTCAGGATTACAATCTTATTCAAAACCTAAAAAGAGCTGTTTGTTGTAAAATGATCAAATTGTATCTCTTCTCTGGAAGCCGTACTGTTCTGTCGGCTAATACTTAAATTGTGAATCTATACACCTACTGCCTGAATCTGCTTTATGGTATTATATTATACATTTAAGTAAGACAAATCATATTAATATTTCTTCTCTCCTGTGTTTATTTGCATTGCATTTGATATTGAGGTAATCCAAAAGAAAAATAAAGTTATCAGGTTACATTACTTTTATATCTTGATACTTTTTGTTTTTGTTTTTGGCAAGTAGCCCTCCCAACCCTGTACATAAGTTATATCATTTTAATTAGATACAGTTGTTGCACATCTTTAATGTATGTTCTAGTGTACTTAAGTCATAAAATGCAAGATGTAACTTTCAATGTGGCTTGTGCCTTTATCACATTTTCAATGTGAAATAGATCTGATTAAATAAAGACTAAAAGCACAATCTTAAATGTTGACATTTATCATTTTCCTATGCTTATTGTTAATGTAGTGGTGTTATAAACAAAATGTTGTCGTGAAGGAAATTAAGATGTTTTATTTGTTGACAAAAGATTTAAAGTTGATGCTCACTACATGTGGGAACATTTATTGAGAAAAAATGTTTCTATTGTAAAACAAATATTTATCTGCATACTGAACAATTTCGAAACTCTAAAAGGTATTATCTTCTGTGATGTTACGACCCTGTAGGGATTGTGGGTATTGCACTTCATAATTACATTCTATGGTATGCTTATGACATATTTGATGCCAAAATACATGGGATTAGGGGAGACCTTCTTGTTGTTTGCATTGTCACTGACTCTTTTCAGACTGCTACGGCTTGGGAAAAGATTTGAGCCTTAATGTGTAATGTTTTCTGTATTGTATGGTTAGCTTATCCTTTCATTTGATAGTCGGATTTTGATGTGATAGCTAACATTTTCAGTAAGCAGTAGACAAAAGAAGTGAAAATATGAATGTCATTTATTTATTTTTGGTTGATCTGGGAGAGCATGATCTTCATGCCAGGGTGCCGATGGTGAAGCTGGTGCAGGTCCTCCTTCATCTGGTTCAGCAACTGAACACTGGGCACATCCCCCAAGTCATTGCCGCCACAGTGGATGAGGAGGACATCCGGGGCTGCTCTTCCTCGCAGGGAGTAGGAAAAGAAGGGGAGGACACCTCTCCAGCGCAGTCCACCCCAACCGAACCAGCACACCCTCAGGTCGAGGCCAAGGTTGCTGCCGATGGTCTCTGTAGCTCTCTGGGCTCCACGCCGGACATAGCTGTCTCCGATTATCCATACAGTCACTATGGGAGGAAAATAAATGAGAGTAACAAATGCTTCAGATAATGAGGAATATCAAATTAAGTATAAAGGGTTGCTCATTTTGTTCCTTTGACATTAACATACAAAATAACTATGAAATCACACCTGTATGGTTAAAAGTAACGAGAGCAACACCTCAAAAACACAGTTTATATATATTTATATACTGTGTGCTGTTCAGGGTTGGGTTGTAACGGAATACATGTAACGGCGTTACGTAATCAGAATACAACAATCAACTAACTATTCAGCTCGCCTTACATTTGAAAAACAAGTAATCTGATTACAGTTACTTTCGTAAACCTGAAGTGAATACATTTTGGAATACTTATTGGAATTATTAGTGGAAAGATTTCCTCACAACATTTAATATTCATTACTAAAGGTACAGCCGAATCATCACAGCCCACAAAACCTATTACCGCCGCAGATGGACCAAAAAAGCGGTTGAAAAAAAATCGCGGGTCCGCTCAGTGAAACAATAACAACGAAACATGGAGGAACAAAAGTCTGCGTTTAAATCGCGTGTGTGTGTGGTTAAAACACATCAGCCTGCGGTCACTCTTTAGCCTTACTAATGATTATTTCTGAAGGTAAACACAGTGAAGGCTGTGCGTGAAAGGCACTGCACGCTCGTCTTCTCAGAGGCTGAGTTAACCCTCCCGCTGCCTCCTGGTGCTGCAGAGATTTCATGAAGTGAAGGAGGTGTTCCTTCTATAAAACAGCTGATGGCAGCAGATACTGTGAGTGTCACAGACATGAATTCATAGATCAAGGCAGACTGGTGCACACACTCTCCTGTTTTGCCAATCCG
Organism: Gymnodraco acuticeps; assembly: GCF_902827175.1. Lineage (NCBI taxonomy): Eukaryota > Metazoa > Chordata > Actinopteri > Perciformes > Bathydraconidae > Gymnodraco > Gymnodraco acuticeps. The sequence continues at coordinate 788,073 of NW_022990836.1, forward strand.
GTGCTTAAACAAATATAGCTCCACACCCCTGGCCGTAATGTCCTTAAAATGAAGTCCGAGTTTGACATTTTAATTCATGTCCTGCCAACTCTGGCAGGACAGAAGGCGACACGCTCGTTCTAAGCCGTGTCCCTCACTCCTCACATCCCAAACTGCATCCCCAACAAGTGTATTATGTTGTTACATTGTTTCAGAGGTTATGTTTCAGTTGTGCTCTTGATAAGCCATTAAAACAGTAAAAACACGTTCAGTTTCCTTTTACTTTTTGTGTCTCCTGTTCACCAAAACATACCCATCTGTGATGGAAAAAGAAAGTAATCCAAAAGTAATCTAAAAGTAATCTGATTACGTTTTTTAAGACACGCAACTGTAACTGTATTCGGATTACTTTCAGAGCCATGTAATCAGTAATCAGTAACTGATTACATTTACAAAGTAACCCTCCCAACCCTGGTGCTGTTTATCTACAATTATGCATATATATATATATGTGTAAAGTATGTTTGTGTGTGTGTAATGTCAACCATCTGAAGTCATGTAAAGTAAGCCAGGACCATCAACTTACAGGTTGTGCAGTTTGGCGTGGAGGAGGTTGCCATCTTCTTTTTTCTTAATGCTGAAAGAAATAAAAATTGTTTAATCAATATAAAAGCACCTTTCTTTTTCTACAGTCATATTTAATGTATACTCTCACAGCGCTGTTGAAACAGTAACGTTCAATTAAATGTATATACAATTGATGGTCAAAAAGTATAAATATGCACATTTTGCATTTGTTAGCCCACGCATATAACACTGTTTATATTTGAGCGTTTTGAAACTTGTATAGTGTAATATCAAGAACAGTTAAATCATAGGGGAAAGCTTTGTTTAATTCACAATACGCTAATTCCTTATACTGTATAGGCCACAGTCTATGGCTAATTCAATAGGCTAATTCACGCAACACTGGCTATCTCTGCCAGTTTACAAAGTTTAGTTACAAATGACATTTATATTTGAAAAACGGTGAAGCACTTAAAAAACAATTGTATAGCGTAGTAGGTTCAAGAACATTTAAATCAAAAGGACAAGTTTTGTAAAGTTACAGGGTATCTTACCTTCAGAATATGCCGGGAATGAGTAGCAGTGACCGCAAGCTGGGTTGTTAGCTTAATACTGAGAGCATGTTAGCTTAGCTTCTTAGCCTGAGCTAGTTCTGGAACGTCATGCTCGTTGGCAGCAGGTCCCGCCCTGTCCCGCCTCTTTGCGCTTATTTGGAGCAGGCGGGAGTTAGACTCTGACGTCACTGTCGAGCCGTTAGTGGCCGACTCCGCCTATTAAGGGCTTCTCGGCAACTCTGCAAATTAGTTCATGAGAACCTTTTTACCCCCACGAAAGTCCCTGCTAGAGAGCAGGGACTTTCGTGTGGCTCTCTTGTGAGAAAAGAGCTATATTTCTGATTGGCTGGGCGTATTGTAAACCACGTCCCGTAAACTCCCAAAAAGTTTTGTGAAGCCGCCATTTTATTATCCTCGCATTAGCATTATTAGCATTAGCCCAGCGCAGAAACGCAGAGAGACTAATTTATGGCAACACAAAATAAAACATGGGGAGCGGTGGAGATGAGGAGGTGTCGGCGTTCTGGCGATTTACTCGGAAGGCTTCAGTAGAAGCTGCTGGGAGTCCCAGCAGCTTCTACTGAAGCCAGTCCCAAACTCCGGGGACTTCGGGCGGCAGTATACGCAGTGAAGTGGTTTGCGGCCTGCCAGTAAACCCAAAGCAGAAGAAGAAGAAGAAGTGACGTCAGCGGCATCATTTGCCTAATCCACCCCCAGGGACTTATTCCGGTGTGAACGTGATCTGTTCTTAGTTCATGAGAACTAAAGAGTTCTCATGAACTAAGTTCTCATGAACCTTTGTGGGAAAAGTACTGCGGTGTGAATGCGCCTTATGGTTCTCACTCCAATAAATCAATCGCACGTGTGACGGAGGGGGGAGGGGGGGGGCCTGCGCAGCCTGCACTCTGCACAGCATGCGCTGCTGGCTTCCTCCAAGTTTACAGTAAAAAAAACTGGTGGTGTGACCAATGGCCATTTACAATTATTAATACTATTACTATTATTAGCATTACTCTATATTTTGGTTGAAACTAAGCCAGTAAAAAGAAAAAAAAAACATAAATAATAATAAAAAAATATATAAATAAAATCGAAGTTTAAAAATAATTTTCGATTATGGAGACTGTAACAAATATTCGAATAATCGCTGGCATCCCTACTAAGTAGCAGATGAATGTTATGAAATTGTTTCAGCAGTGTAAATAGAGGACAGTGAAGGAGACACTGAGGAGGACAGTGAGGAAGACTGCACTTATTAACACCACACTTCGTGTGGGGTGAGTACCAAACGCTGTCTCCTGGTACTCATCTGAGTAACTCAATAAGAAAGTTATGTGCACCCGTGCCTATACATACGCTCCTGTGTGTGTGTGTCCAGAATCCATTTCATACAGTGAGATTACAGGGCAACCCTCTGATCCTGCTCCAGCTACAGGACGTCCTGCAGAGTGTTATGATCACTGTTAAGATCGCGGAAAAGGTAGGACCCAAATGCAGACTACAAAAAACGGAAAAAGGTTTAGAAACCAAAAGCGAGCTTTATTTAAAAGCTGATAACTAAAACATGGCATAAATCAAAACAGTGGCACAGGAAAAACAATAACACAAAAACTGACCGTGAGAACATGGAAGAAGACCGGAGAGAAAAACATGAAGCGTCAGACAGGGGAACACAGGAAGAGACAAGACTAAATACAGGGAGGGGTAATCAAGAGACGAGAAACAGCCAGGCAGGGGAGGAGAAACACAAGGGCAACAGGTGAACATAATGAGACAATCAGACACACCAGAGGCCTGTACTACGAAGCCGGTTCAACCTAACCTGGATATGTTTGAGTCAGCCGGTTGGCCTAATCCAAAACATACGCGCTCTCGCTAAACGGTACTACGACACGGGTTATCAAGTGGATCGCTCAAGCCAGCCGTGTCCTATCTAGTTAGGTGCGCGTTCACATGAAAGGGGTGGTATTCGGAGAATTCGACCAATCACAAACATGGACAAGCGCACTGACAGCGCAGCGTCATACTTCCTGAATGAAAAGTGAACTTTAATATTAGTCAAAAATGAAGAAGTTAAACTTTAAACATCCATGACTTAAACACTTGATCCAGGATCAAAGCCACAGAGCTGCACCTGCAAGGTGAATACAGCTGGTAACAGAACAAGTGTTTGAATGCGTACATTAACAGGTTTATGATATCACTGCCCCGTCTAAGACACGATCTGACTTTAATTAAATTTGACTCGAGTGTTTCGTCAACTTAATGTGTTGCTTAAAATAATACTTCTACATACAGTATGTGACACTGTGAGTGTTGCACGGCCAGATACGGCTCAGCTGACTCAGATAAGGAAATATATGATACCTCATGATGTGATATGAATGATAATGGGACACATCGACGGAGTGGACTGTAGGCAACGTAATGTTACTTTGATCCGGTTACTTATGTTGTGGCAGATATTTAAGTAAGCTTTCTTAACGCTAATGTTATAATAGTCAGATTGCTCTGAAGATGGGAGGTGATATTCTATTCATGTTCACACAGTCTGTGATTTTTGCCGGCCGTCTTTCCTGCAACGGCAGCTTTTCTGTATTTCCTTTCTCCTGTAATATGACTTGATCGCTTTAAACTTTGCACACTGAGCTCTGATTGGTCAGCAGGCGTGGTGCTTTCGCTGAGTTGATCTCTTATCCTGGAACCTATCCTGCTTCGGAGCACAGACTAGGTTCGTAGTACCGGAAATCCCAGAAGTTATACGATACGATACTACTTTATTTGTCAGATCAAGTCTGAAATTTGACTTGCGTCACAGCAGCTCCATGTCCAACATCAACAGACAAATATGCATACACAATACATGAAACACAAACAACAAACATTTAACATAACAGCACAATCAGTGAGAGAAAACATGCTCAAAGAGCCTTCAGCGTGCATTTGATCTGGGATCAGCTCTGTGTTTACTGAGAGGATTGACTGATGCACAAAGGAGTGCTTCAGTCTGACTTTATTGAATCGTGGGACCCTGTATCTCCGATCAGATGGTAGCAGTTCATATTCACTGTTCAGAACATGGTTTGGGTCAGAGATGATGTGGTTGGACAGCCTCACTAGGTTGTTATGATAGGCTGAGTCATAGAGTCTCTGACAGGGTGGACCAACAATCTTTGAGCAGATTTTTAACAGGTGGAGCAGTTTTGATTTTAAAGCTGCTGACAAACATTTGTACCAGGTAGTATTGCAGTACTGCAGAATAGACAAGATCACAGATGTAAAGAACAACAGAAGAATTTCTCTGCTCGCCCCAAAAGACCTAAGACGGCGGAGAAAATCAATTCTTTGTTTTGTCCTTTTGCACAGATATTCAATGATCCTTCCATGACAGCAGATGGTCAATCATTACACCCAAGTATTTGTATGAAACTCCCTGCTTGATTTAATCTGTATGGATGACAATGGGGACTTTATGGGAGTCAGATGGTGAGCCAAAAACGATTTTCTTGGTGTTGATCTCAAGAGCATTGCTATCAGTCCACTCGACCACCTGATGTACAGCCTGTTGGTGCAGCTCAGGGTCGTCTGTGTTACTGAGCAGATATATTATTGCAGTATCATCAGAGTACTTCATGATGACTTGATTTGGTGTGTTGGTACGACAATCATCAGTGTACAGAGTAAAGAGCACAGCTGAACTCACGTAGCCCTGGGGGGCCTACATTGGCTGTGATGGCAGATGACAGGGTTTTGTTAACCTTCACAAGTTGCTCTCTACTAGTGAGGAAAGCAGCATACCAGTAAATCAGGTATGGATTTACTTCCATTTTGGCCATTTTTGACACCAAGATGTCTGCTTGTATTGTGTTGAATGCTGATGAGAAGTCTAGGAAGAGGGCTCTTGCTCGTGTTACGTTTATCTAAATGTTTAGTGATGTGAACCAGAGTGGCCACAGCATCTTCCGTACCACACCCTTGCTTATAGGCAAATTGGTAGGATCCAGTTTGTCTTGTGTTGTACTGATAAGAAATCGGAGCAGAATTCTTTCTAGTGATTTCATAATCACTGATGTGAGGGCTATTGGTCTGTAGTCCTTATGTTCTTTTGGGCAGCGGTTTGATGTGTGAAGTTTTCCATGGCAGAGGGATGGGTGTGCGTTGTCAATGGAAGCCTGAAAGATGCGTGGCCTCACTGGAGCCAGCTCAGAGTAGCAACGTTTTTCAGCAGAAAACCGCTGCACCCATCTGGCCCAGCTGCTTTCTTGGTGTTGGTGCACTGAAATGTTTTTCTGACCTCTTCGACACTGATGGTAATTTTATCAGAGGAAGCAGGTATTATGGTTCCGAGCATTTCAGTGCACTTTGCAGAAATATCCAGTGACTCAAAATGGGTAAAGAGCGTGTTTAGTTCATTAGCAAAACAACATTCATTGTCCGTCACAATAGTTTTAGATGAGGGTGACATTCCTGTCATGGTTTTCATGGTGTCCCACACCTTTTTGGGGTTTTTGGCTTTAAAAGCATTTTCCAAAAGCTCTCTGTGTGCCAGTTTTGATTCCCTCAATTTGACTTTCAGTTATTTCTCTGTCTGTTTAAGTGCTCCATAGTCTTTGTTTTTGAAAGCTATTTTCTTGGTATTTATAACGGTTTTAATGTCCTTAGTCACATAAGATTTATTATTTGGATAGATTTGTATTTCTTTAGTTGGAACAACTAGTTCTACACAGAAGTTAATATAGTCATTGGTAACAGTAGTTATTTCATCCAGTGAACCTTCCTGAAAAATGTCCCAATCTGTCCAATCCAAACAGGCTTTCAACTGTTCCCTACTTTCATTTGTCCATGTCCTTATTACTTTCTTTTCCGGTTTACTTCTCTTCAGTTTGGTCTTATACACTGGTATCATATTCACAACATTATGATCAGAGTTCAGAATTGGTGGTCTACATTTAGTCACATAGGCTCCTTTAACATTTACGAAGCATTTCTCCAGGATATTGTCTTTTCTGGTGTGATCCTTAACATACTGTTGGAACCCAGGTAACACAGTCTCTAGGCGACATTGGTTCATGTCCCCGAGCACTATTGCCGGTGCATCGGGGTGGCTGAGTTGCAGCTCGTGAACACAGTCAGCGATGGAGCCGGCCGCCAGTGACGCTCTTCTGCTGCCGCTGGGAGGCACGTAACCAACAAACAGTAAAATACACCGAATTCTCTAGGCAGATAAAAGGGTCTTAACGTCATGCCGAGAATTTCCACGTTGGGATCACAGGTTTTACATTTGACAGAGTATGATCGGCACCACAGGTCATTAATATACACACATATACCCGCATCCTCTGGTTTCCCCGAGTTCGCATCCCTGTCTGCTCGAACAAGGGTGAATCCGGGTACTTCAAAGAGAGATTCAGGCATCGTAGATTGTAGCCAACTTTCCGTGAAACATAGTAAAGAGGCCTCACGAAATTCATGACAGTACCTTGTGTATATCCTTAGTGTCCACTTTGTTGCTCAATGAGCGCAGGTTTGTGAGAATGATGGATGGAAGTGGTGGCCGGCTGAATCTCCACCGTAGGCGATTCCGAACGCCTCCCCTCCTTCCTCATCTCTTTTTCCTGATGTGTCTAAGCAGCTCCCGAGGGATGTCAACCAATAACGAAGAGCACAGATGGCTTGGTGTATTCGTAGGAGGCCGATCGCATTGTAGCTCCAGCATAGCCTCGCGGCTGTAGCAGCGTAGAGGCCGGGGCTCCTCGCCATACCTGTTCGTGTTGTGGCTCAGGTGTGTTTTGAAAAGTTGAATGGCCAGACATGGTCTGCAGAAGGCAAATGTAATCCACAGGATCAAAAGCATGGTCTCTCAAAATGATGTTTCATACAGACACACAACGTTTAGACAATAATTAGCTCAAAACAAACAAAACACAAGACGGACAGAGACGCTGAGACGCGGTGCGCAGCCGAGCAGCGCACTTCACGCAACTGTGAAAATGCAAGGTGGAGAAAAAAGTTATCTTGCTAAACGAAAATCCTGCTTCGTAGTATACCCCCCAGGGAAACTAACGACAGGGAGGAAAACACAGGGAGAAGGACCAGACAAGAAACAAGGAGGAAAACATGAAACAGGGAGAATAGAACAGCAAAATAACCCAAACCTAGACATACAAAAACTAAAGCCGTGACATAACATAAACATCGTGACACAGAGTGAACACACTCCTTCATCTACTGGCACTTATACCTGCGCACTTCTCCAGAAAAAGGTCTGACTAATGTTCTGTGGGGCCAAACTGTAGTCTATCCTCTACAGCTCTCCAGGTTCATACCAACCCAGAGAGTAAATGATTTTGAAAGCCTTTTACACCAGGGGAGTGAAGAATCACTTCAGGTTGTGTCCTTGCCACCAAGTGGAATGTGTTCATTGCTCACCGATGCTGCCGAGTGGTGAATAATTATTGTTGTGGGTTTCAATTGGGAAGAAATATTGCCAATATTTTGTTGCTCTTGAGATTTAAACTGTTATTTTTGTGTGATTTCTGATTTAAACATTTACATGCTTATGAGCAAAAATGGTTCAACTCACCAAAGAAAAGTAATCTCTCTTTGCTAGTATGTGTTTCTTTTTACATCCCCTCTCACCATCAGCTCCTGCCCTCACAGTTGGTTTGCATGCACTGCCTGAAGGGGGGGGGGGGGCGCAGCACGGGGCATTCACTGCCCACTTTATTTTTTACTGTAGTCCTATGAGGTCAATAAAGTGTAAGTATTGATTTATCATTTATCATAAAAGTTAAAGACCAATCGTTTATTTTATTACACAAATGATTTGATGGTATAGTTATAAGTTTCACTTTTGCAATGACTTTTTTGTTTAGTTGAGTTTTACTCTCCATCAACTTCCTATTTCTTTAAAATTATTTAACAGTTCTTGTTTGCTTATATAAATTTAAATCTGATTCCATATTAAATAATAATACATTTTATTTCTATAGCGCTTTTCTTGAACCCAAAGATGCTTTACATTTGGTAGGGAGCGTAGACAAACAAAACAAAAACAAAGCCAAAATTAAAGAGTGCACAGAATTCATATGAACAAAAGGAATCAGCAAGATGAATAAAGCAGAGTTTCTGCAGGACATGAAGTGTTACTCCCTTCTACACCTCAGCTCTGCAACCTTGGTGTTGTCTTGGATTCAACCCTCTCATTTCAAAACCACATCAAATCCGTTTCAAAATCAGCCTTCTTCCACCTCAGAAATATTTCAAGACTCCGGCCATCACTGTCCGACTCTGTTGCTGAGAAGCTGATACGTTGTTTCATTACCTCACGCCTGGACTACTGTAAAGGACTCCTGTCCGGGGTTCCCAGCAAAACCCTGAACAGGCTCCAGTACATCCAGAACTCAGCTGCCAGGGTTCTCACACGCACCAAGCCCTGGCAGCACATCACCCCCACTCTCTTCAACCTCCACTGGCTCCCGGTCAAGTCCTGCATCACCTACAAACTCCTCCTCGTCACCTACAAGTCCCTCCATGCCCTCTCCCCTCAGTACCTCCACCCATACATCCCATCCCGCACCCTTCGATCCTCAGACTCCGGCCTGCTCTCCATTCCCCATTCACGCCTCCGCACCTTCGGGGACCGTGCCTTCAGTGTCGCTGCCCCCACTTTCTGGAACTCCTTCCCTGCAGAAATCCCCAACGCCCCTTCTCTCAACATCTTCAAATCAACCCTTAAAACTCATCTGTTCAACATTGTCTTCCAACAATAACTCAATCTCCCCCCCCACTTACACTTCCATTTCTGCCCCCTGTTTTATGTTTATGTTTTTATGTTTTATGTCATGTCCTCGTATGTTTCTTTGTAAAGCGACCTTGAGGTTATGAAAGGCGCTATATAAATTCAAGTTATTATTATTATTATTATTACACTTCAAAATGCCTGGGACACCAACCAAAACAAGATACTGCTGTCTAATATCTCAGATATGTTTACAGATGATCCAGTGGTGAAGGAGTAGTAGGGGCAGGGAACGCAGTAGGGGTGTAACGGTATCCGTCTTCGTCCCGTACCGTCACGGTTCGGCACATGCAGTCACACGACGAATACGCCTTTTTTTTTACGAGTGGGAAAAAAGTCTGTCATTCAGGGCAGTATCCATTACACTATTTATAATCCAGGGGGTGGTATTGCGCCTAAAAGCTGTTTGCCAGCCGCTCTTAAACAACAAATGAAGAACAAGAAGAAACACAACAACAAAACGAACAAAATACAAGAAGAAATAAATTAGTTTGGCGATTTCAGATAACACACAGGAGCTAGAACTAGGGCTGGGCGATATGGCCAAAAAAAGAAATCCCCGATTTTTAAAAAAAAAATCCGATTTACGATTTAAATCGATTTTCTCCCCCCCCCCCCCCAATTCATATGCAGATGACAAAGTAATTGTTCCAATTTTAACCAATGACATATCACTGGAAAGACCAGGATGTCTTCTGTACAGCACATCAGGGATTGATAGAGTAGCTCAAAAGAGTAAAATGAGATGCATGTTAACAAAATGTCCACTACAGTGGACATTTTCAATGGGCTGGGTCCCAGGAGGATATATTGGCACCATATCCTTTGCTATATACATACCGACCGCATCTGTAATGGCTTTCCAGCGGGCCGAATTATTGTCATATCGGATGCAGTTTGAAAATGTCTGTGTTACGGTAGACTGTATTTTGGCGGCTGTGCGTGAGGTGCTTGTAGTGCCGCGGTCTTTTTCATTCCGCTGCGCGGAACATTTCTCCCATTCAGCAGGATGCTTTTGTTTGAGGTGCTGCAGTAAATTTGTCGTACTGCTGCCTTTGCTAGCAACAGACTTCAAACACACTTTGCAGCGGGGTGTTGTCTGGTCTAAATCTGACCTCGCGAACGCAAACCAATTCCAAATAACGGATGACACCGTGCCTTTCTTTGGAACAAGTTCTTACCTGCTCGTTGTCATGTTGTTTGTGTAATGTGTATCACTCTATTTGGTAAATGCGCGCACTGTGCGGGGGGAGGACTGAGGCGAACTACGGGAGCCCAGAGGGAAAAGTTGGCGGATGTTGAAGAGAAAACCGATTTTCATTTAAACAAGTCGACGTGAACTACACACTCGAGTTAATCGATAAAATCGATTTATCGCCCAGCCCTAGCTAGAACCCACCTGCTTCTTTTAAATCAGCTGTGTGGGAACATTTCGGGTTCCCTGTGGACTACAATAACGATGAAGTGTGCGAGTGGTGGATCGGACGAGGACGGTGTTTCGCCGTTGTTAGACAGCGGTGCGGTATGCTAATGGTAACACACTCCGAACATGCTAAATCATGCCAGAAGGCATCACCCAGATTTGCCAATCACCGGAGCCCGGCAAAAGACAACAGCAGTTCAGCAGCTGATCCCCGCTGTTTTTAAGAAGCCAATATACATGAAAGCCGAGTGACCAAAATAAATAACGGAAGCTTTTGGCATATATATTTCAACGGCTATGCGCTCTTGAAACACTTTCTTATTATTTATGATGTAATATTTTCAAGACATTCTTTTTAGTTTTACAGCTTGATGAAACCTTTTTGTTTGACATCAGCCATTATAGATAATATGGCCATGCATCTGAGTGTGTGTGGTACTGTTTGTGGTTTGTTTTTAACTGTGTAATACAGTTAATTATTCAAAATGTCAGAGTTTCTTATTTTTAAACTGAAACTTGCACTACTGTTCAAAATAAATAACAAACCTGGAATTATGCATTTGGGACTTTTTTTTGCTTTTCCTTGTTGTACCGCAGCCGTACCGAACCGTGACCCCCAAACCGAGGTACGAACAGAACCGTGACTTCTGTGAACCGTTACACCCCTAGTACACAGTGATATATCCAGTCCACAGTGCTGAGAGATGATCTCTAAGTCATCCTGTTACAAGTTTCTGCAGTGCTTTCTTTTCCTGTTCGGCTCCAGACATTTCTTTGGGTATCCCTTATTAAAAAGCTGTGTGGAAGATGACTGACCTGAGGCGTCCATCCTCTGCTGCAGCTCCCCCCGGGATGATCTTAGTGATGAAGATGCCGGGGTCGTCGCCGATGTGGGGGTTATCTGTCCCTCCGGCAATGCTGAAGCCCAACCCAGAGTTACCCTACGCCATGGAGAGAGAGCATCAGTGAGCACAGAGAGAGGGCCTGAACACATGACTCTGCTGCTGTTCTAATGTCACTAGAGAAACATCCTTAACACTATGTGAGTGCTGATGCAAGTGTCTGGACATGGTTTGCATTAGCTATGCAATCTTTACTTCGATGTTTTTATATAGCAGTGGTTCCCAAGCTTTTGTGTAGGACAGCCGTCATGTTAAGTGTTTCATTTGAGCCAATTTTACAATATGTGAAAATAATATAAAATATATAAATAATAAAAAGCTTACTTTAGCTGTTAGTTTACTGGCTGTTGAAAATAAATACATCCTAGATATCAGCACAACACCAATTTTTCTATCTTTTGTGTTAACTTTCTCCCTCGACACTAATATTTTGATGCATTTTGTTTCTAGTTTTGAATTCATTCATTTGTATTTTTTCAGATCCGCTGAGCTCCTCCACAATCCTTCCACATATGCCTTGGCAACTTGATATTTACCCCCTGGTGAACGAGTACCATAGAGAATCACTGACCCACAGATGAAAGACATGTTGTGCACTATTTGATGGCACTGTGTGAAAAATAACCTTGCAAGCATCCTTATTGCCTTCAAGGTATTAACTTTATAGACCTAAGTGTTGACTTTCATTTCTGTTGGAAATCAGTCAAATGTCTTTAAAGTCCATGACACTTTGACACATCTCAGTATACTCTCAGTATGATTACAAAGTGTTCAGATTACCATTACAACATTCTGCCCTTTCTCCTAAGTTAACCTGGCTATTACTATCAAATATTATATTTATTTGTCAGCAGGATCACACCCGGTCTTTCAGAGTAGGGGCTGCAGTTTGTTGGCTATACAGATCGAATCCTGTGGCCGTGCTGCCTCAAACACTGAATTAAAAATGTTGTTGTGCTCACCACTTGAGAGGACCAGACATAGGCTTGTAAGCCATGTTAAAACGATGTCATGATCTTAGAAATGAATTCATGATGTTTACCAAAAAAGCTATTTCAGGTCAGTAGCTGTGTGTATCTGGTATTCAACCCGGTATCACGGCAAGACGTGAACATGTGACGATTCACCATGCTGGGAGACGTGAAGATGTCACAATTTCGTCCCTTTAAACGTGACAGTTACACGGTATTGTTAACCCATGTTAACCAGTGGAGAAATACCCGGAAATGCAAAGCAAATGCTACCCCGAGGGTCGGTTGTTATTGTCAATATTAATATAATAATGATTTATTTTGTAATAGTCACACTCGATTACGCCGATTTTCTTGTTGCCCCAGCTGGTCGACACCTCTTTTAGCAGAAACAAAGGCTAAATTAATGTATTAAATGGATGTTAATCCATGCCTGTGGATGTGGAATTAACGGACGTGACGTTGTGTGATTGCATTGCCAGGCAACAGCTTCGGTTCATGTTAATTTACAAACTCTTTAACTAAAACCGTAGTTATATTTAAAAACATGTTAGAAGGCCTCACAACATACTTTAATGTACATTTAAATGTGAAGGAATGTGTGTATAACAAAATACACCCGTCATAAACGAAACCGGAAACGGATGTAGGCAAGATCCTCAGCTCGATGATTGGATGGTTATCCGTAATGCATGCTGGGATTTGGTGTTTATGTGATGTGAAATCTGAAAACATTTTTTAAAAATAAAATAATACTTTATTCCGAGTGTGCTTGCTTTACTCTTTGAAAGTCATCACATAACGGCATTGTAATACACGGTTCGGCTGCATTAAATATTACATATCTGCCGTAGTTCTCTATTTATAGAGCCCTGATGAGAAGACTTCTAGACAAACAGAAAGAACTGCCCCAAAACTGAACACGTGACGTGGATCATAAATATATCAGCAATTAAACAACATCTTACATTTCTTTTCACACAATGCGTCTCCTTGCAGTATCAACACTAATTCGGCTGACTTTTATATTTGATCCAATTGGTAGATAGGCTGTATTTAAACCATAACCGTGCACAGCTGATAGAAAGGGACACCTGGTGGTTAAAGCACGTTATTGATTTGTATTATTTGTATTATTAGATATTAATAGGAGGATGTGCAAAACAGACAAACTAATAAGGCTTAATTTAAACATTAAAGAATACTTTAGGTTAAGGTCTTCTTTTGAATAAGAAAAAAGCTTTGGGGGTATAGAAGAAGAATATGGAGGGATGAAAATCTTGAAATCTTGAAAGGGATGTGCAAAATAGCCATTATATACAGTCTTTAGGGGCGGTGGTGGCGAAGTCGATAGGGACTTGGCTTGGCAACTGGAAGGTCACCAGTTCAAGTCCCAGCAAGACCAAGTGCTACCGAGGTGTCCCTGAGCAAGGCACCATTCCCTACACTGCTCCCCGGGTGCCGTTCAAAATGGCAGCACACTGCTCCTAGGATGGGTCAAATGCAGAGAAACAATTTCCCCACGGGGATTAATAAAGTATATCAATATCACTTAATTAACTATTAGTAGAGAATAACGAGTAATGAATATACTATATAGGGATCCTATTAATATCTAATAATACAAATAATGAAATTCAATAACGTGCTTTAACCACTAGGTGTCCCTTTCTATCAGCTGTGCACCTTTATGGTGTAAATACAGCCTATCTACCAATTGGATCAAATATAAAAGTCAGCCGAATTAGTGTTGATACTGCAAGGAGACGTATTGTGTGAAAAGAAATTGCTGATATATTTATGATCCACGTCACGTTTTCAGTTCCTCATGTTTGTCTAGAAGTCTTCTCATCAGGGCTCTATAAATAGAGAACTACGGCAGATATGTAATATTTAATGCAGCCGAACCGTGTATTACAATGCCGTTATGTGATGACTTTCAAAGAGAAAAGCAAGCACACTCGGAATAAAGTATTATTTTATTTTTAAAAAATGTTTTCAGATTTCACATCACATAAACACCAAATCCCAGTGTGCATTGCAGCTAAACCATCCAATCATCGAGCTGAGGATCTTGCCTATGACTATTACAAAATAAATCAATATTATATTAATATTATTGACAATAACAACCGACCGTCGGGGTAGCATTTGCTTGGCATTTCCGGGTATTTCTCCACTGGGTTAACAATACCGTGTAACTGTCACGTTTGAAGGGACGAAATCGTGACATCTTCACGTCTCCCAGCATGGTAAATCGTCACATGTTCACGTCTTGCCGTGATACCGGGTTGCTGGTATTATATGCTTTCTAATCCCATAATGCATGAATACATACATTGTTCAAATCCCCTCTTATTAACCACACTATGCATTTTATTTTGATGCCTGTTGGAGAGCACTAGATACTGTAAGACACTCACCCGCTCTAGAGTGATTTCCTCAAATTCATATTCAATTTCTGTTCCATTGACCTAAGGAACAGAAAACAATACAAGACATTCAAATATGACTTTAATATTAAAATACATGCCAGTGATGCTTAATAAATACAGGATGATATAAAATATGTGAAAATCATAAAGGCCAACTTTGCATACTTTAGTGGAAAATAGTGTTTTCCAGGGCCGCTGGTACTTACTGGGCTCAGAGGGGCTACTTCAAGGGGAACCATTTAATGTGCTGGTAATCAACATCAGGCTTTTCTGCAACGTGGAGACTAGCTAGATCTCATGGTGAATCTCACTGAGGTGATTCATTAGTAGCTTTCCACCCCGTCATTATGCATCAAAAGAAAGAAAGACAGTCTGAGGCAGATGCTCCTGTTCTCCTTTCTTCATCTTTACCCATCTTCTCTACCTTCATCTATCTTATCTTTCTTCATCTTTACCCATCTTCTCTACCTTCATCTACCTTATCTTTCTTCATCTTTACCCATCTTCTCTACCTTCATCTACCTTATCTTTCTTCATCTTTACCCATCTTCTCTACCTTCATCTACCTTATCTTTCTTCATCTTTACCCATCTTCTCTACCTTATCTTTCTTCATCTTTACCTTTAACATATTAGTTTACTTTAACTATATTTATTTGTTGTTCTTTTCTTTTCACTATCTCTGTAAAGCAACTTTGAGCACCTGTAAAAGCGCTAACAAAATAAATGTATTATTATTGCAGACTGTGACTATTTTATCATGACAACAACATAAAATCTTGAATCCCAATTTGTTCTCGGTCAAGCTTCTGTGCTGCACTTTACCTTCAATTCTGATTCTGAATGATGTATTTATTTGTGTGTAACACTCACAACATGTGAGGGGTAAAGGTCTTGAGAAAGTATTGTGCTGGTCATTTTCATGACAAATATCAATAATTCAGCACTGAACCCTAATTTGTTACTTTGAGGAGTTACTGTCTCAACTCAAACACAGTAATAGATGTTATTTGAATGTACTACTTCTCCAGTGTGCCTCAATCTACTGGAAGTATTCATAGACCTACTGAAAAACAGTAATAGGTGCATTAAAAAAAGACAGAGAGATTGAAACTCACGTAAGGAGCAGACTCCAAAGTGTCTGTGTTGACGATGATCGGGGCAGGGCTGGCCTGTGAGAGACAGAGAGAGAAGGGGAAGACTCAGGATTAGTGATCGGGCCCACCACTGTCCTACTTTCCATAAATGTATCCAGGGGACAAGCTTGTGGATGTCTGTATCATCAACAATTCAAACAGACTTCCATTTGCTGAATGGCAGCAGAGACACTCTCCTCTCAAACACTCAGTTATTATATCTGAGAAGGTTTACCAGAAGAGAGAGAGGGGAAAGTGGACGCACTGTGTTTCCTTTGAGCAGATTTACAAATAGCACAGACACCCTGACATTTTGATAGCAGCATTTATGATTCATTCAGGACAGTGGCTTGTGTTGAGATGTGCCATGAATGCCTGCCAAATCTAAAAGTTCACATTTTAACTACACCAATGGTAAGACTTTCAAAACCTATTCAACTAACAGCTTTTCAGGCTGATGACGTGGTTCCTCCATGTCTTTATGGCTCTGCAGCTCGGATCTCCAGCTGCTATTGTACATTGGAAATGTGACCTCCAGTCAGGTAATACTATTGCAGTCATAAAGTGTGCAGTATGAAATAAAACCAATGTCACAGTGCTCTCAGAATGCTTTCTCCTAATGGTCTGTTGAAAATGAGCAGATGGTTAAAGGCAGGACTCCAAACAGACGGAACGTCCCGACAGCAGATAGTTCACAGTGCGGAAAAAATAAGCTGAGGTAGGGGATACGGGCAAGATGAGCCAAGTGTTACATGTTGTCCTCTAGGAAATGAAAAATGAGATAGAAGTCAAATGACAACAACCTTTACTTCAGGATGTCTTGTCAATCAAAATGATAATAATGCATCTATCACAAAGGGACATGAAAATATAACTTTTTCTCTTAACGTCTTTGTAGGAGCCATATGTTAAAATGTATAGTTTGATATATTTGTATATTATAATCCTTTGTTGATAGTGTTATTATATCATTTATTTGAATCAGCCGTGTGGAATTGACGGC
The DNA here is from genome assembly GCF_902827175.1 of Gymnodraco acuticeps. Lineage (NCBI taxonomy): Eukaryota > Metazoa > Chordata > Actinopteri > Perciformes > Bathydraconidae > Gymnodraco > Gymnodraco acuticeps. The sequence continues at coordinate 804,843 of NW_022990836.1, forward strand.
ATAGACGACCGCAGCTGTTTTGTGAATACGAGACGTTATAGCCGACGGCAGCTGCTGGTGATTGTGTGTGAGAAGGAGAAAGAAGCACAGAGCAACATAGTGTTTTGACCTGTGAAAATATGTGTTTGTATGTGATACCTTTTGTTTTAGTAAAGAGTCAAACAAACTTTCCTGAGACGTATTTTGTCCGAGTATAGCTTACTGCTACCTGTACACTCCACCATCGTTCCTGTCCCCAAAAAGACAAAAATCACCAGCCTCAACGACTACCACTAGCACTCACCTCCATCACCATGAAGTGCTTTGAGCGGTTAGTCAAAACATTCATCACCTCCTGCCTCCCTGACTCTCTGGACCCCCTGCAGTCTGCCTACAGAGCAAACAGGTCCACAGACGACGCCTTAGCCCTCACCCTCCACACTGCCCTCTCACACCTGGACCAGAGGAACACATATGTGAGAATGCTGTTCATTGATTACAGTTCAGCTTTCAATACCATTGTGCCCTCCAAGCTGGTCATCAAGCTCAGAGACCTCGGGCTCAACATCGCCCTCTGTGACTGGATATTGAACTTCCTGACGGGCAGACCCAGGCAGTGCGGGTGGGAAACATCACATCCTCCACCCTGACCCTCAACACCGGAGCGCCTCAAGGCTGCGTGCTCAGCCCTCTCCTCTATTCCCTGTTCACACACGACTGCATGGCCACACACAGCTCCAACACCATTGTGGAGTTTGCTGACGACACAACCGTCATCGGCCAGATCACCGACGGTGACGAGACGGCGTACAGAGAGGAGGTCGAAAACCTGACATCTTGGTGCCAGGATAACAACCTCCATCTCAACTAGGGCTGTGCAATTTAATCGATCCTGCGATATATATCGATATTTAGTTTTCCGAGAAAGTATCGATATTTCAGCTGCGGGTATCGATACATTAAGTCTGTGTTCGTTATTCTCGCGTCCAGGAGAGAAGCTTTAAAAAGGAGACTAATTGAGTCTCTGAGAAGGTTCAAATGTATACTTTAATTAATAAAAAGCACGGTAATGTTACAAGCAGAAGATGGTTCAGTCAGAAAAACAGCTGTGTTCTGGCTCTCGTGAGCGAAGGGAAGAGAGCGAGCTCCACCTTTCCAGCTGTTAAATATCCTCTGCTGGCTCCTCCCTGTGGGCCGGTTGGCGCTGCTGGGGGCCGGCCCTCCACGTCTCCAATGTTCGTTGTTGCGCATTTTTATCGCTATCTCCGACTTTTACTTTTGTACTCTATTTTATTTTTAATTTTTTTGATTTCTTATTATTATTACAATTATTTGTTTAATCTCTCAAAGTGTATCAGTATCCCTTGTTGTGAAGCACTTCGAGATTTGTCTTGGCAGATGAGAAGCGCTATATAAATTAAATTAATTTATTTGATTTATTACAGAGGATTCAGACATTGTACATTAAATATATAACTAAACACGCCTTTTCTCCTCCTTATCTCTTTCATGACTTTTCATTTAATACATTTTAAACGCTGTAATCAATACTCCAAAAATACCTCACGGCTGGTATCATTTCCGGTAGTTCCGGATATTGTCTCATGCTACCCACGTCTGTAAACAAACGTATTCAAATAAACTGTACCTTCATTTAATATTCAGCAATAATAATATCTTGATGTCTATAGTTGTAGTGTTGAAATCAGTAGGTTTCGGTGTGCAACACTCCGTGTCATATCGCTACTAAATTCACCTCTATAGTAAATGGTATATAAGCCACATGCTAAATGCTAACCGGAGATGAAGGATTTTCAGAATAAAAGCTTAACAACTGGTTGTGCACAAGAACTTCTGGTTTTTCAGTATAAAACAGCATTTAAACTGACGGTATGTTTAAGGTACTTTATGCCATCAAAACATTGATTTTAATTTCTAACAAGTCCCATTCAAATCCCCCATGTTCCGCCACCTGCTGCACCTTTTAATTCTCCATTGTGATACTGCACTTTATGTACTTACGTTTCAAAGGCTTGTAAACTACAGTTTGCACTGTTTCAATAAATGAAACTCAAATTTTCTCACCACATCTTTTGATTCATTTTGTCCAGCATTTGCAAGCTGTAGACCAGGGGTGCCCACACTTTTTGGGCTGGTGAGCTACTTTTGAAATGACCAGCTCACCGAGGTCTACCAACCAAAAATAAAATCCCAAATTGCAAGGGTTGCTGAATAACACGTTTTATTTATACATGGGATAATAGGGCTGCAACAAACGACTAATTTGATAATCGATTAATCTATCGATTAATGAAACGACTAATCGACTATTCGGACTATTACTGTATGCCTTGCACAATTTCTCAAACCCTCTTGTTTAGCCATCAACTTTTAGATGTAGCTTGAGGTTGTTTTAGGCATGTGGAAACTAACAATGAAGACAATCAAGATGAATACTTGATTCAAAAATACATATATTATTAAATTAACTTAACAAATTGTGAACAGAACTAACATTGCTTTTTATTTAGATAAAATAAATAATATTTCACATCAAAAGAAACAACAATGTTTTAACAAATCGTATTAAATAATCTGATGACAGAACTGTAAACAGAATAGCTGAAACTTTAACAAAATAAAGAGTAACTCAGTTTCCTCTAATCATTAACCCATGTTTGTATCATGGAGTTAACTCCTGTGTTGCTGCTAGCATACATAACACCTGACGTGGAAACGTTACTCGTGGATGGGGCTGCAGAGCTGCTAGAAAGACAGTCGAACCCGGTGCATTCCTCCGTCTGGATGTGGAGCACTTTTGCTAAATGTTTAGACACATTGCTCGTGTTACCGCCCTTACATGCTAAACACTCTTGGCAAGGAGCATTGTCCACCTCAAGACGGGTAACATTTAACCACACCTTGGAGGTTTCTCTCCGCCATCTCCTCCGTGTGTTGCTGCTTGTAGCAGCCGCGTGTGTGTAAACTGCCCCGCCCCCTCGCGCACAGACGGGGGAGAGAGATCTCGTCTCGATTGGAAAGATCGAAAATACACCGACATTTGTTTGTCTTTTTGCATGTTAGAAACGAGTTGGCGACACTAAGATTGCGAGATAATATTTGTGTAGCAATAATACATGACCTCTCTTTCTCAACTCGCTCCTCGGAGGGAAGTCGCTGTCATATGCCTTGTGAACACTCCGATAATGCCTCTCCACGTTACCTTTCTTTGGCAGAGCGACGCTTGCTTTACAAATAAGGCAAATAACCTTTGAATGTGACATCACAAACAAATATTCTTCCTCCCATTCTGGGTGGAAGTGGTATGTCTTTAGCTTCTTGCTCGGTCCCGCACTCATTTTGTTGTTTGTCTCTTTAACTTAATTTGAGTTTTCCCGGCACTTGACTGATTTTGTATCGCTTTGCATTCTGGGTTAACAGACTGGAAAGCGATAGGTCGCTTTTTCTGTCAATCAAGTAAACTCCTCAATTAAGTGGCAGGGAGGCCAAGGGAGGAGGGATCAAAACCTGTTTTGTCTATTTTAACGGAACAGGATTTTTTTTTTTATGAATGACTCGCGATCTACCAGCATTGCCCCCGCGGTCGACCGGTCGACGTACTGGGCACCTCTGCTGTAGACTCTCTGTCAGAGCCATATATTGTATAATTGATGCTTTCAGTTTTCAGTTGAATTAATTCAATCCAAGTCAATGGAACACTCAAGATGTCACCAAAATCACACTGTCCCTTTAAAATCTTTCAGAAAATGATATAAGTGTATCGAATTATATCGTATCGAATCGTATCGTTGGCTGAATATCGTGATATATATCATATCGTGAGCTGAATATCGTGTATCAGGCCCGGTTCCCCCGGGGACCGGTGCACGGTGGCTTCACATGATATAGGGTCGACCCTACTTCATCACAGGCCGCCGCCGCTGCCCGCCTTGTGATATCACGTCGCATGGCATTTTTCCAAAGAGGACCGTGTTGATCTCCTGGGAGCCCCCGTGTTTACGGAAGGGCTCTATGGATCGATCTCCTTGCTCAAGGGATAAGGAGTAATCGCAGCGTGGCTGCTTCTTGCCCATCCCCAGAGGAAGAAACACTGTCCCACACTCCCCGCCCCGCTGTAAACCCCAGTAGGCCTATAGGGAGCCAGCAGGTGGGCGTGTATTGTCATACTGATATTCTGTACACACTGTGAAGACCACTGAGACAAATGTAACATTTGTGATATTGGGCTATATACATAAACATTGATTGATTGAGTAGAGAGAAGAGTCACCGCAGCGCGCGCTCCTCCACAGGCTTTTCTGCAGACGAGGGAGCGCGGCGCGACGGTGAGACGAAGGGAGAGGTGCCGGCACGGAGATCTCGTGCCCGCGGCGCCCTCCACCTCTTCAGCCCATCCTGTGGAACCGGCGTGCCGGCACTCACGGGGACGGGCTGCCCGTCTTCACGGATCTGACTGGCCTGGCGGGGGGAGAACATCTCTCCGCCCGGGACGAGAGGGCGAATCCCGCCTCCTCCCTGTATAATGCACAGATCACTACGTTTTCTAATAAGAATGAGGTTGATCTGTATCCAAATCTGAGTGTCTTTTGTTTCCACAAATGCTACACTTACACACAATGTTAACCGTACAAATTCCCCATTCGCTGCCCCAGCTGTAGCTCCTGTAAAGGAGGTGGCTAGTGGGCATGCGCAGATGAGAGGGATGAACCGCAGGGAGTGCTATCTAAAGGAGAGCGCTATGCGGGTGCAGGGACATTATGGCCGGTGTATTGCTGTCAGAGAACACACTACGCCTAAAAAGACTCCGATTAAATGCTGTTTTTACCGTAGTGGTAAAAACAGCATTATGGTGGAGCGTGCGGCGGTGCGTTCAGGGACCTCAGTAAATAATCGTCCCTTTCTGTGTCGACCCTTTATGGGCAAATCTTCCCTTCACGGGGAGTTTTGCGGCGGAACGGGTCACCAGAGAGTACCACAGTAGCTGCGGCCCCACAGCTGAGGGCTTTCCAGTAACACAATATTATGGGGAATGGAAACTCAGCTGTGTACTAACAAAATGGATGGACAGGACGCAGAAACGGGGCTATTCACTCCAGTTTTGCAGCGTCCCACCTCCTTTTATGGGCATGCGAGAGGAAATCTGTCCTCCCAGGAGGAGATTGGTTTCCTCTCAGCAGAGATTCAGGCTCTGGTGCAAACCGGGCGATTGGTTGACCACCATCGACCTGAAAGACGCTTGCTCCGGAGCACAGAAAGTGTCTGCGTTTTGACTTCCAGGGGATAGCCTACGAGTATAACAGATTACCGTTCGGCTACTCCCTATCCTCACGCACGTTCAGTAAATGTGTGGCAACTGCGCTTCAACCGCTGCGCGCCCACGGCATGAGAGTTTTTATTTTACCTAGACGACCTCATAGTCATGGCCGGGTCCAGGGAACAGGCAATGCTTTGCACAGCACAATTGATCACACACCAAACCAAATTAGGCTTTGCGATCAATTGAAAAAAGAGCACCCCCATAACAGCCGCAGCTCATCTCAAACAAGCCTAAAGGCCCGGACACACCAATCTGACAACAAAGAACTGACACAGACGGACCCCGACTGTTGCGTCGCCTCTTGTCTCTGCGTTTTGGCCATGTTTCGCACTGGAACACACCGCAAATACATTTCACAATTTGGGATGAATGAAGCATCTATCTATCGATCGATCGATCGGTAGGTAGATAGATGACCCTAACCCTATAAACCCAGATAGATATCATCCCAAATTGTGAAATGTGTGGGAACAAGTATAAACATAATAACATTAAATATAAATGAAAGCAATAGACAGGAATATATGAATATATAGTAGAAAGGACACGGTGAATATTATAACATTTAATTTAGCCTTACTATGAAGGCTGACCTAAATACGGTGCTTTTTTACAGATTACCTTACCACTGCACTGGTAAGGTAAAACTAGGCCGATTAATAAGATGTGAAGTGCATTGTAACTTTGACCCGCTTGACTGAATACACAAAAAACAATGAAGAAATAGTTATCTCTGGGGCTGCTTCGCTGCCAGCTGCTCCCCCCAGGACCCGGAAGTGGCGTAGCCTGTACTTCAACATCAATGCATGTGCTCGATATATGCTGTATTGAACCAATAAACTAACACAAACTAACTGTATCACTATAACATGATGATGATGGTGATAAAGAATGCATCTAACGTTACGCTGTTCATTATAATACAAAAACATCATGCTCTTACTTTGAAAACCATGCGGAAATGTCGTCATCAGCCGGCCATCACGTGTTTTCCGAAAATAACTGAGTGACACGAGTAGATTTAAGCCGAGACCGGCGGAAAGTTTGTCTCAAAACTCTGTGTGTGTAAAAAGACGATCCACAAGCAGAGATTTGAGATCCACAAGCAGATATTTGAGATCCACAAGCACATTTTGATCGACAAATACAAAATGGATTCACAAATGCCTGATCGAAAGTTGTAAATGTTAAAGAGATATTCAAAGATCTTTTTTTTATTTGTGAGTTTGCAAATCTTTTAAATGCATTTGTGGATGGTGTTTTACATTTACAAATCACATATTTACACACAACTTATTTTTATGCTCACACAAATTATTATGAGACATATCTAAGCCCATAACATAATATTAAGTTTAATTTGAAAGAGTCATGGATGAACTAACCAAAAGGAGCCACAAGAGGGAGCCGAAGCCCACGGAAAAGGCCAAAGAGGAGAGGCTCCACAGGCTCAATGGATTAAGGAGAGCGAAGCTGGGCCAAAAAGGTTAATGAGCTGAAACGTCTTAAAGAAAATGATAGCAATGTGGATAAAGTGGAAGAATACATTCTGAATGACTTTGCTAAATTATATGGAGAGTTTAATGACATTAACAAGGAGTTTGTAACTCTCTTACCTGAAGAGGAGGCGTCTGAAGACCAGCTACACTGGTTTAATCCCAAATCAGCAAGCATTGAACAGTTTGTACGCATAAACACAAATGGATTACAGGAGTGCACGAAGGCACACAAAGGGATCAGGAAGAGGAAGCCTGCTTGTCTGAAGTGGATGATATCAGGCCTGAAGACAGCGCCTCCAGAGCCAGTAACCACACAGTGGCTTCCTCTACTGTTTCTTCTGCTCGCAGGAGGGCGGAGGCTGAAAAGGCAGCACTGCTAGCTCGAGCAGCATCTTTAAAGAAGAAGCAGGCTCTTGAGGTAGAAGAAGCCTCTCTAATACAGCAGTAAGCAAAGCTCAAAACTCAAAGAGAACAATTAGAGATGGATGCAGCTGTAGCTGAATGTGATGCAAAGGTGCTTGAAGAGTGTGGAGTAGCCCAGGATGGTATGAGTAGCTACCTCAAGCGCAGAGACACCTGGCACCGGATCCAGAACTGCTTCAAAACCAGTTAAATATGGTGAGAAACTTGCCTCAGCACACCTGCTAAAAAGAACTGTTATGCCACGCCCAACAAAGTCAAGCATGGAAGGTCAGCTATGATGTGATGCAGCGTCAAAGCTAGATTACAGTAGTGTTGCACGGTGTACCGATACTTGAAAGGTAGTGATGTTACGTATTGCGCCGAGGCTTCGGAGCATGTGTCGAGTAATCTCCGAAGCTTTTTGTAAAGCTTGTATCGAGGCTTGTATCGTTTTGGGCCAGTGACGTCATCGATGACAAACGAAGCCTCGCTGCCTGTCGATACCACGTGACTGCTTCAGGAAGCCATTCAGATCGGTTGAACCGTTGAACCACAACGCTCATAATACCCATGGATGTATAATAAGAACCATATTACCCCTCCTGTACCCGGGCCCGGTGACACGATGGAATTAAAAGAGCTCAGAACCTCACCTATATAGAGGTCGGAACATGTCATAAGTATAAATAGATACAAGCATAAATAAATGTAGGAACATGAATGAATAAATACAGGAATAAATATGTTACAGTGTTTTCAGTGAGATTCAGCTTGTGTGCTGTGGCTCAGCTGGAAAGCAGTTGACTCACGATCGCAGGGTTCCTAGTTCAACGACTCGTCAATACGTATTTTTTGTTGTTTATAAAAGCTACAGCTAAATGAGATAATGTAGTTAATAAATAGTCTTTGATATGGTTTAGCCTTTCTCAGGCTACAACATGGTTACGTTTAAGAATATTATTAAGGAATACAAATCCCTCTTTGCAATGTTTACCAGCCTCCTTAGGTTTTTCAATCACAATCATTAAACTGGAATAAAAACAATATTGTTAACATGAAAATATGATTTTATGTTCGTTGTTTAGAGTTATTCTAAGGCTTTACTCAGTACTCGGTATGAGATAGAGCACACTGTTGAGATGTCCAATCTGCCTGTTTTACACACTTTGACCAACAGGGGGTTTGTGTTCAAATGAAGCCCATGATGAAGCCTCATGAGATGAACCCTTTTGCGAACCAATTGGCTGGAAAGCTTCAAAGCTTCATAAGGCTTCATCTCGCCATCACTATTGAAAGGTACCGCGATACCCTGCCGTTAAAAACGGTACGATTCCTCCGTTTCATTAGTATCGGTACTTTAAGAACAGTGGCGGCGCCAGAGATTTTCTCTAGGGGGTGCTGTGGGGTAGCTTGACGTTTCATAGAGGGTGCTCAAACATTTAGGGTTTCCCATTAATGCACCAGAGCTACAGTTGAATTTTCTACTGCAACACTCCCCACACGCACACACAGTGTACCCGCGACTGTTACAATGAAGGCTCGGTAATCAGCTCACGGCATATAGGTGTAAGCAGGAGTAAAGTGCTATTTTTACAAGTGGTGTGTGGACCTCACCTCCTCTAGTGGGAAGATTTTTTTTTAAATATTGAAGTTAAAAGCATCAATCTGGTGCACTTTGAAAGCTAAATGAAGAGATCTATGGATATACTGTATCTCTCAACATACATATGAAACAGAACTGTAAACAGATTTTCTATTTCTTTATAGATATTTTACAAATCACTCCCCTTTTAAAACAAACCGTTTGAGACCCACTGAGATAACTAGACTAAAGTTAACTATCTAAACACTGAGAGTCCTTTACTTCACCTGAGCTGAGGTTATCTGAGACTCTCCGTCTGACAGGAGATAGTTCTCCCTCCACCTTGTTGTTGAAAAAGCTCCTTATATCCGTTAGCTTGGCTAGCTAGCACCAGATGCTAACCACAACGATCTCCGGTAGATACCCACCGGTGCGCGAGCTCTCTCTCTCTCGCTCGCTTGCGCACGCACACAAAATGGCTCGTGCCACACACACACAGAGCAGAGCTTGAATGAAACACAGAGACCCAGAAGTAAGCTACTTGTACTCACGAGGCCTATTATGTGCAGAATCCCTCTCGCTTTCAGTTGGTTTTGATTGAGTGTCCACATGTGGACGTTTAAGGACTAAAAAACGATCCATTTGTCACTTTGCTGTTAGCAAATAATGTGGGGCTCCAGCTAACAGGAAGTCACTCAAGTGTCACAAAGTAATTTAGCCTATGGGTAGGTCAAAAATCTAATGGGTGCTGGCCATTGGCCTAATCATATCACCTGTGTTGGCTTTATGTTTTTGGTCAAACATTTGTTTGTTTCACATTTGCATTGATGTAATCAATAATTTTTCTGATTTAATTTAATAAAAATAATAATAATAATTTTCGAAAAAAAAAAAAAAAAAACATATTTCTTGGGAGTGCTTAGGGGGTGCTTTGGCAATCCTGGGGGGTGCTTCAGCACCCCCTAGCTCCCCCCTGGCACCGCCCCTGTTTAAGAATGACGGGGAAAAGTACTCCGGTGAGAAAGCGCCGTTTTAATAAGAGCCATGTGTGTTCAGCGCTCTGCTTCCACTCCCTGCACTGCAGCCGTGCCTGCAGTCCCGCCCCTCTCAAGCACGAACTAAGTGCTTCCCCTCTCAAGCACGCTTACGTCCCTGCCCTCTCAAGCACGTTCTAAGTCCCTCCCCTCTCTCGTGCACGCGGCCACGCGCTAGCTGCCAGAGCATGTGAGAAAACGAGAAGCATGGCTGCAAGTGGGAGTGCAGCTGCCGCTGCGCCTCGGCTTGTTGACAAAAAAGACGCCAGGAGCGAAATTTGGAAGTATTTGAGCTATATCTCTGACAGTGAGGGCAAGCCTACGGACACCACGAGGCCTGTCTGTAAGACATGTTTTAGATCCCTGCAAACCAAGGGAGCCAACACATCAGATTTGGCTAAGCACCTCGCCGACCGGCATCCAGAGCTGTTTAAAGAATTTAAAGACAGACAGGTTAGCGAATGTGATAGATAACATAATTACATCATGCTCAAGCCCATGCCCTCAGATCTAAGTCAAACAAGTGTAATTTATTTTGTGACAAACGAACGTTTTCGTAGTTTGACGAGGCAATTAATGGCAATGATAACTGTCTAATATGGCTATCTTTTTAGCTAATTTACCAATGTGGCTAACATCTGCAATATACATTTTGTCAATAATTATTTATATTACTGTACATGTTTACGGAAGAGGATTAGGGCCATATAAACATTTTTTTTGTGAGGATTTGAAAAAAATATTATTTTTTTTTGTTCTGAGAAAAAAGTCAGAATTCTGACTTTAATCTCAGAATTCTGAGTTTTTTCTCAGAACAAAAAAACATTTTTTTTTTGGGAGAAAAAAATCAGAATTCTGACTTTAATCTCAGAATTCTGACTTTTTTTTTTTGTTCTGAGAAAAAAGTCAGAATTCTGAGAAAAAAGTCAGAATTCTGAGATTAAAGTCAGAATTCTGACTTTTTTCTCAGAACAAAAAAAAATTATATTTTTTTCAAATCCTCACAAAACATTTTTTTATGTGGCCCTAATCCTCTTCCGTACATATTAATATAATATAAAAAAAATTATATTTTATAAAACAAAAAAGTTGTTTGAGATGATGCTTAATTTGATTTAATACGAATTATTGTCATTTATTTTGTTTATTGTTCTCATTGTTTAAAAGTTTGTGTTATGGTTATGGTTCTGGTGTGAAATAAAGCACAATAATTACATTTAAGACTGTTTCCCTTTTTTTTAAGAAAAGTATCGAAAAATAATCGGAATCGCAATTCTTGACTTGGTATCGGTATCGAAACCAAAATGTTGGTATCGTGATAACACTAGATTACAGACATGCTGGTAAGGCCACACAACCTGTCTTATCTTCCTAAAAGAGACTTGCCTGTGTTCAAGGGAGACCTGTTCATCTACAAATCCTTTATAAGAGCCTTCAACCTTGTCATCGACAGCAAGGCTGAGAGCAGCAGCGATAAATTGTACTACTTGGAACAGTTCACCGTAGGGGAACCTCAAGAGCTCGTCCGCAGTTGTGAGCACATGGCACCACAGAGAGGCTACAAAGAAGCCAGGGCTCTACTCCAGAAACATTATGGTGATGGACTTAAAATTGCTACCGCCTATATGGATAAAGCTCTAAAGTGGCCACAGATCAGATCTGAAGACAGAAAAGCTCTGAATGCCTATGCCATTTTCCCGATTACTAGCCGTAATGCCATGGAGGACATAGAGTATTTGGACGAAATGAACAACCCAACTAACATGAGAGTCGTCGCCTCAAAGCTCCCATACAAGGTGAAAGAAAGATGGAGGAGTGCTGCTTTCGAGGTTCAAGAGAAAAAGGGACGAAGAGCAAGGTTTACAGACCTAGCTAGTGACATATACAGACAATCACAAATGGCTAACGACCCCCTTTTTGGAAGCATGCATGATACTAGGACAACTACGGAGGGAAGAGTCAAAGCTACGGCCACGGACTCTAAAGCTTGGAAGTCAGGCTGGCAAAGGGGAAGCAGTTTTGCCACAGCTGTCGCTCCAATGAGTGAAGAGAAAACACCGCTCTCAAACTTAAAGTACAGCTCCGCAGCTACAAATCCTGTCAATGCCTTTCAAAAACCCTGTTTGTTCTGCCATAGAGACCACACACTAGATTCCTGCAGAATCATCAAAGAGCAACAACCGAAAGACAGGATTGAGTTTCTAAAAACTAAAAGCCTCTTACAGCGTCTTAAACAGGGACACCTTAGCAGAAACTGCAATAAAAGGATGACCTGTCAAGACTGTTCCCTAAGACACCCAGGAATTTTGCATGTTGAGAAGGACAGTGCTACATTTAGAAGGCCAGAGAGCAACATGGAATAAAACAACATCTCAAATGGTCTCGTGTCACTGACGCAGGAAACATGTGGATACACTGGGGCCGGAGAATGTGTACTTGCTATAGTACCGGTAAAAGTCAAGTCCATTAAAAGTGAGAAGGTTGTGGAGACGTATGCCTTCATGGACCCAGGAAGTACGGCGACTTTCTGCACTGAAACACTGAAGACATAGCTGAACGTTCGAGACAAGAAAAATACGATCCTACTCCGAACTATGGGTCAGGAGAAGCCAGCCCAAAGTTGTATCTTGTCGGACCTGGAAGTGTGTGGACTTGAAGAAAGGAAGTACATTGAACTCCCTAAGGTTTTTACATGTAAAGATATACCGGTCAAGAAAGGAAACATCCCCCTGCAGGAAGACCTAAAGAAGTGGCCATATCTGAAGGAGGTGAAAATCCCAAAGATAAAAGAAGAAGTCACCATGCTGCTAGGAACCAAGGTAGGTGATAAACAGCATCGGAGGTGGGCCCTATGCAGTTAAGACTAGGGATGGGTACCAAGCCCCGGTATTAAACGGGCCCCGGGGCTGAATTATTAAAGACCGTGGTACCGTTAAACTCCGACGTTATCTGTCTTTTTATCGCTACTGGAGACATGTCATGTGTATTATTGCTCCATAAACATTATATTGCAGTCTTAGTGTCGCCAACTCCGTTTCTAATATGCAAAAAAAAAAATGCGTCTGATGTATTTCCGATCTTTCCAATCCAGACGAGAGATCTCTCTCCCCCGTCTGTGTGCGAGGGGGCGGGGCAGTTTACACACATGCAGCTGCTACATGCATGGAACACACACACACGGCGGAGATGGCGGAGAGAACTAAGCGCTAAAAGGTGTGGTTAAACTTTACCCGTCTCGATGTGGACAATGCTCGTTACCAAAAGTGCAATAAGAGTTTAGCATGTCAGGGCGGTAACACGAGCAATTTGTCTAAACATCTTGCAAAAGTGCACCACATTCAGAGGGAGAAATGCACCGGGTTAAACTGTCTTTCTAGTAGCTCTGCAGCCCCATCCACGAGTAACGTTTCCACGTCAGGTATGTTATGTATGCTAGCAGCAACACACAGAGTTAACTACATTATACAAACATGGGTTAATGATTAGAGGAAACTGAGTTATTTTATTATTTTGTTAAAGTTTCAGCTATTCTGTTTACAATTCTGTCATCAGATTATTTAATACCATTAAAACATTGTTGTTTCTTTTGATGTAAAATATTATTTATTTAATTGAAATAAAAAGCAATGTTCATTTTGTTTACAATTTGTTTAGTTAGTTTACCTTCTTTTTTTTTCTTCCAAAAGAACCGATAAGAGTACCGTTAAAAGACCGGATCGATAAAAGTAGTAGTACCGTTAAACGGTACCCATCCCTAGTTAAGACTGCCCTTGGATGGATAGTGAATGGGCCGAAGAAGACAGATGATGGCAGCAAGGCAGCAGATGGAGTTGTGAGCCACATTACAGCCAACCACATCTCCATAGCTAACATAGAGGAACTGTTGATAAAGCAATATAACATAGGAGGATCATCAGTTCATGCGGTCAGTGGTAAAATCCGCAGAGTTAAGGGATCTACACTACTGCATTGGCTTACCACTGCGAAAATGCCAAACAACCGCTGCATGGCGGAGCAGCCTGCCGAAAGTCTGCAAAGAAAGCTCAGCAAAAACCCGGACTGTTAGGGAAATAATTGTCCTAGACTCCTAGATATGACGTACATGACCAACCCTGACGTCTGTTTATCTCCTTTAAGGACATAGGCTGCTTCAGCCATAATGTTATTGTTCCTATTCTGTGACCGGTCAACACTAGGTCACAGATGGTCTGTTGTTCTGGGTGCACTGGGACACTTCCTTCTTTGTTGTTTGTGGACTCCAAGGTATGACATCTTCGAGGCCATAAATGATGGACGCAAGTGACTCAGTGTGCCCAACTGGTTAAACTATCTTATGAAAATATGTTGATTACTCTCTGTGAAACCAGTTAAATGGGCTAACGAGAGAGAGGCGCTCCAGAATTGACGTGGCAACCCACCCGTGCAGTCAGACCGTGACTGCTGTGACTTGTGATGTGAATCCTCCGGCCGTAACTCCAAATAAACCTCCAGTGTTTGACATCAAAGCTCCTGCTCTACCGTGTCTCCTTCCTGAGTCGGTGACTCCCACTGCATTGCTACACAGAAGTTTCCCTTACAAATTGGCGTTGTCGGCAGGATACCAACAAATCTTCAGAGCTGGTAAGTGTAATTTTCAAATCTACATTTGGACATTGCCTTACCAGAATCTGTGATTGACGGTATCCTAAAAAATTACCTGTGAAACTAGGCGGCTGTGTTTCGTTTTTGGTTAATGAACATTTGGGGATAATAAACCCAGGGGATCAGTGTCTGGGGACTCAGTCCTGGCTGATTTTCTCTGTGTGTGCTGCTCGCGACGGAAGTGCTATACAAGCATATACAGCTCATGTTTAGAGAGACCTTAAAAAAAAGGCATCAGTGAAGTGGAGCTTCTGTGTGAAAGCAATGTACAAGATTTGTATTGGACAAATCGCCGAATTCTGGGGGTTTTAGCGGCCAAACACAGCAGTTAAAAATAAGCAGCCGGAGATATTACTGCTATCGCCTCTGTAAACACGGCTCCAGCTGCAAGCTCGGGTGTGTGTGTAAAACCTCCCTGTGTTTGTGGGGCTGGAGCTGTGCAGCTGAGAGGCAGAAAGTCACAGTTTTTGTCTATAGCTTTAACTCACACCACCGCCATCTCTATTAAAAACAGGGATGGTCTAAAAGCACTCGTTGTTTGTGACCGTCTTCTACATTGCTGGCAAGGCCGGGGCAGCGTGAGATGCGTGCATCACCCGATGCGCCACAGTTCCCTATACATGGCTAGAGGAGCTGGTGGCGGTCCGGGGTGCATACATAAAATTATAGGCTAATTAATCACGGGTGGGCAGTGGCAAGCAAAGTGTAGAACAAAACTGTGTTTCATCGTTGCAATGAACTCGATAGCAAGTCTATAGGCTGGTCGAGTAGGACTACAGTTAACTGGGCTGTTTTTGGAGAGAAAGGGTAGCGGAAAAAAAGTCTATGTTCTCCTGGTCGGGGGTTCATAGCGCCACTGATGGAGTAGTGATTGTCGCAAGAGGATAAGCTAGTTATCGCTTTTGGACGGTCTTCAGGCACGATCTTAGCACTTGTACAAGGGTGGACGCGCGAGTCAAGGCGCCCCACTAGAGATAATTCCCTACCCCCTCTGAAACCTCATAATCCGGACTAATTTGAGCTGGATGAGCTTTGCTGTCGCGCTGGTGTTTATTAACAGTTCATGTTTTGTTTGTCTGATTGTTTGTATGGGGGGTCTATATTGGTTTGTCCCGCCGTCTTGTGTATGTTTTGTAACAACTAATAATGAATCAGTCCATAGCCAGGGTAAAATGAACTAAACTTTAGTTATCTCACCAAAAGTAAATGACTTGAGAAAAATAAATAATATAAAGATGTAAAGCAAAATTCTGGTCGTATAAATGTGCTGCAAAATGAAAATAAATAGCAAAAGAGTGTTTTTATGTCCTGCCTCTGAGTGTGCAGGGGAAATGTAAACAAGAAGCCCACTGTTCAGGGTGTGCGCTAGGTGTAAGAAGAAAATAAGATTATTGCTTTAAGAATCCATTCTTAAATGGTATTGCTGGTATTTTAAGATATGTTTGTGACCTTGTATAAACCCTATGCCCCGTCCTGCACCCCAAAAGTTGCTTAATTATGTTTAGATTATATGGCCTTATTTAAGTTTATTTTAGTAATTGGTATGCTCCCCGCCTAGCCAATTAGGGGCCGGAAATGTAGGAGCCATATGTTAAAATGTATAGTTTGATATATTTGTATATTATAATCCTTTGTTGATAGTGTTATTATATCATTTATTTGAACCAGCCGTGTGGAATTGACGGCATAGACGACCGCAGCTGTTTTGTGATTACGAGACGTTATAGCCGACGGCAGCTGCTGGTGATTGTGTGTGAGAAGGAGAAAGAAGCACAGAGCAACATAGTGTTTTGACCTGTGAAAATATGTGTTTGTATTTGATACCTTTTGTTTTAAGTAAAGTGTCAAAACAACTTTCCTGAGACGTATTTTGTCCGAGTCAAGCTTACTGCTACCTTCAAATCGAAGTTTGGATTAGACGGAACTACAGTCTTAACTTGGGTAAATTAAACCATCTGGGGGTAAATTGACCAACTGACTTTTTCAAGTTTAAAACTGAGCATAAGAAGAAAAAGAAAATACCGATTTATATAGGCTCCTGCCACTTTGCCACTAAGTTTCTGCTACTTCTAGACTGCCTCAATCTGACACAGCATGTTAATGTCCCCACACACGCCAAGGGCCACACGCTCGACCTGGTCATCACAAACACCGCCCCCATCAGCAATCTGCTAGTGTATGACTTGGGGGTGTCTGACCACAAGACCATCTCTATGGAGCTCTCTTTCCAATCCCCACTCAGCATGCCCAAACGCCAAATCTGCTTCAGGAACCTGAGGAACATCAACCCGGACACCATGACCCTGGACCTCCAGCATCTTTCTTCCGCCAACTTCTCATCAGTAAATTAGTCAGTTGCATATTACAACCAGTCCCTTAACAGTCTCCTTGATCTGCACGCCCCCCTCAAAACCAGGATGATCACCTTCTCGCGCTCAGCCCCTTGGTACACCGGCAAACTGCGGAGAATGAAGACAGCTGGGCGTGTCCTTGAGCGGCGGCTCAAGGCCTCAGGACTCACTGTTCACCGGTTAGCCTATCGTGAACACGAGAAGGCCTACGCACAGTCCCTCAGAGATGCACGGTCCCAGTACTACTCCTCCCTCATCAACAACAGTACTGGAAACTCCAAGCCACTCTTCTCCACCATAAACCACCTCCTCAAACCCCAAAGTCCTCTACACTCCGACTCCACTGAGAAGCAGTGTAGCAACTTCACCGCCTTCTTCACTAACAAAGTTGACACCATCCGCTCCCTCCTCTCTAGCCCCTCTGCACCTCCAGTTACAACTGCTGACCCACAGCCTGGGACAACCCAGCCTCTTCGCTGTTTCACGGACATCTCTCAGCGAGAGGTTGAGGGCATCGTTAGGAGGATGAAGCCCTCCACCTGTGTCCTGGACCCCCTTCCGTCAGCTCTTGTGAAATCGTACATCTGTACCATGAGCCCCATGATCACTAAGATCGTTAACCTCTCACTCCAGGCTGGCCATGTCCCCTCTGCCCTAAAAACCGCTGTCATCAAACCTCGTCTCAAAAAACCCTCCCTTGACCCGGGAGTCCTGGCCAACTACAGACCCATTTCCAACCTTCCTTTTCTATCAAAGGTGCTGGAAAAACTAGTTGCTGCTCAGCTCCAGGACCACCTAAACTCCAACAACCTATTTGAGAAGTTCCAGTCTGGTTTCTGCTCAGGCCACAGCACAGAAACTACCCTGGTCAGGGTCACCAACGACCTGCTGATGACGGCTGATGCTGGCTCTCCCTCTCTCCTCATCCTCATCGATCTCACTGCAGCTTTCGACACCGTCGATCACGGCATCCTCCTCCATCTTCTGCACTCCACCATCGGACTCTCTGACTCTCCCCTTGACTGGTTCAGATCATACCTCACCGGGAGTACGTCTCCTTGGGCGAGGCAGAGTCGGGTACCCACAACGTCACCCGTGGTGTCCCTCAAGGATCAGTTCTCGGCCCCACCTTCTTCACACTCTACATGCTCCCCCTTGGCTCTATCATCAGCCGACATGGAGTATCATTCCATTGCTACGCTGATGACACCCAACTGTACCTCAGGATCAACCCTACCTCCTCTGCAGCCCTGCCTTCACCCACACTCACTGCCTGCCTGGAGGAGATACAGGCATGGATGAAGCAAAACTTCCTGAAACTCAACAGCTCCAAGACCGAAGCCATTATAGTTGGCACCCCACACCAGGTTCGGTCATCCACCATCACCACCATCACCTTCTCCGGCCAGGACATTACCCTCTCCTCAATAGTCACCAACCTGGGTGTTAAAATGGACGCCCATCTGACCTTTGAGGCCCACATTAAACAGCTGTGCAAGAAACTCCTTTTATCACCTCAGGAACATCGCCAAACTCCGCCCCACACTCACTCTGTCTGACGCCGAAAAGCTGGTCCATGCCTTTGTCTCCTCCAGGCTGGACTACTGCAATGCACTCCTCATCGGGATCCCTAACAAAAGCATCCAGAAGCTCCAATACATTCAGAACAGCGCTGCTAGGATCCTGATGAGGGTGCGCAAATATGAACACATCACCCCCATCCTTAAAGCACTACACTGGCTACCCGTGGAACAGAGGATCGAATTTAAGGTCTCCGTCCTCACCCACCAGTGTGTCCATGGAACTGCCCCTCCCTACCTCAAGGAACTCCTCACCCCCCATACCTCCTTGCGGACCACCCGCTCCAGCAACTTCAACTTCCTCAAACCCCCCAGGACTAAGCTCCGTACTATGGGAGACCGGGCCTTCTGCTCGGCTGCTCCCAGTCTGTGGAATGCTCTCCCCGACCAAATGAGAGCACCACAGACCGTGGAGGCTTTTAAAAAAGGCCTCAAAACCCATCTCTTCAAAAGAGCCTTTGCCTAGACCTTTTTATCACCCTTTTATTTATTTTTTATTTTTGTATTGCTTTTTATTAATTCTACCGTGTTGTGTAATGTTTATTTATACTGTTCATGCTCACTACTTGTAGCACTTCGGGATTTGAAATCAAATATGAAGTGCTTTATAAATGGAACCCATTATTATTATTATTATTATTATTATTATGGTTTGAAATGGCAAACATTGAAAAGCAAAAGTATTATTAAAACCATGTACTAAATCATCACCTTGGTCCCATCATATACTCTGGGAAGAGAATGTTTACTGTGCTTGAAAACTGGTATCACATCATCATGTGAGGTTGACTTTGTGACCTGGAGAACATTTCAGCTGCAACATTAGCTCGTTGATAAGCTTGGGATATGAGATCTTTTTGTAGCCATTCGTGGTGAAGGCATCTGTGCTATTGTATGCATTATGTTTGACCCAACATTTCTACAGGCATGGCAGAATATGGCACTATTTTCACATGAATATTCCATTGTCTATTTGTATACCACGACGAGCTGCAAAATGACCGCCTAACCCCACTGTACAGGCGGGTACTTGTTTAGATACACCTGGGCAGGCTCTGTTTTGCCGTGGTATCCTGGCACCTGCGGCCTGCAGAGGGGCGGCGTAGTTTCGGGCGACGAAGACTGATGCTCCGGGGGCGAGTCAGGCGCTGCCGTGTGTAGGGGCCTTTAAGTGTCCACAACGGAGGGTAACGTGATGTCCCCATCTGACCCGCCTTAATGCACGGGCTGACCTGGGCTGAAGCCCAGGGGCCTACGGAGATTGGGGGCCTATCATGACCCATTAAAATAAAAAATTATTAATTTTTATTTCGGGTGTTTTATTTTTATTTTAAATAACCAAAGTCTTGGCATTCAGAATATGAAACTTTTATTTCCAAAATCACACGATAAATACATTTTTGAAGCTTGTAAAGGGAAGATTACAGCTCTCCCTCGCCACTCTGCTGTTCCTCAGCGCCACTTCCCCTCCCTCCGCTGACATTATGAATGTAAGGCGTATAGTAATCATAGATAACACGGCAGGGTCCGTTACAGTTTGTTTTCATCTGATTTCAATTAAACAAAGTCTTGGCTTTCAGAATATTAAACTTGTTTCGGCAAATTCAGATGATAAATACAACTTTGAATCTTGTAACGGCATAATTACAAGCGGAGAACGGAGTAACTTGACGTCACAGCAGGCATAACAACAGCCGGTGTTTCTCGTGAGTATTTTCCCCGGGAAACAAACACAATACACACAAACGCAAAAATAAACAAACACACACACGCACACACACACTCGCGAGCTTCCCCCAGACCAGTAATCCAAATCAAAATATCTTCCCTCCATACTATTTTGATCATTTGCTCGGCTAATCAATCAAATCGATGGATTCCAGAGATTTTTCTCAAAATGATGACTCCGTAACAGTCAGTGGGCACCACTTAACAGCCAATCAGAATGAGAATATGTTTCACATGTGACTTATTCAAATTGCTAGTGATTGAGTGACAGATGAAGTTTGTTTAGGAGAAAATGTCGGAGAAAAAAACGTTTGAGAGTGGCGCTCGGAAAAGGAAACTTTTGTTTATGTTGGCTGCATAAATTAATAAGATGAGAGCGTTTCGGCTGGAGAGTGCGTGTGCAAGTCCTGCATCTGTATGATACAAATGTGTGTAAAATGATACCGGGCGCTGTAATCACTGGTAATCACATGGTGACATTATTGACCACCCCCCCCGACCCAAACGACGCCTATACGATCATTTCCTGATAAGGTTGAATCGGTTTGCTATCCTGGCTCCAAAATGGTGGAATGAGCTTCCCATTGACATCAGGACAGCAGAAAGCTTACACATCTTCCGGCGCAGACTGAAAACTCATCTCTTTCGACTCCACTTCGATCGATATAATTACTAACAAAGAATTGCTAACAAAGCACTTATATACTAATAAAGGACTGGCTTATCTAAAGCCAGTTGAGTAGCACTTCAAATGTTTTGGCTCTATGAAACCTGATGTACTTATATGATTCTGTTTTCTTGGTCGAATGTACTTATTGTAAGTCACTTTGTATAAAAGCGTCAGCTAAATGTACAAATGTAATGTAATGTAATCTGCTGGTGGACTACCGGAGAGATTTACAACGCTTGCCTCTGGGAGGGAGAAAAAGAGCCACAGCGGAGAATAAACAGAAGGGCAACCATGGCAACCATGCACGGGAAGTCTTCTTTGCTGCTTTTGTGGCAGGACTACAGCGCCACTTACAGGCCTGGAATATGAACTACAGCGTCTCCAGCGCTTTCGAGCGGTCTCGTGTGAACGGACACGTTTCTGGTGCCTGTTGCGTGTGGACGGAAGACTTTTTTGATAACGATTGCGGTCCGTTTGCGTTATCGTCCTCGTGTAGCCGGGGCTTTAGATAATGTTGAAACAGAGACAGTTCTCAGAGTTCTACAGAGAGAGCAGACATGTTCAGCTAACAATGTACATTGTAAAAATAAGCTGAACATATGGTAAAATACATGTTATTGCTTAAATGCTTCAGACAGTTTCACTTCTCACTATACTTACAGTACCCAACATCACATGACATGGATAGCACTGCTCCGATGCGTCCATGTGCAGGCAGGGACTCTGGAGAGGGAACTGCCACCCAACACACACTGTGATGCTTTACTGCACTCGTTTCTCTCTCTGTTCACGTCATTACAGCATCCAACAACACATGCAGCCAGTGGTCCAGTAGCAGCACAGTGCATGACATGTTCAGGGGCTTAAATTGAGCTATACACTATATCAGTAATAGCATTATAGTATCATTATTTTCAAAAAGTTCTTCCAGCTATCTGATGGTTTCAGACCAGGCTACATGGCTAGCTCCTCATGAATAACATTTGACTAAAGCTCAACTGAAAAATTAGGATTTCCAGCTGAACATATGAGTAACAGATGACAACATGTTGTGTATTTTCTCTTTTCACTTTAAACCTGACCTATAAGATTGTGCTTTATCAACGAACACTTCAAAAAGTCCTAACTGGCAGTGGCGTTCATTAGACTGCAGATCCCAACATAAAGCATCAGTCTGCGGGTTTCACAGTGAGCTGCTTGTATTTCTACTTGTGCTCTTGTTGAGGTTTGCTCAATAATTCAGCAGAACCTCTATGCTCATGAAAATAGGGAAACGTATCAATAATTCACTGGCATGTCATATGAAAATAGTCAACAACACAATGTGAGACGTCATGCTTAATTATGGTTAGAGTGAAGCGAAGAAAAATGGAGGACTATGATGGAAATGGACAGAGAAGTATAGAAACTATATTTGACAGAAAGTGTTCAAACTCATGTGTACTTATGTCTGGCTGGTAAAGATAATACTAATGGACTACACCACTACACCCAGTGGTGTAGTGGGGATTTTTTTACTGGGTGGACGCTATTTGAATTAGGTCATCCCAAACAATGCCACAAGTGCGCACGCGTGCAGAGCAATCACAAAACAGGCAGACAGGTCCACAGAAACTACCGGTATGCTTAGTCTTACTTTAGTTACTGTACTGCAAAAAGAAGACGGCGCTGCGCTCAACACACAGACACAAAACATGGACACACTGGCACATAAGTTACATAAACAATTTATAGGCCTAAGTTGCATAAATGCTTGAACTACAGTATTGCAACTAAGCAGACAGCGCTGCTTCTCTCTTTCTCTATCTCCACTTTCAAAATCTATTTAAATCTCATAAGAAACAAACAAAATTCCAAAAGTTGTCCTGATATTAACTTATTAAATAAACAAAACGAAAAATATAGCCTAATACACACTTGCAACTGATAACACTGGCAATAATTTTATATTTATTAGACTATTCAAACAAAATCATGCTTCCAAAAAGTGGGGGCTCCAAATAAGTGGGGGAACGGCGATCCACCGCGTCCAACGACCACTACACCACTGCTTACACCACTATATTCTCAACAAGTCATTCTGTTCCGGCAATCAGATTCATCTCCAGCCTGGTTCATGGCTCTGATTCATGATCTAATGATTTCATGGCAAACCCAGTCGACCTTAAAATCAGCCAGCCACATTTTACTCATCTTTTTCCCATATTTAGAAACTTCTGGGTGTGAGCAACGTTCATGAGCTTTCCCTATAGATGCTTTTCTTCTTAAGCAGTGCAGTTTCTGATGTTGTTAAGCCCCATAGCCCCCGCCGGCGAGGGCTTTTCATGACATTTTCACGAAACTGTGTCTCAGGGCTTCTTAACATTTAACAACCTATTAATGTGTCATACCCACTTAACGGGAAGAAACTCAGCTACCTGACGATATGAACCATTTTTACTGAAACATAACACAACTCCAACGCCAAGCGTCTGAATTAGCACTAAGCTAAAGAGTGCTAACGCTTTTTTATACTTCAATCTGCACAAACTAGATGTCATATGAAAGCTGAGATTCCACAGATTCCAATTGTATAAGTATCATCACTGTGCGACCAAAACTCACGGCAGCGAAGGCAAGCAAAGACAACACACAACTTCACTTTACGGGGCCAAAACGGCAAATACGTCTTACCTTTGATGTTTTCTGATCAAATCATCTCTGTGTCACTTTGAAATGATTACTGATAATCCATCATAACATTTATGGCAATAACTGGAGTTTTCATATAGAGTGTATGAGAGCTTCCGGTTTTGAGCATGCAGGCTGCACATCACTCTCATTCACCAATGGTAATGTTTAGATGGATTTAGGAACTCCCTCTCGATTCTATTGGCTCAAAAGTGGTGTCAATCATTACAATCGACCAATGGGTTCCAGAGATACGGCAAATGCACCCAAATGACCCCAGAGGTGTTTTTTTTTCTAAACCTCTCTAAAAAGGTCACATTTAACTTGTTTTGCCTCAATCTTGATACAGGGTACTACTTATTATATGTTATTGTTTGGATTCCTAAAGCTTTTAGTCTACTATCCCATCATTCAAGGGTGGTTTTCACTATAAGTACTTTTTTTTTGGATGGAAACTATCATTTACATTTGTTTTACTATGTTCAATCTGAATTGACTTTAAAATAAAAACATCTATATTGATTCTGACTTTTCAACATCCAACTCACAGGTGTATCATTGCTTTGAGAAAAAAAAGATGATTAGTTTACCCCTTTTAGAAGGGAAGATATGGTCATTTGTTCTTGGCATTTTCCAGCCTGAAACCTGAAAAACAGGCTTGGGGCAGGTTAAATCACACACTGCAAAAACTCAAACGTTTGCTTTAATAACATTTATTATGTCAACAGATTTCACATAAGTGTATTAGGTTAGTTGAAAACAAAAATATTATGTTTAAATAGGTTCAACTTAATATTATTGCTTTCAACTAACCCTTATACAGTTATGTGAAATGAGTTGACATAATACTAATAATACAGTTTTACAGTGCACACTATGAGGTTTCTATCACAAAAGCAAACCTTAATAAAGTCACAGTGAATTAAGGTCAAAGCTCTCTGAAATACATTTATTTAAAGTGGACCTATATGCTATATTAGAATAATATATTGTAGGGCCATACCTATATAAAACATGTTTTATCATTTTTTTCAAAATACCAAACAGATCATGCATTTTAGCCATGCCTCATTTTGCTCTAATTGCTCTATTCCAGCCCTGTTTTTGCAGGGGCTGATTCTGTGGCAAATGAGCTGCAGCTGACCCGAGGCACGAGCGTCATGTTACCATGCTGTTACCATGCTGTTACCATGCCACGCATCCTCTCATTCCCCTGATAGGTGGAGAGTTGCCCATATAGGCGGAGCTCCCCGTTTCTGACGTCAGAGAATTTTCAAATCTGTATCAGTCTGTATCAGATCCGTTGCAGCACCTTTTTAGAGATTTGGGTATGGAGGAAAAGAGAGAGGGTTGTGTTTTCTGACACTTGGTGAGTTCCCTGACACACCGGGGACACATATTCATGTATAAAAGACGTACACAAGTGCATTTTGCATGATAGGTCCCCTTTAAGTCAGTTCAGAGGGCAAACCGCGGCACAAACCGAAGCTTAAATATCAGATTTCTGCTCATGATTTCACATGGAACCTCTGAACAAGCCTCAAAGAAAGCTCTATATCTTCACTTTGTCCAGCATAGGAAACTTCCACAATATGAAGTTAGTGAATCAGCTACTATCTGCTGATTGTAGCCCCAACAGAATCGAACCTAATGAAAAAGGCATTCCCCCACTCAAATCTGTGCACATTTTGTTTTTAAGATCTCACACACAATGTTACCTGGTAGGGCTCCTGCCAACTCTGGACGCAGCCACATTGGTGGGGGGCCAGGTCGCAGCCACCCCCCTTGGCTCTAACTACCACCAGGTGGCTGAGGCTCCTGGAGGGCGAGCTGTCCAAATGCCAGTTGACCATCCGACCCCCACTACGGGAAAGGGTGGCCCCCCCAGGGACAGATCTTTGATGATAGCGATGGTGTGGGTGCTGATGATGCCAGCTGAAGGAACATGGCCCCTCCCCACACTCCCCTCCTCCATCCAAGTCCACTAAGCAGCTGTGCTGTTTGCTCAGGTAAGCAGTCATGCTGCACACTCCTCTGTTCCTTCACACCTTTTCTTCTTCTCTTTACTCCTCTCCGGCAGCTTTACTCACACATCATCAGTAAACAAGACGCGTCCTGCCTCAGTCCCTCGCTTTGGCAGAATGAATGAACCGAGCGGATGGCTGCTGTAGCTGTACAGGGTGTGTGTGTTTGTGTGTGTGTCAGAGCTGCTGGCGTGAAAGAACAATATATGAGAGAGAGAGAGGGGAGGGAGGAAGGGGGAAAAGAGAGATGGAGCATAATACTTGAGTGAACTGAGAGAGGGGGGAGAAAGAGGGAGAAAAACAAGGGAGAATGATGGATAGGAGAGAGGGAGATAAGGTGAGCATGAGAGAGAGAGAGAGTCAATAGATGAGTGAACCAGCAGCACTCCTCCAGTCAGAAACAGCTGATGCTCGCTGCTGCTGGGACTTGGAGGCAATGGGAGCTTGAACTACAAATCACCAGGACAAAAAACACCCAACCCAACAAAAGGTTTTATGTTTTTTAAATAAGCAGATTTGGATGGATGGAGGGGCCGTGTTCCTTCAGCTGGCATCATCAGCACCCACACTATCATCAAAGATTTGTCCCTGGGGGGACCACCCTTTAGATGTGAGACAGGGTTGGATGGTCCAACCCAGTCTCACATCTAAACGTGTAATAACTACGTTGGTCCACAACGTAGGACGTAGTATTTCTACTAAAACGGCTCTGAAATTGTAAGATGCCTACGTTTTTGTTCACCATTCATTCCAATGACTGGCATCCATGTCACGTGATCTTCACATTTCTCCCTGCAGAAAAAAAAAACATGGCCGAACTTCGTTGTATTCTCGATGTAAAATGCCTATTTTAAAGTTAGTTTGGCCATTAAAATGCGTTTTGATGTAATTTGATGCGAGAGATATGAGTTGTTATTTCAGATTATGTGTGCAGTGGATGTACATGATCTTTAGTTTGCTAGTTATTACGAAGATTACTTCAGGAAATTGTGTCCATTCAACGTTTTCATTGTTACCAAGGTGGTTGCTAGGGACGCTGCTATCGATATTATTTCTGTGATGTTGTGTAACTGTTTAATGGTGTTATCTTTATTGCTACCCCCTTCCCCGTCAATGTATAGTGTTGGTCCACAGCGCAAACATATTAGTTTAACAAAATCCGCATCTAAAGATAGCCTACGTTATTTTCCCCTGTGCAATTCCAGTCTCACATCTCACAGCACATCGTCATTAACAAATACCGGAAACAGACCGAAAACATTTTTTGAAAATAACATAATACTTTATTCCGAGTGTGCTTGCTTTTCTCTTTGAAAGTCATCACATAACGGCATTGTAATACACGGTTCGGCTGCATTAAATATTACATATCTGCCGTAGTTCTGTATTTATAGAGCCCTGATGAGAAGACTTCTAGACAAACATGAGGAACTGAAAACGTGACGTGGATCATAAATATATCAGCCATTAAACAACATCTTACATTTATGTTCACACAATACGTCTCCTTGCAGTATCAACACTAATTCGGCTGACTTTTATATTTGATCCAATTGGTAGATAGGCTGTATTTACACCATAAAGGTGCACAGCTGATATAAAGGGACACCTAGTGGTTAAAGCATGTTATTGAATTTCATTATTTTTATTATTAGATATTAATAGGATCTCTATAAAGTATATTCATTACTCGTTATTCTCTACTAATAGTTAATTAAAGACTGTATATAATGACTATTTTGCACATC
This sequence comes from Gymnodraco acuticeps, assembly GCF_902827175.1. NCBI lineage: Eukaryota > Metazoa > Chordata > Actinopteri > Perciformes > Bathydraconidae > Gymnodraco > Gymnodraco acuticeps. Next base: position 832,089 of record NW_022990836.1, read on the forward strand.
CCTTTCAAGATTTCAAGATTTTCTAAGGTTTATTGACATATCATATTATATACAACTACGGTGTAGTTATGCAATGAATGAAAAACTTAGGTTGCAGGTTCCTCAACAGAGCATTACAAGACATCTATCAATATTTGTGTATACCTCCAGCAATGTTAACTATGTTGAAGCACTTATTTTAACTGATATTATACATATTATACTCTTATATAAGATGTATGTAGATAGTATAAGAAATGTGCAGAATACGACAGTTTAATGGTGGAGGTACACACATATTGATAGTCTTGTTCCACTGTTGAGGAACCTGCGACCCAAGTTTTTCATCTCCGGCCTTGTCAGGTATTGAACAATCAATAAATAAAGAACACAGAATTATTCAATATAAAACACAGAATTTGTGTGATTATACTAAATGATTTACAAATAAACACCACTGCATGCGTCCAGAGTTGGCAGGAGCCCTACCAGGTAACATTGTGCCACTATGAGATCTTAAAAACTAAATGTGCACAGATTTGAGTGGTGGAATGCCTTTTTCATTAGGTTTTTGAAAAATATGTTCTTATCCTACAGCAGATATAATATGTCCTTCCTTTTTTAGATCTTGTATTTCTCCAAGGACCAACAAAGACAAAACAAAAAACAGGAAGAGTGTAAAAGAGAAACTAATGTACAGCCACAGATCCTCACATTGATCCAAACCTTCAGACCATCTCACAGCTCACGTGTTTAGTGTATTGAATCACTGGAAACAAGCTAATTCAATCTGATCAGAAAGCTGCATTTCCTCACTCCCACTGTTCCCTGCTTCTTCAGTCAGATAAAATCAGGGCCACAGGGCTTTGAGTTGAAGCCACTGATGCTAAAACATCACGCTATAGCATCAACATTACCTCACAAAGTCACAAACATAAACTAAATATATTCAGAATTCTCAGGTGGAGATGTCCCCATGAAATATTTTCATGTTGTGATATAAAAAAAAGGTTCATATATATATATATATATATATACACCACACAGACCCTCCATCCCATGTTATGTGATGCTTTAGTGTGTGTGTGGGCATTATCATTACCAGAGGGGACAGCCACTAAACAGTCATTGATGGAGAATAAAAGCTCCGAGCTGACTGAGGCAGCATCAGTGCCCCCCCAGGAAAGTGAATAAATTAATAATGACTCTATATAATAATAAAAAAACGGAGCCTCTCTTTTCCTCCCCCTCTTCTGACAGCCCAGCAACTGATCTCTGAGCAGGAGACGTGGGGAGAGGCGGGGCTATTGCTTCAACCTTATCAGGAAATGATCGTATAGGCGTCGTTTGGGTCGGGGGGGTGGTCAATAATGTCACCATGTGATTACCAGTGATTACAGCGCCCGGTATCATTTTACACACATTTGCATCATACAGATGCAGGACTTGCACACGCACTCTCCAGCCCCCCCCCCACAAATGCAATACCAGCCGCTCAATGCGCAGTGCAGATTTGGTAATGAATAAAAAAGAAGCATTCATTCACAAACTCAATCAGGAGACCTATAAAGTTTTATGTTCACATCAAAGTATCAGTAGGCTACGTGTATGGAACACATGACTTCAAAAAAAATTATGTGCAGAAACATTTGCATGCGATTGTCCACCTTCTCTTCCCTTTCTAACACAAACACGGCAAGTGCAGCAACAGTCCTCGTCTCTGTAATTAGCTCAGTCCGTAGTCCAAAAGTAACTAAAAAATATAACCAATCTCATCTATTCAGGTGATCTGATAGGTATAATATACGGGTGCTATCCGCGCAGCTGATTTTCAGATAGCACCCTGTGCTAATTAAACAACTGCAATAAAACAACTACTTCAGACTGAACACCTGCAGCTAAATCCAGGCAAGCAATGCACAATAACCAACAGAACCACATCAGAAATTGCACACATAGCTACACGGGCAGTACAGGCAACAGATATGCCACAGAGAGGGTGTGCATTTCAATCACCCTATTTGAAGAGGTGGTGGCGAAGTGGTCAATAACAATGTCATAGAACTTCCCAGCGGCCTTTAGATCCTCCACAACAACAGAGTCAATGGATATTGTGTCTAGGTTGACAAGTCTGTCCTGTCCACACGTGTTCCTCAGATACGTTTTGATCCTTTTTAGACGCTCTGCTGATGTGCTGGTGGCTGGTATCGTGAGCATGAGCTGGAGTAGCTTGTATACCTCGGAGAGTGTGCCCTGTAGGTCATCCTCAATAAGAAGCTCTATCAGCTCTCCTGGTGGCTTGTGAAACAACCTGTTGTTGTACAGCGTGTGCAGCTCATTCCTTAACGTCTGCTCATCAAAGAATGGATACGTGTTGATCAGCTGAGCTCACTGCTGGGAAATGCAGCAGGCTTGCAGAACGATGTGAATAATGTGTGTTCCAGTATCCGAAAAAAGTTCAGGTGCTCCATATCTGCAAATCTTTGGGTCACGTGCAACACTATGCCGTCAACAATCTGGAAGTAAAGACACAACCGTGTCCTTGTCTCCTTCTTGGTGCTGGTTAAACCCCTGCTCCAGGTCGTCCCAGCCGCGGCACAGGATCTCCGACTGCCTTGACTGTTTCATCGTAAATGCGACTGAATGTCTCATCTGTCCTTGTGGCTTTGAGAGCGCTGAGAGTGCTCATGATCCGATCCTGCCATTTTTTTATGTCCACCGTCTTACTTTGCAGAACCTGGAAGAGTGGTTCTGTGAGGCCGAAAATGGACTGAAAGACCCCGAGCAGGAAGGTGAAGTCAAAATCCTCAAGTGTTTGCTTCTGTGCAATGGTCTCTTTGTCCCATCCCGGCTCTGTCATTATCCTGTCGAAAGCGATACAGAGCGACCCACGTCCTTCGTGGATGGCGTGTACCGCGCTGCTTTTAAAGTTCCACCTCACAGCAGAACCCCCTGGTACACGCACAGCTCCATCAACTTCACACAGTAATGCTGATCTCTTACATGAACGTGAGAACAAATTGTAGAAGGCATCAAGATTGGCAAAAAACAGTTTGGCTGCTTGGATGTTGTTTGTGCCTTGTGCTAAAACCAAATGTAACTTATGAGCATAACAGTGGATGAATAGCGCATTGGGGCAGTGTGCTTTCACTAAAGCCTGAATGCCACCGTGCTGTCCACTCATGCAGCTTGCTCCGTCATAAGTCTGACAAATCAGTTTGTTTGTTGGGCTGTAGTTCCCGATGGCTCTCATGACAACTGATGTTACAGCTTTTGCGTCTCTTTCCAAGCTGACATCAAAAAAGCCGAGAAAACGTTCACACACACTGCCTTTTTCATTCACATATCTGATTATGATAGTGAGTTGGCACTTATTGGAAATGTCTGATGTGTCATCTACTTGTACAGCAATGAAAGGAGAAATGTGTATTTCTTTATCCGTCTCATCCTGGATACAACGAGCTATGCTCTCAATGATGTCATTTTGTATGGTGTTTGACAAACTGCTGAAGACTGTTGACGATCCCAAGTGCTCCGCAAGTGCAGTGTCAAACTCTGCTAATGCACGTACCAGCTCTACGAAATTGCCCCTGTTAGAGCTGCCAGCGGCCTCATTGTGTCCCCTGAATGCTTGTTCTTGATGTGCAAGGTACAGGGCAGCAATGATGAGTTTCCTCAGAATATCCCGGTTCTTTTTGACTTGTTCATTGTGCTTCTTTGTGCTAATGGGTCTTGCTAAATCCAGAGCCTCGTCAATCCTGACGCGTCCAAAAAGCTTCAATTTCACAGCACAATCTATGTGATTTTTGGATTTACCGTGCCTCTCAATTGCCCGTGACAGGTTGGCAAGGTCGATGAATCCTGAAGTTGCGCAAGGATTGTTCAGGGAGCACGAATCCTTGTCAAAAAGAAGACATGGCCAGCAAAATAGACGCTGAAGTTTAGCGCTTCCAGTTAGCCACTCTGTGCGGACATAATTGTCCTCATTGACGTCCGATTCGCTCCCTTTTTCCTCTCTGTACACCATAGACTGGTGTACACACAGCTCGAGTGCAGGCATTGGCCTGTCATCTGATTTAATTGTTAGTTGCTGCTGTAGCGGAAGAGTAGTAAAGTTATGTTTGATTAAGTACGCCAAATCTCCACCCTCCATAATGCTTAATTTGCTTGATAATTTCTAACGGCAGTGATGACAGTTACAGTACTATGTAGTAAAACTGATTGGATTGTGAGGCAAGGGATTCCCTTGCCTCACAATCCAATCATATGCGAGGACAAACTAGGATCATACCATTATGTGAAAGAAGGGTGGGGGGCAAACGCTCCAAAGACAGGAGGTGTAGTGGTACAGGCCAGCTACAGAGCGACGGGGAAACGGGGAGCTGGATTTAAATGCAAGCGCGTCGGAAAAAGTCAAAAAATGAGCGAAAACCGAAAAAATAAGCAGCATCTGGCTGCATTTCAATGATATTGGAGAAAGCAAAGCTGAGTGCAGGATTTGTCAAATGAAAATAACCTTCAGAGCAGGGTTTTTTTTTTGGTAACCACTCAGGATGTATTGTCAGAGGTGGGAGAAGTTCAGATCTTGTACTTGAGTAAAAGTACCAGAGTGTAGGAATACTCGGTTACAATAAAAAGTAAAAGTACAAAAGTATTAGCATCAATATATACTTAAAGTACCACCTGCAGAGGGATCTAGATGCAGGTGTTCTTTTCCCCATAGAGACCGCCTCGCTGCACATTATCCCTTGCATAAAGATAGATTGTGGGTCCCTTACAACATGTTGTACACAGTGGAAATAAACATTCTGGTCACCTTAACATCAGGGATCTTATAAATTAAACTCCTTCTGAATCAAACCGTTACTGTTCCCTCTTAAATTAGAAGAAAAACATGTTACTTTACCAGCAGAGAGAAAATGGATTATTAAATTATTAATGTGACTAATAAAGAGCAGTTTTATTATTAAGTATTATTCTGTTGATCGATGTCATTACATTAGTTGAAAAGCACATAATGACTTGTTTAAGACTCGTTTCGTCAAAGTTTAGGACTTAGACTTGACTTGAACTTGCCCAACCTGACTTGAGACTTGACTTGGACTTGAGCACAAAGACTTGAGACTTGACTCGGACTTGCAAAACAATGACTTGGTCCCACGAGTTTACGCTGTTGACAGGAAGTTGTTGTTGCTATGGAAAGAAGAAAAGCTTCACAGCGGGCGGAACTTGTCATAAAGTCCGCGATAATAACACCCACCCATTTAGAGGGAAGATATGATTGGTCAATTGTACTGTCATTTGACATTACTCTCTCGTTCAGTTACTATAGCGGGCCCTCTGTGAATTCATAGCTGGACCACCAATCAGCTCCTGTCTTCACAGACTCGCAGAGAGGAGCTTCTTTCATTTAACCCTTCACATTCAAACAGAAACTGAATAGGCAGATTCGAAGGATTTATTTCTTTGGAAATGTTATTTGAAATACAATTAAATCAACAAAAAAATGGGTAATCTGTTTGGTATTTTAAGTTAAAAACTTCACAGACATGTTTTGTATAGGTATGGCCCGACAATATATTTTTCCAATATAGCATAATATGTCCACTTTAATATCTTAATATATCACTCAAGAAGCAAGCATAACAAAAATATTAAAGATAATAAACTATATCCAGTACCAATAACAGTTGGCCCCAACAGCAGCCAGGTAAAAGTATAACAAGTTGGTGGTATAAATTGCACAGCTATTCACGGTAAATATATATTGCACATAAGTAGGATTGCATGACAGGAGTGTTATAGTCTTATAGTGAGGACAGAGCTGGCCTTCCTTATCAGTCTGTTCAGTCTCTTCCTGTCAGCAGCCGAGATGCTGCTGCCCCAGCAGACCACTCCATAGAAGATGGCTGAGGCTACCACAGAGTCGAGAGGCGCGTTCACACCGCAGTACTTTTCCCACTTTAGTTCCGATATAGTTCCGAAATGTTGCGTTCACACCAAAAAAATCTGGAACTAAAATTAGTTCATGAGAACCTTTTTACCCCCTTTTTCGCCCACGAAAGTCCCTTTGCTAGAGAGCAGGGACTTTCGTGGGAGAAAAAGTTTCCTATGTCTGAAGTTGTGTGCGGCCTGCCAATAAACCCAAAGCAGAAGAAGAAGAAGTGACGTCAGCGGCTTCATTTGCCTAATCCTCCCCCAGGGACTTATTCCGGTGTGAATGCGATCTGTACTTAGTTCATGAGAACTAAGTACAGATGAACCTTTGTGGGAAAAGTACTGCGGTGTGAAAGCACCTATAGAAGGTCTGCAGGAGGGCCCCCTCACCCCAAAAGACCTCAGTCTCTTCAGCAGGTACAGTCTGCTGTGTCCTTTCCTGTACAGAGCAGCAGAATGATCAGTCCAGTCCAGTTTATTGCTCAGATTCACAATCTCTATGTCCGCTCCCAGGATGTTCACTGGTGTGGGGGGAGAGTGTTGGAGTGGTTGGTTGTGAAAGACAAGGTGCAGCCAGCGGGAGACAGGGTGGATGTGAAGAGTGACTGTGAGCTGATGGTCGGGGGAGGAGTTGGGAGAGGTGACAGGGCCATTTCCAGGCAGTGGGGGAAATTGTGGGTGCAGCCGTGGCCCGTGGTGGTCTTCAGGCCCCTCCAGACTCCGCTGGTGTTCCTCTGCTGCAGCTGTTCCTCCGTCCTTTTCTTGTAGCTGTTTTTCCCCTCTCTGATCTTCCACCTCAGCTCCTCTGTTGCCTGATCTAAAGGTCCTATTTTTGTCCTTCAGGAGAGCCTTTATTTGTACAACGTTTTCCACACAGTAGTTAACATAATCCGTGACGCAGTCAGTCAGGCGGTTGATGTCCTCCCCGTGAGAGTCAGTGAACACATCCCGCGTAGTAGTGTCAACACAGTCTTTCAGGGCCTCCTCAGAACACTACTTCACGGTGCGTGTGGGCACCGGCTGTCTGTAGACCAGGGGTTGATACACAGGCATGAGGTGGACCAGGTTGTGATCAGATCTACCCAGGGGAGGAAGGGGGGATGAGCTGTATGCATCCTTGGTGTTGGCATAGTCAGTCCAGTGTTTTATTGTCTCTTGTGCTGCAGGTGGGTCAGCGCTGTTAGCTTGTCCTTCTTATTGGGGAGAGATGGTACATTCGGTGATGGACGGAAGGAGGGACAGGTCTGTAGCGTCTCCTCCTGGCTCGCAGCTTTGCCCCGTCACGGCGTCCCCTTCGCCTTCTCCTCAGCTTGCGGGGGATATCAGGTTTCTCAGTTAGCATTGCCATGCTACGTGAGGCTAATAGCTGATCTCTGGTGTAAACAATGGGGCATTCACGGCATATGGGATCCCCGGACACAGTTAAAATAAGTTGAAGAAACAGTGCAAAGGGTGCATTTTTTTGCGTCCATGGTTCAAGAATAAGTTGTGTGTACAAAACAATAGTTCAAAGTCTGATAAATAAAAGTACTAGGCAGTGAGTAGGAGTGCTGTAACAAGACTGCCACTCAAGCGGCGCTGGAAATACACATGACAAAGCACACGCTGAGCGGAAACTAGTCGACCTACTGCCGAGGCTATGGAGCCTGTGACCTAAGATTTTCATCGTCATAAATACACTGTAGCTATGTACGTATGAATAATAAAAGTGTCTCCAATGAGTAGTGACCTCCTAACAATAAACATATCTCCCGGGGAATGCTAGGCTAGAATCTGCATTGGTCCTAAGTAATGTGAAGCCTCTGTAGTTAGCACACACACTCTGCTACCCTGTCACAAAGCCAACTGGACTGCAGGTTTTGTCACCTACTGATGAAGCTTAGTCAAAATTAAATGTTAAACACCCTCTCTCTTGACCTTCTTTACATATCCATCAACAGGGAAACAGAGAACTCAAGGATCAACATCTGGTTGTAGGCAGAATTGCAGAGCAAGTGACACGCTAAACGCTTATGGTATCAATATTCTTCAGAAATTGCCACTTTACTATAATAAGTCAAATGACAACAACCTTTGCTTCAGGATGTCTTCTGTCAATCAAAATGAAAATGCATCTATCAAAAAGGGCCATGAAAATATGACTTCTCATAAAAAGTGGTGATGGGGCTTAACTTAACCCCATCTAAGGGGTTACTTGATCCAAGAAGTAAATTGAGCAATCTGGGACCCAGGGCCGGTTTTTGGCATAGGCGACATAGGCGGTCCCCTGGGACGCCAGTTCTGGGGCGGCGCTGCGCTGGTAGCTCTGGGAGGGGAAAAAAAAAAGTTTGACCGTTGGTGCTCATCCTAATTTTCGGCCTTGATGTAACAACATTCATAATTAAGTAAATGTAACACCCTTTTCATCCCGGTTACACTTTTCATTTGCCCTGTACGATGGGCGCTGTAAGTGATGAAAATGGGGAATGTTGGCTTATCAGGCGCCTGCAGCTCACAGCCAAAGTGCGATTGAACCTGGGAGTGTGCGAGGGAGAGAGGGCGTACCGGTACCGGCGCTGTTGTTATTAGCATCTGGTGCTAGCTGCTCTAACGGATATAAGAAAAATATGTTTTCTACAACAAAGGTGGAGGAGAGCTCTCCTGTCAGACTGAGAGGCTCAGTGAGGTAAAGGACTCTGAGTGTTTAGATAGTTCACTTTAGTCTAAGTTGTCTCAGTGGGTCTCAAACGGTTTGCTCACAATTTATGTAAACAAATATTTCCAAGGCACTACTTTATCATTATTAGGATAAATAAAAACAGGTTTGAAATCATTCCAATGTATACTATACGACAGTAAACCAACAATATCGTTTAAAACTGGTGAGATAAAGAAATATGCATAAATAAATAAATGTTAACTAGGTAAAATAAGATATGAATGAACAACAAAAATAAAATACGTTACATGTATTTGTTATTGGCTATGGTAGGTTATTGGTTATGTTCACATACTTATTTGATTATTAAAATGTAAACCAATCTTTTTCATATGGGTGTTTAGAGTTGTACCCCCTAGATCTAGTCTCTAGTAATTCTGCTCAAAGTGCACCAGATTGAAGCATACCCCCGGACCCCCCTAGAGGATGTGATGTCCACCCCCCAATTCAAACATGTTCATACAATACTTAATACATTTGAAGCCTTTTTGATGTATATTACCTAGGTCAATACGTTTCTGTTTTTGTAGTGTATTTGTCTTTTGTAGAGATTTTTCATTTATATATTCTATTGTGTATCCCTTGCTTGGATACTTTATTGATCTTTATGTTTTCTACTGTACGATTCTCTGGCTGGGGGGGCCCTGCTAAAATCTCGCCTAGGGCAGCAAATTGTCAGGGTTGGGGAAAAATAGGACCCAAATGCAGATTGAACACAATCAGACAATCAGACACACCAGGGAAACTAACGACAGGGAGGAAGACAAGACACAGGGAGAACAGCATTGCAAAATAAAACCATGACAAGACAGACCAAACTAAAACCGTGACATAAAACTAAGATCGTGACACAAATTGGCTAGAACCGGCCCTGCTGGGACCAAATGACTTTTTCAAGTTTAAACCTGAGCAGAAGTTAAATAAATATCATCCCTTCTCTGCCACTACCTGCTTGGTGTCTGCACTGTAGTGACACCTGTTTCTTCAACATCATAATACATTCATGTTTGAAGGGGATTGATGCCTGTGAAACAAACATGAAAGAGCCAGATCAGAATCAGAATGCACTAAACATATCCTTGTTAATGTAGCTGGTAGGTAAACACCAGTCTGTTATAAATGTACTTTACTGATTTGTAGAGCCTAGTCACTGATAGTTAGTCATGTTATCAAATGTGGTTATTCTTCTATCTGTAACAATCACTTTAACCAGATTGTCAAAGAACTCCTGCCAGGCATACGGCAGGAAAGATGGTGGTGGACCAGTTACCTTTAGCTGACCTACTGGATCATGTGATCTCTCACACTCTACCTGCTGAACCCTTCTCTCTCCAGCTGTTTGGTGTTGGAATATTGTTGTTTTTACAATGTTTAAAACATAAAAAACAAATCACTTGTGTAAAACCACATTGACATACCTTTGGTTTTTCTCAATGGCTGAAAGGGATGACTTTCTACCTTGCTCTCGAAAAGAGCATTTATTTCCTTTTTCTTTCTAATTTTTTTCTCTTCTGTTTTTTTTTGTTTTGCTGATGGTATGTAAAGATTGTCTTAAGTGCCATTTCTATGCATAATAACCAATAAAGAGATGTTTGAAAAAATTATAAACATGCATGATACATATTTTCAGACCTGGATACATTTGCTTTAATAATAATAATAGCTTGGATTTATATAGTGCCTTTCAAGGGACCCAAGGTCGCTTTACAAGTAATAGGGCAAAAACAAACATAACAAAACAAAAATTAGACAGACAAAACAACAGATCGATTTAGGGGCCGAAAGCCTTGGCAAACAGATGGAACTTGAGGGCCCTTTTGAAGGCGTCAAGTGTGGGGATGTTGCGAATCTCCGCAGGGAGAGCGTTCCAGAGGGTGGGGGCTGCCACATTGAAGCCTCTGTCCCCGAAGGTTCGCAGTTTGGTGCGGGGGGTGGTAAGCAGGCCAGAGTCTGAGGACCGCAGGTTCCGGGGTGGGGCATGTGGGTGAAGGATGTCCGATAGGTACTGGGGGGCAAGGGCATGGAGGGACTTGTAGGTAAGGAGGAGGACTTTGTAGGATATGCGGGACTTGACCGGCAACCAGTGTAGGTGGATGAGGGTGGGAGTGATGTGGTGCCACGGCTTTGTGTGTGTGAGTACCCTAGCAGCACAGTTTTGGACATACTGGAGCCTGTCCAAAACTGCACCATTGCAGTAGTCCAAGCGGTTGGTGACAAACGCATGCACTAGGGTTTCGGCAACCGACTCCGAGAGTGACGGTCGGAGTCTGGCAATGTTCCTTAGGTGGTAAAAGGCCGATTTGGTCACAGATTTGACGTGGGAATGGAAGGAAAGGGTGGAGTCGAGGATGAGACCCAGGTTGCGGGCTTCAGGAGATGGGGAGATGGAGCAGCCGTCGACCTCGAGGACGAAGTCACCAACCTTCTGGAGCAGGGCCTTGGGTGCCACAACCATGAGCTCTGTTTTATTGCTGTTCAGCTTAAGATAGTTGGAAGACATCCATGTTTTGATGTCATGCAGGCAGTTGATGAGAGACTGAGGGGGGAGCTGGGAGGATGGAGTGGTGCTGAGATACAGTTGGGTATCATCAGTGTAGCAGTGGAAATTGAGTCCATGATGTCGGATGATCTGGCCGAGGGGAAGCATGTAAATGGTGAACAGGAGGGGGCCAAGCACAGAGCCCTGGGGTACACCGTGGTGGACTGGGGCCGGGGGTGAGTTTGAGCCACTGATGGAGAGAAACTGTTTCCTGTTGTGGAGGTAGGATGTCAACCAGGACAGCGTTGTGCCAGTGACACCTAGGAGGTCTGAGAGGCGGGTGAGGAGGATGTTGTGAGAGATGGTGTCAAATGCTGCAGAGAGGTCCAGGAGGATGAGGATGCTGAGGCGGCCAGAGTCAGCAGCAATGAGGAGATCGTTGGTGATCTTGATGAGGGCGGTCTCAGTGCTGTGTTGCTGTCTGAAGCCGGATTGGAAGGGCTCATAGAGCTCATGGTTGGACATGTACAGATGGAGTTGGCCGGTGACCACTCTTTCCAGAGTTTTGCTGAGGAAGGGAAGGTTGGAGATCGGCCGGTGGTTCTGGAGGTCGTCGGGGTCCAGGCCAGGTTTTTTGAGTATGGGGGTGACTGAGGCCATTTTGAAGCTGGTGGGGACTATACCAGGAGCCAGAGAAGCGTTGATGATGACCACCATGTAGGGACAGAGGGTGGGTAGGCAGTCCTTGACCAGGGCTGTGGGCATGGGGTCCAGGGAGTAGGTTTTGGGACGGGTGGCGCAGTGGTCTGTGCATCTGATCATCAGATCAAGGGGGGTGCTGGGGAGAACTCCAGTTCGAAACCCGCTCCTGCCGCCACTGCGTCAGGCCGTTGTGTCCTTGGGCAAGACACTTCACCCGGATTTGCTCCTGTGGGTAATGTCCACAGTACATGTATAATATCAATGTGTACTTGTAAAAGCGCCTCGATGACTTCGAGGCGTGAAGATGGACGGTGTGGCGCAGTGCGCTGTGCAATGATCATCAGATCAAGGGGTGAAACCCGCCGCTGCTGCGTCTGTAAAGCCGTTGTGTCCTTGGGCAAGACACTTCACCTGAACTTGCTCCTGTGGGTATTGTCCACAGTGACCATTGCATGTATAAAAAATATGTGTAATGTGTATTTGTAAAGCGCTTTGAGCATCTGGAAAAGCGCTATAATAAATGTAAGGAATTATTATTATTATTAGGTGGAGGTCTTGGCCAAGCTGACCAGTTTGGCCACTTGGAGAGCATCCACAGGGGAGAAGGAGGAGACGTTGGAGTGGGAGAGGCGCGGCGCTTGGGGTGCGTTACCAGGTGGCTGAGGTGCAGGTAGGGGGGAAGGGCCAGTCACCAGGAGCAGCTGATGGATGGCCTCGACTTTCGCCTGGAAGAAGTCGAGGAATTTGGAGCACAGATCGGGAGCCCCTGAGGGTCAGGGGGCCGTAGTAGGCGGTTGATGGTGGATAACAGTCTTCTGGGGTTGCTTTGCTGAGCACCAATGAGACGGGAGTAGTAGTGAGTCTTGGCATGGGAGAGAGCTTCCTTATACGTTTTGATATGGTCACGAAAGGCCAGGAGGTGGACTGTGAGGCCAGTTTTTTTGGAGAGCCTCTCCAGCTGGCGACCAGAGGCCTTCAAACGGCGGAGTTCGGTGGTGAACCAGGGGGCAAGGCGGGTGAAGGAAACAGTCCGGGTTTTAATGGGGGCGAGAGAGTTGAGACTGAGGGATAGGGCAGTGTTGTAGTGGGCTACCAGGCCATCCACGGTGGAGTCGGAGGGACCCGAGGCCATGTGGGTAGCTATCAGGTCGGATAGGGCCGGTGCACTCACAGTCTTAATATTCCTAAACATAATGGTGCGTTTAGGATGCTGCCTGGGCAGGGAGACCGGACCAGTGAAGAGGATGGCGTGATGGTCAGATACAGCCAGGTCGAGGCGCTGTAGGTCGGGGGGCGGAGAGCAGGTAGAGCACACCAGATCCAGCGTGTGGCCTTTGATGTGGGTGGGGCCCTGGACATGTTGCTTGATGCTGAAGCAGTCCAAAAGTGAGAGGAATTCAGCAGCGAATGTGCAGTTACTGGAGTCCACGTGGATGTTAAAATCACCGAGCAGGAGAGTTGATGGAGACATGGAGCAGAGAGAGGTGAGTAACTCAGACAGCTCAGACAGGAAGGTAGTGGAAGCTTTAGGTGGGCGGTAAATGAGGGCAACCTGGAGCGGAGCAGACCCAGCCACTTTGACATAACAGTAATTATACCTGACGTTGAAAATGTACTTAGACAAGCAAAACATGGTTTATTGTGAATAAAACACATTTACCACTTTACCATGTGCTTCTCTCCAACACACTGGACTTACTTTGCTGTGGTTTACCATTAATGTGACATATCAGCAGAGTTGGGTGTAACTACTTTTATAATTCAGTAATCACACTACAGTTACTAACATTGCCCCGACACGCGTTACTTCGTTACTTACTAAAATCAGTCATAATCAAACCTCAACAAACACATGCAAAGAACACATGCTAAGGTGAAGCTAACGCACAGCTATTTGTTGTTTGTTTATATCACATAGCCTGTTCTTCTTCTCTGTTTTCCGGTTGTTGCCTGTTTTGAATGACGAATACACACGACCGCCGCCTGCTGGTAAGGAGAGTTATTGCCACTCACGCATGCGCAGTTCGTACGTGCTCGGCTGAAGTCTTTGCGGTTGATATCACAATTTAATCGGAGCTGATCACAAGTTGTCATAGATGATCCAGTCATCTCGATGAGCGTTCGGGCTGTGAATAAACGACTTGTGTTTTACTTTTAGGCTGTCTGAAGGTATGGACAGTTATCAAAGCTACTATACATCACATTAAGAACGATGTACAAATGAAAGTCGGACACAAATATATAATTTTGATTGGGGAAAAATTGATTTGTGTGCTGATGTTGAGACTGCATGGCAGTAGCGTAGGCAGAAATGTACTTTAGGGTGGGCCTGTAAAAAATAGGGTGGGCCAGATTTTTCTTCTGGCATCAGAAGCTAACAACAATCCCCGCCGGTACCGGTGGCAGATTACTTTTGGAATACTTTCTTTTCCATAACAGATGGATATGTTTTGGTGAACAGCAGACACGTATTTTACTGTTTTAATGGCTTATCAAGAACTCAAACACAACATCTTGGTGTCATTCTGGACAGCTCCCTCTCATCTGCACCACACATAAAAAACATCACCCGGACTGCATTCTTTGTACTGTCTTAAAACCTTTCCTTAGAATATGTTATGAATTGTAAGGTGTCCTTGGGTGCTTTGAAAGGCGCCCCTAAATATAATGAATTATCATTATTATTTATTATCTGAAACGATGTTATAACTTTTAAAACTTTTTCCAGTCACTTGCCCCATGCATTCAGCAGCAGGCCATTCACTTTGATTGTATTCCGTTATAAATGTCATAATTTTGACAATAAAGAAATGCTACATAAACGTTATCTTCCACATTTTATCTAACCATCTCCGTTTCTAACTTTCAATATATTTTAAAAGAGATCACTCTCTCATCTGCGTGCGGGGGCGGGGCCTCACAGACACGCTGCATCTCTCTCTCGCTCACAGACATGCTGCAGCGCTGTGCAGTGTGCACACAGTTCTGCCGGTAATGAATATTACATTTTCCACCAATAATTCCAATAAGTATTCCAAAATGTATTCACTTCAGGTTTACGAAAGTAACTGTAATCAGATTACTCGTTTTTCAAATGTAACGCCAGCTGAATACACTTGCTTTTTGCAGTAGCGTGGCGTGGGTAACAAATTAGGGGAAGCCAATAATACGTCCTTTCTTTTGGGTCGGGGGTGTGGTGGTCAATATAATAACGTAACCAGATGAGTGATTACAGCACCCGGTATCATTGTCCACACATTTGTATCATACAGATGCAGGACTTACACACGCCTGGTATCTAACCGACAGGTCCGCACGCACTCTCCAGCCCAAACTCTAATAAGCATTCATTCACAAACTAAATCAGGAGACCTTTAACGTTTTACGTCCGATTCGCTCTTTTCGCTGTACACAGCTCCAGTTTGGGCATCGGCCTGTCATCAGATTGTATTTGTTGTTGCTCCTGTAGCGGAAGTTTAGTACAATTATTTTTTGATTAAATACTCCACATCTCCACCCTCCATAATTGCACTTGCTTCAGTTGCTTGCTACTTTCTAACGGCGGTGAGAGTGGTGCAGTGACGCTATCTATCTTCTATCGATTAGATTTATGATTCGAAAATTATAAAAGTAGGGTAGACATGTGGATATTATCCGACTGAAAAAAACATGCATTTATCTAACAGGTTCGTTTTCCACTGACCTTATTTCAAGCTATTTTCCAAAATCCTATGGAGAAATCCCACTGCCTTTTTGTCGAGGGAACCCGAGCGCAGCTTACTTCCGGGCTTTAGGATTGCACTGCCACACTAAATTGATGCGATTTGATTGGATTGTGAGGCAAGGGAAGCCAGCCGCCTCTGTCTTCCCTTGGCATGGCCCTGACTAATCACAGGTTGGCAGGGGCATCACGTGAGCCTTGGCTGATTGGTCAATTCCTCAATTTTTTTTCACCAAGGGAAGCCAATTTCTGCTGGCCTCCTCTCGCGAGAAGCCCCTCGCAGTACCTCAAGATGGGCGGGAGCTCAACATGGGCGGAGCCTCAACGCCCCTCCTTCTCAACCTTTGAGGCATGTGACGGGACGGCCCCCCCTTCTCAACCTTTGAGGCACGTGACGAGCTTCACAGATGACGCGTTGCATCCTGTTTCCCGGGTAGCAGTTATCTTCCCTCCCTTCAATCTAACCCTTCCCTTCCCCCCATCCTAACCCTAACCACTCCCTACCTTTTTACCTAATCCTAATCTTTCTTCCTCCCTCCCAAACCTAAACCCCAAAACCTCTCCTACTGTAAGAAATGAAAATCAATGTTGATATGACGTAATTTAAATTAAATACAGGGTTTTAATTTAAAGCATTTTTATTCTGAAAAAAACGGAAGTTCACACTAACTATTAATTTAACACTTTTATTCTGAAAATTCGTCATTTCCGGTTAGCATTAGCATGTGGCTAACGTTTTGAAAACCGTGAATTGAAGGTGAAATCAAATGACATGTGATGTTGCACACTAAACACACTGGGATTAACACTCATTTATTGATGCTGAAATAACGTTTATCAGGGAATGTTTAAATAACCACAGACTGGGTAAGTACACAACACGGGAGTCGGGACATCACGTGCCTTAAAGGTTGAGAAGGAGGGGCCGTCCCGTCACGTGCCTCAAAGGTTGAGGAGGGGCGTTGAGGCTCCGCCCATGTTGAGCTCCCGCCCATCTTGAGGTACTGCGCACTGCAGTGAGGGGTACTACCCTCTCGCAACAGAGAGTGCAATCTACTGTTTCACCATAACATGTAGAGGGGCGCTGTTTCACTATTTGTAAAATACTCAATGAGAATGGGGGAGAGACGGGCCGGCAGCAACACACAGCACAGAAAAATTACCGTAACCAAACGAAGTGTTTTTATTTATTTATTAAAATTATAACTACAATCCGAAAAAACAGTGGAAGCCTGGCTTCCCTTGGCCTCCAGGAGAAAACGCCACTGGCTTTTTGTATTCTGATTACGTAACGCCGTTACATGTATTCCGTTACATGTATTCCGTTACAACCCAACCCTGTGTATATGCTTTTAAAGGTATGCTACGATTAGCCCTTCATGAAACATATAACTGTTTTACCTGATGCTATTGCTGATGTGATTATGATTCTTGCCACTGCACAAATGGCCTTCTGTATTTATATTTGAATTGTATGTTTTTTGTTTAATGCCCTTGTTTTATGTTGAAACTTGTTGTATGCCGTGTTGGTCAGGACTCCCTGGAAGAAGAGATCTTGTATCTCAATGGGACATTCCTGGATAAATAAAGGATAAAAAAAAAAAAAAAAAAAAATATCTCTCCACCAGCAGATGAAAAACACCATGCTTTCTCAGGGTGGGCCTGGGCCCACCCTGGCCCTATGGTGGCTACGCCACTGCTGCATGGTCTTATTTGTATCTTGGTTTTATGGAAATTATAGATAGACATGCACCCCTGCGTACATTTAGAGTGAAGGGACGAGACAATCCTTGGTTTTCTGCTGAATTATCTAGTCTCCTACATGAGAGAAACAAGGCCTGGGCAAAGGCTAGGAAATCAGGCTCAGAGGTAGAATGGCTGCGTTTTAGGCAGCTAAGAAATAGCTTCACTTCACATGTCAAAATTGCTAAATCTAAGTATTATCTGTCAGTTACCACAAAGAACCTGAACAACCCTAGACAATTCCGGAAAGCCATAAAATCGATATCCACCGGTGATATCCGTAATGAGCTACCTCCGTGCCTTACCACAGCATCTGGCACAATATCGGACAGGGCCACTATGTTAAATTGATTTAATGCGCATTTTGTGTCCTGTGGCTCTCTGTTTCATTCTGTTTCTAATTCTGCTTCTGTGAACACCACAGTCGGTGACTCAGAACAATGTGGTCTGGAAAACCCTTTCAGTTTTACTCCTTTTACTGTTGATGTTGTTCGTGAAGCCTTAACCAAGCTAGATCCTAAAAAGCCGGCTGGTCCGGACAACGTAGAACCTTTCTTTTTAAAGATAGCTGCAGATTTTATTGCTCCACCTCTTACTACTCTTTTTAACCTCTCTCTCAGCACGAACAAAATCCCAAAAGTATGGAAGTCAGCTTATGTCCTGCCTTTACTAAAAGGAGGGGCGGTGTGTTCACTTTGATGGGCTGTCTTCTGAGTGGTTAAACATCACTAATGGTGTACCACAAGGTTCAGTTTTAGGTCCGCTATTATTCTCTATCTATATTAATAGTTTAGGTGAAAATGTCGAAGGAGCAACCTTACATTTTTATGCGGACGATACCGTTATGTACTGTGCAGGTCCCTCGATTAACAAGGCTGTTGTTAAATTACAGGCTGTTTTTAACATTATTCAGGCTCAGCTCTCTGAGCTTAAGCTTCTTTTAAATGTTGATAAAACCAAGGTAATGCTCTTTTCTAAAGCTAAAGCTAAAAATACACCAGAGACTGCTTTGGATATTGTAACTACGCAAGGAATACAACTTGAAGTGGTTACCTGTTACAAATACCTGGGTATCTGGCTTGATGATTGTCTCACTTTTAAATTTCATGTAAATAACCTGCTTAAAAAGCTGAGGGTTAGGCTAGGTTTATTTTACAGAAATAAGTCCTGTTTCTCGCTTGAGGCCAGGAAAAGGCTAGTCACTGTGACCTTTTTACCTGTGCTGGACTATGGTGATTTGTTATATATGAATGCACCTGCCAATTACCTGAGCAAGTTAGATGCTGCGTATCACAGTGCACTGAGATTTTTGACAAATTGTAAAGTACTTACGCATCACTGTACCCTGTATACCAAGGCGGTTATGCCATCACTTACTGTACGGAGGCTCAGTCACTGGTACTTTTTCATTTACAAAGCCATGTTGGATAAACTACCATCTTATATCTGCTCCCTGATCTCTCTGCGAATTGAAAGTACTTATTGCCTGAGATCGCATGCTGTGGTTTTATTAAATGTGCCAAGTGCTAGGACTGTCTTAGGGAAGAAAGCTTTTAGATGTGCAGCTCCACTAACATGGAACAGTCTGCAAAAATAATGGAAAATTACCAAGCTAGTACCACTACATGTTTTTAAAGCTCGGTTGGATGCTACAAAATCAGATGCTGTTGGTACCTGTACATGTGGTTAGATATGTAAATTGTAATCCCTGTACATTTTGCTGTATGATGTCCTTTTGTTGTTCTGTTTATGTTTGTATGTCTTCTTGTGGAACCTACTGCTGCAGGTCTCCCTTGAAAAAGAGATCATTGATCTCAATGGGATTTTACCTGGATAAATAAAGGTTTTGAATTGAATTGAATTTAAATGATTTATTCAAGTTTGCAATGTTTTGAACAGGCATCCACATAGTCACCTACTTTGTAATGTTCGATACCTCCCTGTAAGCGTCACGATATCGACCTCTCCCCCACAACCTCACATACGAGTGCTGAATGTGCATCAAAGTGATCTTAGAAAAGCAGATATAGCAAAAAATGAACGTAAACGACAAACGAGGCGAATTTACCGTCCCCCCAAACCAAACCCTGCTTTCCCCTTGGATCTTGCTGAATTCCTCACACAACTCTGCTCCATCTCTCATTCTGTATTATTACTTGGTGATTTCAATATTCATGTCGACTCAAATGACTCCAACACCGCTTCAGAACTCCTGGACATACTCAACTGTTTCAATATCACACAAAAGGTCACACACTGGACCTGATCTGCACCACTGGCATCGCCATCAGCAACCTGACCACCTATGACCTCACCATCTCCGATCACCTGGCCCTCATCATGGACATTGAAGAATATTAAATTAATGTGTTATAGCAGGAAGTTTAATACAGTGTAATTCTGGTATATTCATTTTTATGTCACCTGATATATAGGATGTTAAGTGTTAGTTAATGAGAGAAATGTATGTGCGTTCATTTCCTGCAGGACTCCTAAAGAGCATGAGACGATTGGGTCATACACAATTAGAGAGACAATTAGGGCTGTGCATCTTCACTGGTCTCACGATTCGATTACGATTATCCTGTCAACGATTCGATTCAATTCGATATCCCGATGCATCACGATTCATACCAATGCGTTGCATCCTCAATTTTCTATATTACTGCACATGGCTTATTTTTCATCAATGCATACATGCAGTAAATATATATGAACTCTCTTTTTATTATTTAGAAAGTGCTTCAGAAATCAATAACATAAATGTCTTGACATTCATTTATAAACCAAAACAAATGAATTGTATAGGTCTAGCCTCCCTATATCTGTGTGTGTTCCATCCTCAAAAACAAAAAACGAATGCTTCTGCAGTCTAGCTGCAGCTTCTAGCAACAGTCTTCTGTTAAAAAAAGGACACTGAATGTCCTGAATGTGGCATCACACACAGGACTTGAGTCTGAACACAGCAGACAACAGGAGTATTTACAATAGCATATACAAACAAAAATACTGCATGTGGGTGCACACTCACATTCTCTGTCTTACTGTTGCATAAATCCCATGAATGTATGAGATTAAGTTAGCTTCATCATATCTCAGTGATTAAGTGAATGATAAAGTTTCTATCGGGTCACTGTCAGCCTGTCACTCATTATTTTCAGGGAGGGGGCGGGGCTTGGAGGAACGGAGAGGAGACGGTGATCGCGGAAGCTTTTTTCCTCCTGCCTTCACAAACTTTACACACGTATATATCGTCTGAAAATTGCTAGAGGACATTCATACTTTGCAATCCAAGACTTAATTAAATCCACCAAAAACCTGACATGATTGTAACGCGATTATTTTTGAAAAACATAAATCCCTGTGACGCAGCGACACGGAGTGATTCAGAGCGGGTCCTTCTGCTGTTGGTTCTGGACTGGTGTTCTTGTGTTGGTGGATAAAGCAGACTGCTCCGTGTTTGGTGTTGCTGTGCCGCTGTCACGGCTGCTCCCTGATTTCTGCGTCACCGACCGATTTGATATTAAAGTGACAGAAAAAAAAAACGTTATAGTAAAGCCACGGCCGGAAAATCAGGAAGCAACGTTACTATGCTATAACCGATTATCTTCCGTCACTGCATCGAGACCGAATCGTCCACGTCCGCATCGCAATGCATCGTAGAAACGATTATTTTCAACACCCCTAGAGACAATGGTCCTTCTGATTCTGGGTGAGCTGACTTCGGGTGGAAGGAAGTTCAGAGATGGCCTGAGGGTATGAGGACAGTTAATCTTTGTTGGTTAGCTGGTCCTGAGGAGGTCATGAGATGATGACTGTTAAACCCCAACAAGTATGGCTTTCATAAAGGAAAACATGTGACATTTGTGTGGTGAGCTGGAGGATAAGATGTGTGTGCGTCAAACAGGCATAGGGAGGATGTGTGTGTTTATTGTAGTAGCTATGTATAATTACTGCTCAACCATACCTGTGTTTGTGTTATATTGATTTATCTCTGTTTTATTATTTCATGTTATAAGTACTAAATTGCCACCACATTTTGGAATAGTTGGTTTAAACAGATGTGTGTGTTAAAGATGCTTTAGGGGGAATGTGTGTGCGTTCTGTTAAAGAGTCCTCTGTCTGTGAAATTATATGACTCCAAAGCATGACTGTGGGACTGCCTGAGGGTAAACACACACACACACTGTAAGGAGATGGAATCAACAAACTGCTGAGTCACTGTCTTGGGCTCGCCCAGAAGTGAAACTGGCCAATGGAGAACTGCCAACTCACTGGCTAGCTCGCCCAGAAGTGAACTCGCCAATAACAAACAGCTAGGGAGGATGAACCGACACAACTCCTCCCCGCTTATGTGTATAAATACTGTAACATTCTTATGCTCTGTGCTGTCTTCTGACTGACTGTCGTGGGACGTATCTCACACGGTGGTAGAATTCAGCCCGGAGCACTCTGTATTTGGTACTGTTGCAGAGTGTTCTGTATTGTGTGTTGTTATTTTCTACCAGTAAAACAGATTATTGTTTAAACTGCTATCCTGGTGCTTTGAGTTCCTTCTTTTGTAATTTGACTAGCTCATCATCATCAGTCATCAAGGGACAGCGCGGAGCAGAGGTGAACCTTCCACCACCGCCATTGGGTGATGCTCCAACAACATCCTAACCCCCCTCATCAAGCAGAAGCGTACCATACAATTCCGGAATATCAAATCCATACACCCCTCCTCCCTCTCCTCCCTACTGGCTGACACCATCCCCGACTCCACCGTCACCCAGAATGTTTCCCCTACTGACCTGGTCAACACCTACAACAATGCTCTCTCCTCCTGTCTCAACCAACTCGCTCCAATAAAAACCAAGTATGTCTCTTTCACTCACTCGGCCCCCTGGTACACCGATCATCTCCATTGCCTCAAAACGAAAGGTCGCCAGCTCGAAAGACATGCTAAACAAACTGGTCTCACTATCCACAAAGACAGTTATAGACTGCACCAACAGCATTACAAAGATGCCCTCAACAGTGCACGCTCCTTCCACTACTCCTCTGTAATACAATATGGCAGCAATAACCCAAAGTCCCTTTTTTCAACTATTAACAAGCTCCTCAACCCCATGGATAATATCTCCAACTCCTTCACCACCTCAAAGTGTGAATCCTTCCTCTAATTCCTCCAAAGCAAAATTGAAATAATACACAGCAACATAGCCAACTCCCCCGTCTCGTCCACCACCCATCCTTTTCCGGAACCTGCCTACCCTCCTCCGAACCCTTTTACAGCCTTCAGACAAATTAC
Organism: Gymnodraco acuticeps; assembly: GCF_902827175.1. NCBI lineage: Eukaryota > Metazoa > Chordata > Actinopteri > Perciformes > Bathydraconidae > Gymnodraco > Gymnodraco acuticeps. The sequence goes on from NW_022990836.1 coordinate 854,641, forward strand.
CTCACTGGACATAGTTGCCCAAGTCACCGGCATGAATACCTAAACTTCCATCCTGGACCCCATGCCCTCCACCCTCAAGGCCTGCCTCCTCCAACTCACTCATCTTATCACCACAGTCATTAACTCATTAAATTAGCAGCTGTCACTCCCATACTCAAAAAACCTGGTCTCAACCCTGATTCCCTCAATAACTACCGGCCCATCTCTAACCTCCCATTCATGTCAACAATTCTGGAGCGAACTGTTGCCTCCCAACTAAAATCCCATCTGGACTGCAATAACCTTCATGAACCTTTTCAATCTGGTTTCCGTACTCGCCACAGCACAGAATCTGCCCTACTCAAGGTGACCAACGACATTCTCCTCTCTGCTGACTCTGGTTCCCTCTCAATTCTCATTCTCCTTGACCTAACAGCCGCATTTGACACGATCAACCATTCCATCCTCATCAACCGCCTCCAGTCTTCCATTGGCATTACCGGTACTGCCCTCTCCTGGTTTAAATCATATCTCTCTGACAGATATCAATTCATCTCCATTAACAACTCCAAATCCCCCACAGCCCCCGTCAATCATGGCGTCCCTCAGGGTTCTGTACTTGGTCCCCTTCTGTTCATCATCTACATCCTCCCAATTGGACAAATCCTCCGTCAACACCAACTCAAGTTCCACTGTTATGCTGATGACACGCAGCTCTACCTCTCAACAAAATCAATTTCTCCAACCACACACTCCCAGCTCAGCACCTGCCTCACTGACATTAAAATGTGGATGCAAACATTTTTCTAAAACTTAACTGTGACAAATCGGAACTTAGAAATCATTGGCCCAAACTCACTTACCCGCTCAACCCAAGATTTTTCTCTTACCATCGATGGCTCCATTGTCAACCCCTCCACTCATATCCGTAACCTTGGCATCATCCTTGACCCCACCCTCACTTTCCTCCCTCACGTCAACCAGGTCACAAAAAACGCTTTCTTCCATTTAAAGAACATCGCCCGCATCAGACCCTCCCTCTCATCGACCGCTGCTGAAACTCTGATCCATGCCCTTATAACATCCCGACTGGATTACTGCAACAGCATACTTTTTGGATCACCTGCATTCACACTAAAAAAACTTCAATATGTCCAAAACTCAGCTGCCCGCTTGCTCACCTCCACCCGATGCTCCGACCACATCACCCCTATCCTCCATGACCTCCACTGGCTCCCCATCAAACACTGCATTGACTTTAAAATATTACTTTTCACTTTCAAAGCCCTCAACAACCTTGCCCCCCCCTACCTCTGTGACCTCATCCAACAACACAACCCCACCCGTCGCCTCAGGTCTGCTGAAGCTAACCTACTGCAGCCCATCAGGACAAAGCTCCGAACCTGGGGTGACAGGGCCTTCACAGCAGCCCCCCCCTCACTCTGGAACTCCCTCCCCAGCCACGTGAGATCTGCCAACACTCTCACATCATTCAAACAATCCCTCAAAACTCACCTTTTCACTCTTGCCTTCAACTCCTAATCAACTAATCCCTTGCCCTTATTCCTCCTAGCTTAGCACTTTCTACTTTTGTTGTTATTTTGTTTTACTTGCTTGTAAGCGCTTTGAGCACCATGAAAAGCGCTTTATAAATGTAATGTATTATTATTATTATTATTATAGACATGTTTTTATATATCTGAGACCTATGCTATTGCCTAAAAATAGCATGATATGTGCACTTTAACTTATTTATTTGTTCTACTTTTTCCATCCAGTCCATCGATACGTGCTCTCTAAATAAAATGATCATTGCAGGTCTCCCTTGAAAAATAGATCAATGATCTCAATGGGATACACATGGATAAATAAAGGTTTGAAATGAAATGAAATTGACATTCAATAATAAAATCATAAAAATGTATAGTGGGCATGGTCAAGATTGAATGACATGTTGAAAAGTCTTCCACATATGTACTGTATCCATCATTGTCATTGCTATTCTAAATATAGCTAAAATCGCCCCTCCAGAATGAAATCCTTCTAAATAAGGATTAACAAAAACATCAGGTTGCCAGGATGAATACCAGCTTCCAGGAGTGCTGCCTTCAAAAACTTTTGTTACAGACAAGTGTTTCATGAACAGCTAGAAGTTAACAGCTGTGAAGCATTTCACATATGTGTAAACCTAGCATATAATACAGTAAACCAGTGGTTGTTGACAGATTATCAGTCTGCTTCTCCATGAAGTGTTACAAGGCCCGTCTAATAGGACATACTCTATTTAATGAATTCTATAAACTTTAGGTCGGAAAAAACTACATTTCAATATATACTGCATACACAAAAAAAGAACAGGCTGTAAAATCATACAGCTTGTGATGGAAGGTTTCATTATTGTTGTTGTTACGTGCCGTTTTGTGTTTGTGTGTGTTTCTCTCTTCCTCATATCACTGGTCTTTCAGTGGGTTTAAACTTACAATAAAAGATCCTGTGGCAAAGTAATCAACAAGCTGTCTTTGTTTAGAGACTGCACTGCTGCCTCTCACTCTTTTTAAGCAATTTTATTTTATACTTTGGTTTGTCTGCATCTCATTTATCTTGATGCTGCTTCATGGCTAGCATGCCCTCAAAGAAGAGTCTTAATCTCAATGCAATACAAAAACAGTTTTGGAAAGAAGGTAGAGAAGTGATTTGGTAAAACCTTTGTGCTGGCCATGGAGCCTGGATTTTTTTTTTTTTTTTAAATAAAATGAGAAGCTTCCAACAATCCAAGCTTAAGGCATGTGCAAGCTCTCTGACCTGTGATTGGTCCTCAGTTCCACAGTGCTTCTTCTTCAGCTTCTCTGCCAGGCTCTGTTTCCATTTGCACACAGTAACCAGTGAGGGCCATTTCACTGGGCTCAGATTCAGATTGAGCCCCATGCTCAGGCTTCCCAGGTCGGGGGCCCAGCCTCGCAGGACCTCCATGGATAGTCTTTTCTTGAGGGTCCCAAGGCCCTCTGAGCGTGGAGGGGACAGAAGGTTTGGAACACTTCCTCCATGGACAGTGGAGCCCAAGGAAGAGTTACTCACCATGCTATCCCACCGTCTCTTCCCCATAGAGTTTATCTTGAACCTGGTACTGTACATCCCAATGTAACCGGACCACAGAGGTCACCGAGCAGGTCAGACAGCTTCTACAAACAACCAGGCATCCTGTTTGAGTAAATATATCCCAATGAAGAAAAAAGTGCAGTATTTTGCAACATCTTCAGAAGTGAAATAATCCAAGGATCAGCTGTACCTCTAGATTTCAGTTGAACTGTTTTCAAAATCAACTTCTCATCCATGAGAAGGAGCTTAAGTTAGAGGCTCTGCACCGGATACATCAAGCTCTCTTTACAGTGGTTATTTAGAGTAACACAGAACATTCTTCACATAGGAGGACTTTAGAACAATGGATTTAGTGGAGCTGCGGAGGACAGATCGCTCTAGGGGAGTGTAGCAAGGGAACACACTTGCGACACATACTCAATATATCTGATTGGGTGGGAGCTGCTGTGGCTGGGCCACAGACGTGGATCCGATTGGATTAGACCGAAAAGAGTGCTGGGTGCTGAAGCCCACTGATATAAATCACATGGAGGCATAATTAATGCCTGAGGGAAGTCAGCTCTTTCAGGAAGCCAAAACTAGATTAGAGAGATCAATGGAGCACGTCAGGGAAAGAGGTGGAGCAACAGCAGCCCATGCCTCAAACAAACACACACACATTGAACACAAACACACCATAATGAGCAAAAAACTAATGGTTAAAAAAACATCATATAGAGCTGCAGTGGGAGGTAAATCAAATACAATACTTAACAACTAGCTTGGGGCTAATTAAAATGTCTCAGAATACAGCAGCTTTAAGCTTGTGTCTCAGTCTTTAGGAACACAAATCACCCTGAAAAGAGAGAAAGGACTGGCTTCATATACCTGATGTGTCCTCCTATTATTCATTTTCTCACTTTGTATTCTCTGTCTATTTCAATTACTCATTTGTGAACGACCTCTTTCTCCCAGCCCCCGACCGTGTTCCTCCCACACACTGGCCTCTAATGTGTCTTCTTCATTTTATCCCAGCCTGTCGTCCAGTGGATCATGCTGCAGGAGAATGTGTGGATGTTAGAACAACTCTGACCTCGGGCCCAGAAGGAAGCAGCAACACTCTGTAGGATTAAACTAGGATGTCGTGGCATAAAACAACTTGCAGGTACAATAAAACCAGGCAGAGAGAAAGCAGAATGTGAAAGCAATACTCTGCTCGCAGCGACATGTTACTTGGTTTTCCGGATGCTTGACATCAGCTCTCTCAAAAACACACTTTGATATCAGGCTACTGGAGTGCGCATCCATTATCAAAAGAAGCTGGATCCTACGCAGCAAATTGCTGCTTTGTATCTGGAAAAAGGTTTCTTCAAAAAATAACCAGTAAGTAATCAGAAGTATAAAACGGCCAATTTGCAACACAATGACAAGATATCAGTGAAATTGAAACCAAACTCTCCTTTAGTACTCAGCTGTCCAGCACAAAAGGATGCTGTTCACCGTACTCTGAACCCAGTTTAAAATGACAAAGTGAACAGGCAGTTTGACAGTACTTTAACGAAGAATAGGAAGCAGCAGGGGGGCTCAGGGTGAGTAGGTCAGTGTCAGAAGGAGCTCTTGGCACCAGATGACAATAAGGTGTTGCTAAAAGAAAACAATTATTTAATGATTATGTGCTACTTTTTTGGCCTATTTATGTGTGTTCAGTTTGTGGCAGCTGTCGGGGGTGCTGTGGTCCTGGCTCAGTCCTTATATAGCAGCGTTTGTTGTGGACAGCTGTAGAGACATCTACACAAGATACATAATAACCTTCAAATAACCTGATCCTGCACGCAATACTCACCTTTGCTCATGTTAGCTCATTCCTGCTTTGCTAATCTCAATGACCATAACATAACCAGATATCTGTGTTCCAATTGTAGATATAGCCCTTCAACTCTCTTTTTTGCCATTGAGTTGACCTTTTGTTACCAAAATACTAGCACTACATAATAAATGGGCACTGAATATCTGAAAAACATCTTTCAGGGGAGCCTCTCTGGTAGACTGCAGACTGATATCATGTACACAGTGTAGAGTTATATTTGTATTTCATGTTAGCAAACTATGGATAAGCTTAAAATGGGAATAATTTGGGTAAAACTGTGAGCTGCATTTGGGGCCTGTTGACATGTGTTTTTGAGGACAAAGGAAGATGGGGGAAGGTGAGAGCATGTCCTGATTTGCATTCAACTTAGAACGAGCTACAGTGGTTGTGATGTTAAGAGAGGTCCCTTGGGTTTCTCTGGTGCTTATCAATAGTAGCAGTTAAGTGAATACTGTTCAAACAATACCTGTGTTTGTGTTTTATATTGATTTCTCTGTTTTATCCTTTCATAAATGTAAGGACTACAAATGGCTATAAACATTCTGGGCTGGTTGGAGTAAACAGGGTTTTATTGCTCTGTGGGGGAGGTGTAGGTATGCAGGCCTTGAGACCTTTTGTTGGAAAGTGAGCCTGTTTGGTTTCCTGCTGGCCAGAGTTGCGTCTCCCAATGAGATGACCTGAAAAGATGACCAGCTGACCTAACACCAAACCCCTCCTTCTTACTCTGGTATATATCCGGTGGATCCCTGGCGTTCGGCCTCTTCTTCACATGCTGCCCTCGGGTGAAAGTAGCTCTGCAGTATGCGGACCAGGGCAGGAGTAAGCCGGCATTACTCCTTAAGCATTACAATATAACTGTAATATATCATGTTGTATTGTAATGATTGTATTGCATTGTCATATTGCCATTAAAGTAGATTATTGTTAACGGTTACTTTGTAGATATGGATTCCTTCCTGTATTATAACCAGCTTCATAGGAACGCGCGGAGATTTGAAAAGCGGACCAGTTATCCCTCCAAATCTCTAACAAAATGGTGACCCGACGTCTATAACGAAGCTGAGGAAGAATTCAGACGCTTTCAAACATCTCAGACAATCAGCAGGACTCTGCAACTTTGCAAATAAGGTAAGCAGACGATGAAAGTCGCCTGTCTGTAATTGGATACGCTAAAACTTTAGGATTGTCTGTAGGCGTTTCACAGTGTTTTTATAGTTTAAATGGAATATACAATGCATATTTTACTATGTTAGGAAAGTTATATACAAAACGTAAACGTTGATCGACAGGTAGACGAAAGTCCTGCGTGACGTAAAATAGAGCAGTTTGGCGTGGATCTGCAGGTAGATTATTCCTGAGTGGCGTAGAGATGGTGCAGTTTGTGTGAATGCGAGGTTTGAATCCTGCACGGCAAAACCTGGAAACTCGATAAATCAGATCGAGTCGCCGTTTAAAACTGGGGTTTAAATAACAGACCAATGCTAAAAGCTTAAAGCCAGAGGTCTGTTATATATTAAACCAAGGTAGAGCGTTTCCCTTTGTCTGGAAACTTCTGCTGCTGCCATCTAGTGGCTGAAAGGGGGTATCACACCCTGGAAACTTCTGCTGCTGCCATCTAGTGGCTGAAAGGGGGTATCACACCCTTGAAACTTCTGCTGCTGCCATCTAGTGGCTGAAAGGGGGTATCACACCCTTGAAACTTATGCGAGCTTAGAGTTTAATCATTACATTGCTGGCCGGTATTGAAGACGGGAAGCACGTTCCCAGTATATTAATTATAACTGATTTTGGTAAACTGGTACAAAACAATAAGGGATTGAACATTTTTTACAACGACAGCACCAGGAGATGAGTAAACTCAAGAATCTGTAGAGTGTAAATACATTGTGCAAAACACATTTTACACTCGAACTGTTTGCAAATGTAGACAATATAAATAAATGTTCAGAAAGAAGACATAGGCCTACACTTGATTCAAATTTCATTACTGTGATCCGATTGGTGTGCTCTGCAGGTTTACTATTGTTCGAAGTAACAGTGGGATTTAAAATGAGAGAAGATATGGAGATGTTCTTTCATAGTGTGTGGAATATGTGATGCTGGAAACATGTAAGTATTTCAGAGTTGTGTTGGGTAAATATGTAACAATGGATGAAACAATTTTTGGAGTGAGTTTTTGTAATATCATAAGTAGACATTAATTATGTTGTTTACATGGCATTTAACAACTAAGACAGATAGTATGATTAGAAAGAGACAGAGTGGAAAGGGTTGGATTTATTTAACATCAGTGTGCTAGACTTCTTATAGGTAATGTGTACCGGGACCTGGACTCCCCCTCTGAGTTAGAAAGGCTTTGATCCCGACCCTCCAAGCAGACAACGAGACCTAACCCAACAGGAGACTCCTCCTTCTCCATCGTACAGACAGAGAACCAGAGCTGAACCAACAACAACAACAAGACTACATCAAGACTGCAGCCAGAACTATCTCCACCTGTGGCATCCAGAACCAAACCAGCATGCTGACATACAGAGAGATACTCTCATCGGTCCCTCAAACAGGACATGAAGTTCCAAACTGCGCCGCGAGATTTGGCACAATAGACATGAGAGCAGAATCCGCCCTCCATAAAAACAGCAGAGAGACTGTAAAGGAGGAGTGCAACAACAGTGGCATGATGGGGCTGCAGAAGTGACTGGGCCAATGGCGGCCTACAAAAGTTACAGTGGATGGATTCAACAGCTGATGGACTGAAGAGAAGACAGAATCAGAGGAGTTGGCATGGTCGATTAGAAGTGCGGAGGCCGGGGTCACGGCTTGAGAAAACCAGGGGAGGAGGAAAGGAGAACGGGAATGAGTGAGTTATACATAAACACACTTATTCACGAAACGCACATTTAAATAACTTGAATTAACTTCATAAAGACAGAAAGATTTATTAATCATTTGGTAAATTAAAAATAGCAGTAAAGAGGAAACTATTAAAGTAAAATGATAATCATCCTAAAACACACTGACAGAGTAGAACCATATTCTTCAATATTTTCATCATGTTAACAATTCATTCTTTAAGACATTTTTATTCACGTGTGAATAAAGTAGTGATCTCATTGGTTACAATATTGATCACCATTAAAAGGATAGTTTTAGGAACCACTCTATAGGACAAATCTTTGTTTGTATTAATGGCTAGTGCCAAGCCACATATTAAATTCCAATCTAAAGTGTTGATTTCACCATTGTGGCATAGTTATTACCAGACTTCGGTTTTAAATCCTTGATAAAGGAGGGAGTAATTGTTGCATGTTCGGACACCCAAGGTTCCACACACTGCTAAAGAGTTTAACATTGTTTTTTAAGTAGACCAGAATTATAGTGAGCTATGAAATGCAGAGCGACACAGATCCTAGTAATGTTTTGACTCAAGATAATAGTTATTGTACAAAAGTTTCTGAAATAGATCATTAGACATTTTAATTAGTAGTGGTACTCGAAGGAAGTGAGTTTTGTACCAAGTTTCAGGAAAAGTGGGAGGCGGAAGTCCCAATGACAAGTGAGAATCATCTTGAAAATTATAGTTGAAATCGTGACATATTTTTGTAGACAAAGGATACTGGCCTATGCTGAAATGTCAAAGTCTCTGCAGAGCACGACACAGGGCCAAAAAAGACGGAGACCAACTGACCTTTGACCCTGACCGACAGTGTAACTTGACAAGGCACTGTGGATGACTGACTCTGGGGTGAACCTGACCAAACTTGACTTTACAACCAGACAGTGTGAGTGTGAATGAATGCCGGCATGTGATCAGTGTAACTGCATGATTCTAAAACAATAACTAACCAAGCATGTTTTTGGACTAACATATTATTTTGGAGCTCCAAGGGAAACGAGAGGTTTCCTAAAAATTCCACAAAAAGGGGAAACCACACAGGTGATATTTTCCTCTCACATGAGTTGGCGGTTTGCAAATGTAAAACTACAATCTGAAGATTCTGTTTCTTTTAGGCCTGAAGGACGGAGAGGAACACTTCTTTTCACTGAAGTGTTCACTGTGGAAATAATGATAATAATGTTCGTTATGTCCCTAACCAATTACCTGACAGTTTTTGTTCCCCTCCCATTACAGGCTTTTGTTACACATGATTTCATGTGTAAAAGGGGGGAGTGAGTATAATGTATAAATGTTAACATGGCTGTAAAATTCACAATTTAAATTTTTCTTTTAAGGATTGACAGAAACCTTCCGCCCCAACCCAGATGTTCAAACTGAGCATTGAATGTAATTAACCTGCTCCATATCTGGGGATAAGATACTGTTTGATGAATGTTGAGATGTTTCTAAATATTGATTTGAATTATAGCAGGTAACAAAGAAGCAGTGGCCAAGGGGCTACTGTGAAACCGAAGAAGTTGACCTGTGATAGTTAAACAATTTTGTAATATTTTAACAGACATTAGAGTAACTGAGGTTTGAAATGTAGACAGAACATATTACAGTTAAGTTAAGCTAAAACATAGTAGTGTATTGAGACAGAATTTAATTTAGACAACATCATGTAACTAGCCTGGTAAAGGAGTAAAAGCCATAGACTTTATTGTTTAGGTCATTATGGGGATATACATTTCATCTAAATTTATAATAGAAAGACATTTGATGACAGTTTGTTGGAATTCTGTATTCATTTTTTCAGCGTGATAATATCTAAGCACTGACAGGTAGAAGCAGTATCACCAGGAAATCATTCACTTTGTTAGCATCATGATTTTGGTTGTTTTTGAATCCATAACATTAGTGTGTTTCTTTGCCAGAAACATTAGCAGTTCATATCATATTTGGATTTTAAATAGGATTTCATTTAAAAATAAACACGGATGCTTGTCAGAAATTCAGAGCTATTGAAATATGTTATTTAGTTTACCTAAAGATGTTGAGGTTCTTATTTAGTTGGCACAATCCAAGTATTAAGATTCTGAAGCTGCACTGGCAGATAGGAGGTCTACAATTAATTTGGAAAACCTGTTCACAGACGGCTGTTGTTTCAAGACACCCCACCAACAGGCTCCAAGTGGGGCAAAACAGCTGAGCGTAGGCTTGAGGGAGTTGTATCAGATTTCTCCACACAGGTCACTGGCGCCAAAAGGGGGACCCGAGAAGCACGAGGACAAAGTGGCTCAACCCCAGGCTCTCCGACCCCGACCGAGTGACCCAGCGGACCTCTTATGCCGTCTGCCTGGGAGAAAAGGGGGACAGCTCGTACCACGGGAGCCAGTGTGCGGCGGGGAAACCACCTACTAGGACCAGGGGACGACATCAGGACGGACGTGGCCCTGGCAGACGTGGACTACTCGGAAGCAGCAGACTGGAGGAGCAGGACCCTGGAGACATCTCTACAGCATCGACCCGGAAGCCGCCATCAGCGGGCCGGAGGACGAGGAGGAGGAAGACATCTCTCTAGCAGGCAGCCCAGAAGCTGCTGTCAGCGGATTGGGTGGACAAAGACACGGCAAGCCAGGACGGCGCAGCAGAGGAGTCTACTTCGCTCTGATCAGTTCTACCCGTGAAGGGAAAGCTGCATCTCCCCCTCCCTATTAGCTGTCCTTGTGGGCTATTCCTCCGAGGGGGGGGGGGGGGGGGGGGGGGCTGATGATTCTAGCACTCAGCTACCCCCTCATGGTTCCTTCACTGCCATGGAAAGTGGTGTTCTGTCTCCATGAAGGTTTCAAGTACTCTAAATACCAGCTTCGGATGGATTTACGGACACAGTAGAAAAGAATGACAGTGGGTATATTTCAAAATGCCTTGTCTAAGTTTATCTCTGGAGAAGGAGATAAAAAGGGGGATTTGTAGAGTTATATTTGTATTTCATGTTAGCAAACTATGGATAAGCTTAAAATGGGAATAATTTGGGTAAAACTGTGAGCTGCATTTGGGGCCTGTTGACATGTGTTTTTGAGGACAAAGGAAGATGGGGGAAGGTGAGAGCATGTCCTGATTTGCATTCAACTTAGAACGAGCTACAGTGGTTGTGATGTTAAGAGAGGTCCCTTGGGTTTCTCTGGTGCTTATCAATAGTAGCAGTTAAGTGAATACTGTTCAAACAATACCTGTGTTTGTGTTTTATATTGATTTCTCTGTTTTATCCTTTCATAAATGTAAGGACTACAAATGGCTATAAACATTCTGGGCTGGTTGGAGTAAACAGGGTTTTATTGCTCTGTGGGGGAGGTGTAGGTATGCAGGCCTTGAGACCTTTTGTTGGAAAGTGAGCCTGTTTGGTTTCCTGCTGGCCAGCGTTGCGTCTCCCAATGAGATGACCTGAAAAGATGACCAGCTGACCTAACACCAAACCCCTCCTTCTTACTCTGGTATATATCCGGTGGATCCCTGGCGTTCGGCCTCTTCTTCACATGCTGCCCTCGGGTGAAAGTAGCTCTGCAGTATGCGGACCAGGGCAGGAGTAAGCCGGCATTACTCCTTAAGCATTACAATATAACTGTAATATATCATGTTGTATTGTAATGATTGTATTGCATTGTCATATTGCCATTAAAGTAGATTATTGTTAACGGTTACTTTGTAGATATGGATTCCTTCCTGTATTATAACCAGCTTCATAGGAACGCGCGGAGATTTGAAAAGCGGACCGGTTATCCCTCCAAATCTCTAACAACAGATACAGTACAAGGATAATATCCAGTAAATCACACAGTAGGCCTGCATTATGCTTGATACTTATAATGAACCACATTATAAAGACAAACTGTAAATGATTCACTCTTTGTGGCTGCCCTTAATGTAGGACCTCAAATTCAACAGTTGTAATTTGCAGTTGAGATAGTCCTCTTTAAAAGAGGAAATTAAACTTTTCTGTAAGGAGCCGACACAAGGGAACTTATGGTGCGTTCACACCGGACGCAATGTCAATATTTGCATCGCTCTCATCACTTGAGTTTCACCACGGCTGTCAGTTGTACTCGCGTCATTCAAACTAGACGCTCTTGAGATGGGGTGGGGCTTATCTCCATGTAGATACTATGGTAGAAAACTACAACAAAAATGTTTGTACTATTTTGTTGTAGTATATGATTCAATTGTAATACAAAATGATGCCGAAGTAACAATATACTGATAACGGTTAGTAAAAACCATGAATTAATGCTTTGACAAGTCTGCAGGCAAAACACTTGTGTGTTTTCTGAATGGATATCAGATCGATCAGGCTAAGCCAGCGTTTCTCAAAGTGTGGGGCGCGCCCCACTGGTGGGGCGCAGAGATGTGATAGGTGGGTCGCGAAATTAAAAAATATTTGAAAAAAATATATATATATTTCTTTTTTTTTTACACTGGTGGAATATCAAAACAACGGCAAAACGCATCAATGAAAGCGACCTTCTACCACACAAAACAACACCTGTAGATAACCCAATTTGTGTTCTTTGAAATTGAAAATAATATTGCATTGTGTTTGTTACTTTCGTTGCAGTTGTATGTCTTAAGTGTAATTTGGCATGTTTTTATTTTGAAGGCGAGTTTACGCTGTTGACAGTTGTTGTTGCTATGGAAACAAGAAACGTTTCACAGCTGGCGGAACTTGTCATAAAGTCCGCGATAATAAAGCCCACCCATTTAGAGGGAAGATATGATTGGTCAATTGTACTGTCATTTGACATTACTCTCTCGTTCAGTTACTATAGCTGGCCCTCTGTGAATTCATAGCTGGACGTCCAATCAGCTCCTGTCTTCACCTCGCAGAGAGGAGCTTCTTTCATTACACCCTTCACATTCAAACAGAAACTGAATAGGCAGATTCAAAGGATTTATTTCTTTGGAAATGTTATTTTAAATACAATTTAATCAAGTTATTTTTGGTAAAACTAATGACAAATATTACTAAAAACATATTTAAAAAAATATATGAAGAAAAATATAATTTTGTTTTAATGTTTTTAAATATTATTTTGTAGAATATCTTAGGCCCTCAGAGACACTGGTAAACATCTCTCATACACACATGTGAAATTCTCTCACAGACACACACAACAGCGTTGCAGTCGGGAAGAAAAGCAATGTGGAGCGAGAGAGAGAGAGAGAGAGAGCGAGAGAGCAAGAGAGAGAGCACACCTTTATCTATTTAATAAAGTTGTAAACAATAAAGTAAGAAATCATTCCAATGTGTACTATAGGACAGTAAAAAGTTTAAAAGGGGAGTGATTAGTCAAATATGCATAAATAAAAAGAAAGAATGCTAACTAGGTAACATAAGATAAGAATAAACAAGTTTAAATGATTGGTTGTGATCATATTCTAAAGATGTTTGGATTATTGAAAAGTATACAGCTCCTTTTCATCTGAGTGTTGAGAGCTGTATCCATACATTCATGTTGGGCTCAAAGTAGGGCTGCTCGATTATGGCAAAAATCATAATCTCGATTATTTGGGTCAATAATTGATATCACGATTATTAAAAACGATTAACCATTTACTTTGAAAAACATCAATTTATTGAAGAAAATAATTTGAAAAGTATGTTTTTAACAGTTGATTACCCTGAACTTTAAGTATAATTCAACTGAAAATCCTATTTAAAAAATAAATAAAATCGTTTTATTTCGATTATGTTGTTTTCATAATCGTTGCAAGCCAAAATCGTAATTGCAATTAAAATACGATTAATTGAGCAGCCCTAGCTCAAAGTGCACCAGATTGATGCGTTTAACTTCAACATTTAAAAAAAATCTTCCTGGGGGTGCATGCCCCCGGACCCTAGAGGATGTGACGTCCACCACCAAATAAATCAGGTTAAAATAATTAAATTGCATACATTTTATTTTAGTAAACACTGAAAACGGGTCCCACAGACCCAAACAGCACACAAAGGTTAAAGGTAAGCATATAATAATGTTAAAATGTGCTAAATATATACACTGCAAAAAAACAAAAAAGAGGAGTAAAAGTAGCTCACGACTTGTTTTATTTTTTGAAAGTAGCTCTCATCCTAAAAAAGGTTGGAGACCCCTGTTATAGAATGATACATTTGACCATTTTAAGCTTGGCCTACCATTTTATTGGAGCGATGAGGAACAGGTGGGGCTTGAAAAGGCCCACCTGTTCAAAGTGGGGAATGACAGAAAAAGTTTGAGAACCACTGGGCTAAGCTAACATTGTATATGCTCCTCCACACTCACAACAACGGCCTACAGACATCAATAAACCAGCGACTGTATTCGCCATGACACAGACAGTTGGTGTTTTGTATACACTACAGCAGGGGTACTCAAATACAAATCTTAAGGTCCAAAATAAATGTTTCAATAAGACAAAGGTCCGTTTATTACGGTCATTCAAACTTTTAAACAATTGCAACAAGATTCTTAACACGAGGTTGCAAAAACTAAAATAATCTGTATGCAGCAGTTTTCATTGTTATTGTGTCTGTGCTTGACCCCTCAGAGTCGCAGTGTAAGAGCTGCACAGTTATGAATAAAGGTAGCTGCACCCTCTTTCATTCAGCATTCCCATTATTGCTTTATAAATGTATTCCCCCTTGTGCGTCCACTGAGGTCTGTCAGGCCCAACACATCTTCAACAAACTCCCCCTTTGCCTCATCATAAAAACTCACAAACACCAGCAACTGAGCATTGTCAGTGGTGTCAGTGGACTCACCCACAGCTAAGGAAATGCACTGTGCATTTTTTATTCCATCACAAAGCTGATGAATCAAATCACCAGCCAGTATTTATGTTCTTCTGGTTGCTGTGGAATCTGAGAGGGGGATTTGCTTGACCTGTTATTTCCTCTTTGTGTTTGCCTTCAACATGGTCTCCATCACTTCAGTCATGCATTCTTTTATACTTCAGTTATTATCCAGCGGAAAGTCCTTACCTACTGGCCTAGTTAAATCAAAGTGGTTACTTTTTTTTGGCTGGGCAGTGAAGTTTTACACACCGTCTTATTTGACTTTCTCAGGACTTAAAACAGTTTTTTGGGGGCATTATCTTAATAGTTTTGTATGCTCATCGTGAGCAGAGCATCAAGTTGACATGTCTATTACAGCTGAATGCGGTGATTACCATTTTGTTCAGCAAAACGCCTCACAAACATATTAAGATCAACAGCTTTAGTGCGTTTTGATTCAATGCTGAGTACAGCCAAACTGACAGTCTCTTCTCTGTCATTGTAGACCGCAAATACCTCATTCCTTCAGTGCTTGAGTCCGAATGCTTCTCGTTTTGCGCCGTCCTCTTCAAATGAAATCGCCGCCAATCATATTTCCACGCTCGCGCCAGGAACGGGGGAGGGTCCTGCATGACGCATGATGCACGACGTGCATCTTGTGCTGCATTCACTAACACTCGGACATTAGAGACTTTCTCTCATAAATGTCCGATGATCCACAACATTTCTTTCAAAACAAAGCTGCCAACTGGGGTGGCAAGAGAGGCTTCTCAATACTCAAATTTCCCCTCCTCGACTCCTCGGTCCTCCGGTAGTGACCCGGAAATTAATTTCAGCGCGCCATTTTGAAGGACATCTCATTTATCTAAACGCACACCGAGGACCGAGGATCGAGCGTCGAGGAGGCTCTCTGGAGGAGCTATAACCGAGGATACACTGATGGTTCCTCCACGGCTCCTCCGCTGATGCATTTCCGGGAACGGTGGAGGCGTGACGCACGGCCGGACTTATCTCAGCCAATGACAGCTCTGCATGCATCCCCTGGATATTATTTTAGAAACTGCTTTCATCGCGTTGCGATGTTTCCAGAGAGAACAGCTGTAAGGTCCGTGCAGAAAGCAGAGCAGTGTGTATAATATATATCACTCAGTATAACAGGCCTACTCTCTTTATTTGCTTTAGTTTAGTAGATATCTACAAACAAAGAGTCCATATTTTTCTAAAACCATTTAGTGCTTCACATAATAAAATACACAACGGCTGTAGCCTGATTATGCTTTAGGAGCAGTAGGTGTGTGTGTGGTACAGTGTGTAGGTGTGTGTGTGGTACAGTGTGTAGGTGTGTGTGGTACAGTGTGTAGGTGTGTGTGGTACAGTGTGTAAGTGTGTGTGTGGTACAGTGTGTAGGTGTGTGTGCGTGGTACAGTGTGTGTGTGGTACAGTGTGTAGGTGTGTGTTGTACAGTGTGTAGGTGTGTGTGTGTGTGGTACAGTGCGTAGGTGTGTGTTGTACAGTGCGTAGATGCAGAGGACAGACGGGTCTCAGTTATCATGGTGTCCTCTGCTTACTTGTAATACTTGTAAATACAACTTTCGGCCCGTAATTTCAATTCCCCATTTCAGCGACCAGAGAGAGGGGGGGATATATCCAGTCTCTGATTGTGTTACGTTATTATGAGAGTGCTCTCATACTTTAAATTGTATATATTTATATAAATATATTTGTGTGTGTGTGTCCGCATCTGTAGCCTGTTATTGTCTCATTATACCGCACTCTCAATGAATTCAAAGTCAATATGTGGGGGAACAATGTCCAGCTGATCTAACAGAGATTATAAAATACAGCGCTATGACAAAACGCTCGACAGCTGATGCAGCTGTTGCCATGTAATAATGAACGGACGTCGCTTTAAAATGACCGCTCAGAGGAGAGGAGTTTCTCATTTCTTTAAAACGTCTGCTGCTTCCCCTCCTCTCTCCTCGGTCCTCCGCTCGCATCTCCTGTGGGCGGGACTAAAGTCTCGAGGAGGGGAGTCGAGGAGGGGAAATTTAAGAATTGAGAAGCCTCTAAGCTAAGGCCTATTTTTAGGTAGGTAAAACGAGGCTACTAGCTACAGTACAGATGGAACTAGATGAGCTGTTAACTCTCGCTCTGAATCTTTTTTTTTTTTTAAACTCTCGCTCTGACTCAGACAGGTGGAAAGAGACGAGACACACATTTAGACCCGCCCTACTGTGCCTCTGATTCGCAGATTGTTTTGGGGGAAAAAACGCTGACGGGATGCTGAATGTGATTGGACCAATGCCTTGACAGATACACACAGACAGTGGAACAGATTGATTGATTGATTGAAAAGTTTATTAACAGCTTGTATATTGGGTACAGTACAGTACAGCTCAAAACATATGTTAAGGGGATGCAGACCAGAGAAAGACTTTTCGTCTTGTTTACATCAGGGTCCCCCATTTACTTTAATTCATCATATCGACATGGACATGCCGAGCGCTGTTTGCAGTCTATGGACATAGCAGATCATTTTGACTCGTTGCATTGTGGCGATGTCTCGCAGATAATACATATGAAAAGTATAATTTGCTCAGAGTCCAGAGACAGTTGTGGTTCGGTTCGGTCCGGATCCGGACCTGAGTCCGGACTTTGAGGATGCCTGCACTACAGTATAACTGTCCTCCAGTTTCTGAACAGATATGAGGAGCTGTGAGGTCTGTGTGCTAACAACTAACGGCTGATGTTTTGTTTTTTCTGATTCAACGTCAGTGACGGCAGACTGAGATCCTCACTGCTGATTGGGTAACATGAGAATGCGTTGCGCAAATTTGATGCTTGAGTTGAAAAAATGTGCACCGCCGGAGCGAATCGCATCGCATCCGGTGTGAACGCACCATTAGATTCAGCGTGGATAGTGCACATACAATTATTGAAAAGAGTTCAAGCAACAATGGGGCTTTTTTACTTTATTCCTAAGCCCTAGACATACAACATTTGAAGACGAATATTTTGCATTTGTGTTGTTGTCTAATTATCATGCCTGAGGGGTCCTTCTCTGAGGTTACTGCTTCAAAGAGAGGAAGACTTACTATAACAGTTTTTGGAAAGGCGTTTCAAAGGCAACACATTGTTCTCAAAGGCAACACATTGTTCACAAACTAAGACAAGTCAAACTGAATTATGTTGGTGCAATGCATGTATGGTTAATGCAAAAGACAAGTTCCATGTGAAATCCTGGAGCATGCCATTGAAAACCTGATTATGTGGGCTTATAATATCCCACACCCTACACAGCTCCAATTAGTTGCTCCCCAGCTGTGCTGCTGTGCTGTGGGAAGTCTTATCTCACATGTCTCCGTCCCTGTCTCAAGCAGGACTATGGACACATGCACAATACCCAGCCGCTGCATCAGCTAGCCACAGACCAATCAGCAGGTCAATGACTTAAGACTGCCATGCAGACACACAGGAGACGCTCTGCACCTTTTCACTTCCCACAGTATAGTCCTCACTCATTCAATAAACCTATATATATATATATATATGTACTTGTACATATAAACCTTAATTTTTAGTATTGTTTATATTAACATCACATGAAGATGACAATCGATCTGCTTCCCAAAACAAGCTGTATTGTCCTGTCGGGATGTCCGAACCGGGGCATATTATGGAGCTGTCGGAAAATGTTGGAGGCATTAGATGCATAGAGCTCTACTCTTTAGGTCAGGGGTGGGGAACCTCCGGCCCCCGGGCCCTCTACGGCCCGCGAGACCATTTGGTACGGCCCTCGAGGTAATTTATAAACACACGCACAAAAGAAAAAATTGTAAAAAATCTAGGCCGCAAAATAATTAAACAGAGAGTGCCTGTTTTTCCTGGCCAATGTCAGGGTCCTTGAACACAACACAAACGTGTCATCACGTGGTATATGTCCCGTCTGACAGGGGTGCAGTTCTGACAGGGAGCACCAGAACGCCGCTCCGGCACTTCAGAAACTGCAGTACCCAGAAGGAGCCGTACACATGCCGCAGTTTTTGCGTGGCTGTGTCTTTAGTTGAAAGCCCAGTGGCGATCTGTTCATCTGTCATACTGATCATACAGTCAATAACTTTGTTATTATTAGCATCTGGTTAGCTAGCTATGCTAACGAATATAAGAAGCTTTTTCTACAACCAGTGAGGTAAAGGCACATCTTTATATGATCATCAGTTGTAAAAAAATAAGAGAATAAAGCAAAACAGGTATAGAATACTATATGACAGTAAAAAAAGTTGTTAATAAGCAAGAATAAAGTTTAAAAGGAGAGTGATTTGTAAAATATCCATAAAGAAAAATAAATCTGTTTACAGTTCTGTTTCATATGGGTGCTGAGAGATGTATCCATAGATCTCTTCATGTTGCTCTCAAAGTGCACCAGGTTGATACTTTTAACTTCAACATAAAAAACAAAAAAAAAAGGTTAGGTCCCCCCCCACCACTTAAATCATGTTCACATGGATAGGAAACTAAATACATTTGCACACATCTTGTGTGTCTATGCACGAGTCATGGTGAGATATCTGGATTCAGAGGTTGCTTTTTCTTTGCACAGCATGAAAGAAAGGCCAAATGAATGGGCTGTGACTTAGTATATTTAAGCAGAGGTCAATCATTTGTACGGCCCTCGGAGGATGTTGAAAAAATGAAATGGCCCTTGAGAGGAAAAAGGTTCCCCACCCCTGCTTTCGGTATACATATTTCTCATCATCATCATTCCAATCATGTGTTGTTGGTAATGTATCATCTTCTCAATCTATTATTTCCATTAATTGCCGCCTCCTAGCCTTGGCCTCCACGTAAAACCCAAGCGCGCGCGCGCACACACAGATACACACACACACACACACACACACACACACACACACACACACACACAGCACCACACACACACACAACACACACACACACCACACACAGCACACACACACCACACACACACACACACACATACACACACACCGTTGCTAAGCAGCACTCTTGCATTTTGTTCATGTGATTGTGGCCATGGCTCACACACTGCAGGGGTTACAGATTATGTAGTAGCAGGAGTGTAATCAGGAGGATTAATGCAGTAATTAAGAGCCAGTCCACAGTAAGAAGTTGTGAGATAACACTGTGCAAAGATAACAAAGTGTTGAGTGCATCAAATGGTGACAAAAGACACAAGAGGCGCTTTCACACCGCAGTACTTTTCCCACAAAGGTTCATCAAAACTTAGTTCATGAGAACTCTTTATCGCGTTCACACCGGAATAAATCCCTGAGGGAGGATTAGGCAAATGAAGCCGCTGACGTTACTACTTCTTCTTATGCTTTGGGTTTACTGAAACTCTGGGACTGGCAGCAGCTTCTACAGAAGCCTTCCGAGTAAATCGCCAGAACGCCGACACCCTCCTCATCTCCACCGCTCCCATGTTTTCTTTTGTTTTGCCATAAATTAGTCTCTCTGCGTTTCTGCGCTGGGCTAATGCTAATAATGCTAATGCGAGGATAATAAAATGGCCGGCTTGAGTTTTACGGGGCGAGGTTTGCAATCCGCCCAGCCAATCAGACATAGGAACCTTTTTCTCCCACGAAAAGGGGGTAAAAAGGTTCTCATTAACTCATTTTAGTTCCGGATTTTTTGGTGTGAACGCAACATTTCGGAACTATATCGGAACTAAAGTGGGAGAACGTACTGCGGTGTGAAAGTGCCTATCGAAGCAACAAAAGTTCCCCAATCGCAGTTCAAACAATAGGCTAGTGACGAGAACCATCCAGCACCTAGCTGATAGGAGAGCTGTGAGTGGGAAACTGTAGCGTATCAATGGTAGTTTAAGGCCCCGTCCACACGGAGACAACTATCAGTTGAATCCGCTAACGTTCTCTATCGTACAGATGTAGCACCTCAATTTCGGACGCCCCTACCCTGTGGATCTGTGATCTGCTGAAGGAACCCCCCCCCCCCCCCCGCAGGACTTGATACGCCCCCTTGATACTGATTGGGTGAAGGCAGCGGCACAGAGGCAGTCGCAATTTTTACAGGCTCCCACTACCTGTTAGCATATGGCATCTGTTAGCATCTAGCTCTCCTGCTTACAAACATTTAGCCATCCCCTGCTTATACAACATCTTGACGCAGTTTGGCATTGGTGCATGGGACAGTAACGGGCCGTCCACACTACAGCTTCGACAGCTTCAAAAACGGTTTCCAACGCGTCTGCCCATTCACTTTGAATGGGGTGACGTCACATTGCCTCACTTTTCACACGAACTGAATTGTGGGTAGCATAGCGTTCAGTCTCCGGCGTCTCCGGCGTCAGAAGTTGAACAATGTTCAACTTCTGACGCCGGAGACACCGGAGTAGCCAGCGCTAGCCAATCAAATCCCGTTTCTGAAAATCTGACAGCCAATCAAACCGCGTCTAAGCTGGGGAGAGATATCCCGCCGTTCATTTCTATATTTTAAAAAAAGATGGAGGAGAAACTAATTATCGCCGTAGCAAATCACCCGGTTTTGTATGACCAGACCCTCTTCACCTACCAGGATACAAACCGGAGGAACCAGGCATGGAGGGAGGTGGCAGAGACAGTGGGTGAAACTGGTAGGTTTTCGCCTGTTTGGGGAGTTTATATATATATATATATTGCTCGCATAAAATCCCCGGGGCTTTTTTGCTTTGTATGTCGGGGGCGGGAGTTCATGTGATTGGTTGCTTTTTTTAAGCTGTAGTGTGGACGCTCCGTGATTGCCCTAAACCTTTCACACTCAAGAATGCCATGCAAAAACACCCTGAGTATGATGTTCTACTTCAAAGAGCAAATAACAGATAACAGATCTTAAGGAGGATATCCGACGGCTTTCTGACAGCTGAAAGAAAATGAGTCTCTCATGTCCGGTCTCATGAGGTAGCATCGGTAAACAGCTTGCCCTCGTTCAATGCAACTATCCATGACACAGTTCTGTGGGATCCTTCCACCTGTCCGCGGCCTTCCGACTCCTCGACACCCTGGCCACCAGCAGTCCGTGGTCTGAAGTGGTGCGCAAGAGCTTTTTTAATGGGGTAGCTTCACCGCCACGGCCTGGGCCTTCGGAACCGCTTCGCGGCCCTGTCCGACAATCCGGGTCCATCCAGTTGATGCCCCCGCAGCCACTGACCCGCCCAGATGATCCGGCCCGTCCAGCTGGTGCTCCCGCGGCGCTGGCCCGTCCAGATGATCCGGCCCGTCCAGCTGATGCTCACCGCCTGGCACCGACCCGTCCAGATGATCCGGCCCGTCCAGCTGATGCTCCCGCGGCACCGACCCCGGCCAGATCTGCCAAACTGCCGCCTCTGCAACTACTGCACCGGCAGCCGACAGCATTTTGTGCTGCTTCCCAGGCCACTGGTGAGTCAACTCGGCGTCTCCCGAAAGCGGGAGCTTTTCTGGTTCAGCTCCGGTTTCCCTTTTCTGCTCCCGCTCTGTTCACACCGCCCAGAGCTGCCGCTGCTGCGTCATGACATCACGTTTACGTTGCCTGCTTCATACAATGGCAAAACCGCGCGGAAATCCCTCACATCGACAACAACAACAACAATGGCCGATTGTATTGAAGCAATGTTCGCTTTGGGTTATCCTCTTACGAAACAAAATGGAAGGCATCGGAACGACTTTACAGGGGACGACTTTACTTGGAACTTTACAAACATCACATGCGATAATGCAAGACTTATTTGTGGTCTACAGCATCTACTTCAACGACGAATCTGCCCCTGCCCCCGCCTTGACGTAAGCGAGACGTAAGCGACGCCGCCTCTTAGCTCCGAAGCTCTTGCCTCTAGACCAGTGTTGTGCTAGTTACTGAAAACCAGTAACTAGTTACCATTACTAGTTACTCATGTCAAAAGTAAACTCAGTTACTTTACTAGTTACTTACACACCAAAAGTAATGCGTTACTGTGAAAAGTAACGTTTTCGTTACTTGAAAAAAGGGGCCCCCATTAATGCCCTTATAGCCTTCATTTCAGTACTGTTGTTGCATTGGAGAATAATACAATCTGTTGATCAACTTGGCATGCATTATATGCAATCTGGATTGCATCGATATTAGCTGGCTTTCCAGTTTTGTATATTCTTTCTCCAGGTAGTTGGAAAAAAGTTTTCCGTCCCATATGCCGTGTGCCGCCCGGAACATGCTATCATGCTAACTACGCTCCCTGAAAGCGGGTGACTCCACTGTAGCAATAGCCTGCATGTGTTCTACAACATACCGTGCAATGGCTTTATTGACTTTTCCCTGGATAACAGTCCTTTGGTTAAAATCCAGCCGCTGTTGCTTAGGTGGAGGTTGGGAGTGGCCATCGGCTGAGTCTCTGTGGTCTTAGCTACTAGCTTCGTCCCAAGCATGTTGTTTTTGCAGAATGTTTTAAGATATTTGAATTACTGGTTTGGGCAGTTAGATAGGATCTTTGACCCGCCAAGGGCACAACTTACATTTAACTAAACGTTATTTTCTTTGTGCTCGACAAAAGTGAAATAGTGAGAATATCTCCAGGTGGAGAAACTGACTTGAGCTCCGCCGCCGCCATGATAGTATTGTTAGTAAACAACACAAACACGCCCACAGCGTGTCTCCGCATGTGACACAGGAAGTATCAAAGTACATTTACTCAAGTACTGTACTTAAGTACAGTTCTCATCTCTGTTCGCCTGGCTGTTGACTATATAAAAAACTAAC